>NC_061531.1:14611666-14940833 GCF_022379125.1 Scophthalmus maximus | reverse complement strand
AGAGCAACATGCCACTAGCCTAAGACCACTCCAATAGACCGTTGCATGTGTCGTGGGGACATGGTGCATGAGGCTTGCTGTAATTTTAAGAATCTGTTCCCTTGGCACGGCGCCGCTGAGTCTGTTGCATGTTTGAAGTCATAACCCCGGTAAGACGTCCCCCATTTCCCACCCCTGGTGTTCCGCGCCGCTGCTTGTTTGAGGAACTCCGACCTCTGCCTGAGCTTCAGTGCAACCCAAACGCCCTTTGACACGCTCGCTCCTGAATTTGCCGGCCGCTGCCATCTAGCGTGAGCGCTTCGTTCGCCGCCCCCCCCCCCCCCCCCCCCCAGTTTCTCTGGGTGTGTGAATTAGAAAGATAATGTCGAGAAAAATCAATCTCTGAGCAGTGACTTTGGATTGCTATCGATCATGAATGCATTACCGGCAAATCTTGTAAGCTAAAAATGGGATAGCTCAACATTTTAGGGGAGGTACCTACTCATTCGCTTCCTTCCAGACACCCACCATGAGAATATTGATGACACTCTTGCGATTGCTCAGTAGCTTAGCTTAGCATAAAGACTGGAAACAGGTGGGCACAGCTAGCTTGGCAAAGGTACACAAAAACCCACCTACCGGCACCACTGCAGCTCAGTAATTAATCTGTAATGCATAATGAAGTGTAAAGATGAGAGTTCAAGGTATTTGTAGACAGTAGAATTTTCTACACTTTCATAGAGCTGTTTCCCTCTATTTCCCAATGTTTGTGCTAAGCTAAGCTAACCGGCTCCGGTCTCCAGATACATATTTGCCATCCACACATGAGAGTGGAATCAATCTATCTCATCTAATGATCGGCAAAAAGAGCATACGGCCAAATTAAGTGTACGCTAATACTTTAATCCAACCTAAAACGAAAGAGAAATGAATACAAAATCCATGCACCGACGATTGTTAAATCACTCTGAGAAGCGTTAACACAGTTCTTCTCAAGAATTCATTTTATTTCACTGTTGTGAATCAATTTCCATCAAATCAACCCGAGTGCTGTTACTATGTCTACAGATCAGTCTCCTATTCACTGGCCGTGAAAGAGCTCGGTAATTTTGCCTCTCGATGACGCCATGAAAATCTCAGTGAAAGTCAACCGAATAACAAACGGTATATATTACTATATTTCCCGGCTCCGGCCTCGTCTGCATGTCGCAGGTGTCATTTGTTTGGCCTCACTTCGCCCAGCGCAGCGGCGACACCGTTGGGGGAGGATGTGGAGGAGAAAGTGTCCAGCGGGTCCCAGGTGATCTCTAGGAGAAGTGCCAGCCCATGTACTAGAAACGACTGTGTTCCCTCCCGGAGCAGGACGCGCGCGGCGGCCACGCAAATCCTCGCCTTAATATGGAAGTTGATAGACCCCCATCAAAGCTGCTGGGCCAGATGCATTACATTTCCTGGCTCATTGAAATCGCACTTCCCCTTCATTCTTTTTCGAATTAGACATGCTTTGTCGGAGGAGTCCCTTCCTCCGAGGAGAGATGAGGGCGCTGGATTTTTCTGCGAGAACAATCCCGCCTGCAACCGAGGTACATCTGCCTTCATCTTAAGTGGCTGCGAGATTCTCTGAGAAGACGCGGATGTAATTTTGAGGTAATGGCCACGGCGCTGGCACCTCGTTCTGCTCCCTTCCATAAACAAGCAAGAAGAATCTCATCCAGAGATACTTGTCTTCATGCGTCCGACGCGCAATCGCGCTGATCCATGGGGCGCTCGAACAAATCTATTTCCATTTTTTCTAATCGCTTCGCTATTAAACCATCAATTCATAGTTAGTTGATTTGCCTTTTTGCTGTCGAGAATAGAAACACCACCTCCTCCTACTCTGCTACATCCAGAGCAGTTGACATCCTTTAGGCTCCATGTGATCTTTTTTTTTTATACATGTATCCACAACATGGCGGGAATTGTACCCGACAGCCGGCATCATTTCAGGACTCCTGTGGGTCCTGATAAAGGCAAGTAATGGCTTTTTAAAAATTTTGAATCAAAACAGAATATTATAGGCCTGATGGGTAAGTAATCAAATGTCATAATCACACTGTTGCTTTGAGCTAGATGTATAATTTTGCCTTGAGGTGTTTTAGAAACTACATCGGGGCACCTGCAGCAATGACCTGTACGTCTTCCATCTCTCCGGTCACCAGCCCCCAATGCACAAATGTCACATCACATCATCATGTGCATCACGATTTCTGCCAATTAAATCGTTTTGGGTGCGACAGCCGTTTGATCATATAATCAAAAGGCACTTTTTAAAAATGAGGGAAACGGAATCAGAGTAAAGTGCAGCGACGAGAAGCAACAAGCTCGAGTTTTCACACAGGAGATATTCTTTCCTTGTCTCCGCCACACACTTGGAATTTAATGTGTCTGGAGCTGTAATTTGTTGAATCACTGACACTTATAAATTAAATTTAACTGTGCCGCAGAAACATAAGCAGGTCAAACGATGTTTAAAAATCTCCTCCATGCACCCACAGGGCTGTTAAGTTGTGTTAATATACACCGAGCGGCAAGAAATACGCCATAAGTAATACGCAATTTAAAAAAACCCAATCATGTTATATAAACACATGACTCTGTTGAGATGAAAAAACACAGCGTGGAAAATACTTTTTTATATTTATATAAAGTAATTTCTACATTCTACAGAGGCATATTGCTGCCACACCATAAAAAAGAAAAACGGATCTGTATCCTCGTATCCTGTTTTATAATATGAAATGTTTTACTGTCTTAACAAGATGTTTTCATGTTGTAACAAGACATTTTTATGTTACTACAACATACAGACTTTATAATCAAAGACCTTCGCTTGTTGTAAGTACGCACACGCTCATTTCTCATTGCTGTCACCATGAGGACTGTCACCACCTTCGTCCTCCCACTACTCACCACGCATTTTAAAATCCATCCAAGGGAATTAGCTCTCGTGTGTTGGACTGGCCCGTCGGGAGGAATGCTCAAGACCACCCAACGAAGGTTAACTCCACTTTCCGAAGGGGAAACAAAAAAGTTTGACTGGGCCAGGAAGTGCTGTGAGTCTCGAAAAAACCCCATTGAGACCCAATTTATGTGAGATTGGGCAGCGCAACTTTACTTCACAAGGCCTCTCCTCTGGGAACCCGGGTTTCCTCCCGCAGTCCAAAGACGCCTCGGACTCGGCCCCGTGTGAGTGTGAAAGAGGGTTCGCCCGTGACAGACTACTCACCTGTCTGCCTCTTGTTCAGTGTGTGCAGCAGGTACAGGCGATGGATGGACGGATGGATGCATTGGGGGGACGACACTGGAGGGATTGAAATCAGCCATATAGAAGATGGCCAGGCACAATGAATGAATGAATAATCTGAGTGTTGGAAAGCAAACAGATTGATTTGTGTTAAAATGACAAGGGAAAAAAAGTGTCTGTACTCACCAATTCACAGGTTTGGTTCAACTCACAAACCTTAACGCGCTTCACAGTTTTGAATACATTTCAGTGTTGTTGTTTTTTTCCCAGTCAGTTTGCACATGGAGATTTGTCAGGCTGCATACATACATGCACCAACACCCCGTTTTGTTTTGTGATTTTAACCGTGAGTCAACACTTGCAGCTCCAAACATTATTCAAAATATGATCCTGTCAGTTTGCTTCTACAGTGGTTTACATCGCTTTGAGCAGATTTAGAACATTTTACCCAGTTCATCAACGATGACGATGCATATCATGCATTGTGCAATACGAAATATTGTCAAAATGCCATAGTCTGTAAAAAGATTAATTATATTGTATATCTATATGATCTTTCAAATGAACTAATATTTCTACTTTCAGAATTCTTGGCGATGCCATAACAGAATTCTACTCATTTGCACTGATGATTTTGCCTGTTTTTGAGTGGGTCAGTCTGACCTGTATGATAATAGATGTAATTATTTTGTTTAGTATAATAGGAGATTTTAATTCCCCCCATTTATTGGTTATTGTCAGCCCTTGTAATTTCCTCTTCTGTGTGTGTGTGTGTGTTCATGTGTGTGTATGTACATGAGAGATGAGACTGTATTGCGGTTGGAAAAGAGTGCAGGGACTTTTTTTTCTACATGTTCATTGAAAAGAAGTTTAGATCCTTTCCACTGGAAGAAGAATTTGCCCGGTTACACTCCTCTGTAAACCGACTTTACCAGATTTACTGACCGTGTGCTCCCATATATTTCAGTCGTAAAGCTGAGAATTTGTGTGCAACAATATGAACAGTCATAAAGGGAGATAAAACAGTCGTTATTTGAAGCTAAAATAGAGGAGACTGGCCTTTGCGGAATACACGGAAGGTTTAGAGACACTGAAAATAGATTTATACCTTCAAATATCGTCCTGTACATAAATGTATCTTAAAGGATGAATCACTGAGCTGGTAGCAGAGGCCTACCCCGAGCACAGGATCAGTCCGGCTCAGGAGCTCTCTTTCAGATTCCTGAGGTGTAAAGCTATTCTAATAGTCACCGTAACTACACCTGCATACTAAAGAGACTCCTGTATTCATCCAGATGACTGTGCAGAGGAATCCAAAAGTGTAACTCACGAAGCTCAATTTTGCAGTGAGTGATAAAAAGCTAAATGCGCCACCGGAAAAACAAAAACGTGATTCATCTCTAATCCGTTTAACTGGGCCAGACAGGACCAAGGTGTTAGCAGAGAGCATGATCATTGAGCACCGATAATGAATAAGTGCTGACTCACAAACCTCATCCCCTTCAGAATAAAATCAAAATACAAACTTGGTTAATTTGAATTTTGCTGGTGATTTTAAACAGTGGGGGTCACACGTTCAACTCAAATCCCTTTGTCTGTCGAACGAATAGAGAAAAGCTCAAGACTGATGAGAAAAACACTTGAATTTAGCAACAGTTATTGATTTGATTGAACAATATCTTGCCTCCTTATTCTTCTTTTCTATTGGATGTAATCTAATCTTTGCAGAGCCGTGTTGTCGGTGAAGCTCTTTCATGTCTTTGGTATGATCATTAATCATTCTCTACTATATATGACATGTTATTATTATTTTGTTGACTTATAAAGTGTTATAATTATACATTAGTTGCTAATAAACGTCTGTTGCGGCCAAATATGCAATGAAACCAAGGAATTATGACAAAGTCCCCTGTAAGTGGTAGCTGCCATCATTGCGAGCCTTCTTTATTTGTATTTAGTTACATTTCTATGTAGTTTGTTTATTGCGGTGTGAAAAAAAGCATTATTAAGTTTATAGAGAAGTTCATTGAAAGCTTCATGATCTCTTAGAATCAGCAGGTTATATATTGTTGTGGTATTGCATAACAGTGAGTATCAAAATGTGTGGGATCAGGAATTACCGGGCAACAAACCTTTACTGTCACCAAACTCTAATTTAAACACTTCTCGCATGTTTATCAGCTTATATTACTAATGCAATGTGTTCCCTTTGTTGCGCTAAGTGGATTTGCTGGTGCACTTATGTTAATGAATGTTTGTTTTGTGACTGAAGATTTCTGCCATGATCCAATGTGAAATCATTTAATTAACTGTCAACAGCCTTAAAATAAATCATAGTTTTATTGAAAAAGTAAGATAAAAAAAAAAAAAAGGCAACATAATGTCATAAATTTCAGAACCGAGGGTGCCATATGTACTTTCATCTTTGAAAACAACACAGTTTAGACTATTATTTACAGGTCACGAAGCCCGAACATCAAGCATGAATAACAACAACCAACACCATCTGGGCAACTCCAAAGTTTCAAATTAGCCAGTAATGAACATCAGTGTTATGAAGAGGGTCACTGAGCAAATCCAGCTCACACAGAGCGGCTCCTTCGTTCGATGCACCCTTCAAGAAAACGGCCAATGAACCAGCGAGGGAGTATCCGTCGATGAAACCGCATCCATAATGAACGGCGTGGCTCTGTGGGTCCGTGCCCTGATCCTAAACTGCTGTGACAAGAAATCCAGACGAGTGTTTAAAAGCTCCGCTCACAACACAACGGGCTGCCTGGACCAAAAACACAATCTGACAAGGACATTTGAGACTCACCTTATGTTAGGAATTATTTTTTTTCACCATCGGTTGTTTTTCTAATTGATATGATCAACATCCTATGACGTCTATGACAGTCGGGACACTGAGTTTCATCCCTAGGAATCTTCTGGAAGCTTATTGTTTTTCTCTCTTTGACTATACTTAGATTTTTTTAACTTATATCATTTAAGAAGCCTATTGAATTTGATGGTTCTCTGTCATCTGTAGTCGTTGCACATCCCTTTCAGTTTGGATGTCTGTTGGCAGCTCATACATTCTTTATTCCAATAGCCCGTAATCTGTTCCTGACTGGAGAAACAAATAGCAGCTATTTATTGGTGTTGTTTCCTTTTAGAATAGGTCTATTTAAAGTTTTTATAACATGTTATTGATTTACTGCACTGAATAAACAATGCAACTGTTAATAATGTGCGGTTTATTATCGCTCAGAATGGGTTTTTTAAATGTGAAACGTGAATGTAAAACATTTTTTCCCAAATGAGAACCCCCTTCTTTGGATGTCCCCCCCCCCAATTAAAAATGCCTAAACCACTCCCTAATTATTAAAAGGCTATAGGCCATAACTATCAAGGCCAAGTGATGGCATTTTTCTGTCTCATGCACTTTTTGCACACTGTCCCAGGCCGGCCGTGATGGGGTATTGATCCGCGTTTCGAGACGCTGCATCGAAGATGAGGCACCGAACGCCAGAATCTCTGTTTGTGAATACTGAGCGGCTTATTTGGAACATAATTTATCCAACTGTATTATCACAGTGGCGCTCCTTGAGCTCGATTGGTATCATAACTCTCTGACAGAAGCCTCTTGTGCAGCAGCAGATGTGTGAAAATAGTCTCCATGTCGTGAGAGAAGAGCGAGAACAAGAACAAACCGGAATGTCTCTAATATGTCGCGTTTGCTTTTCTCTCCTCTCGCTGAGTGCTCTGCAACAACTCCAAACAATGCATTATTTATGTGTGTGTGATTCGCTCTCTTTCTCCCTCTCCCTGGATGAAGCAAGAGGACTTTATGTGCAAACGCTTCAGGGCTGTGCCTTGTCTTCTAACACTTCTTCCTCACGCGTGCTAATGGTGGAAAAGTAATTAAAAGTGCAGCTGTAGGTTTAGAAGCATCATCACAAAATGCTTTAAAAATATCAAGCAAAATTAAATATTTGTCTGCTATACAAGAGACAAACACAAGGCGTCTTTGAGGGGGGAAAAAACAACACATTACAGAGATTGTTGCCTCAAAAAGCTGGTCATTATCTCGCGGACGATAAGTGTTTTCCCCGATTTCATCCATCACCCGGTCCATCCTTTGACTGCCACCTGAAGGACGCGGCATCCATTGGGATTATTAGATTGGCGTTTAGACCCACATTTGTCGGCAGCGAGAAAGTCCAGGCCTTCAAGCAAAGTCAGTCAATACCTGGATTTGTCAGCAAAACCCCGCAGTCTACTCCTGAGGGCTCTCGGGGGAGGAATCGAAGCACGACGACGAGAACGAGACAAAGCTGCATTCTGTGTCAGTGCAGTGGTTACTGGGAGATAAGGCCTCTGATGCACCAGCGTTGCACCAGCGTTGAGTTCTGGTTCGGTTGAACCAGAAAACAACAACCGGCAACTGGTCCGAGCGGAGGTGCCGGCAGCAGTGCAAGAGTCACACACCAACAAGATGGGTGGGCAAGGTGCACGGACCGGATGGGAGCGGGGCGGGAACTCTTGTGTTGCGGTCGGCTCATTTTGTCTTCCTGCGCCTTCTGCAACTTCGTCTTGCGAGGTGACTGGGATGCCCTCTGTGTCTGAAAGGAGAGGGACTGTGAGACATCTTAAGCTCTAAGTGCCGGGAGGAGAGAGTCATGGCCGGTGTGACAGCCAGGTGCTGAAGGCGCGATACTCCAGCCGGCATGGCTCCACTTTCATCAGAGCAGGAGAGAGGCCACAGCCGAGAGGGTCAACTGAGCAGTTTAAGTCGAAGTCTAGCAGTATTTTTTCAGCTTAAATTCCCATCACTGTGGCCACGCTTAGCCCAAACAATGGGCTGCTGTCTAAAAATATCCGCACAGGTACTTAAAGGCGAGCAGACTTTTGTCCCAGGAGAACCGGCCAGAGGAGACCCAAGTGATGAGGAGATGACAGAGTATCAGGGCTTGACGGCACAGCTAGGAGTGATGTACACGGTGTGCGCTCATCAAGGAAGGTCACGCAGATGTCGATGCCGCGAACCCCGCCGTCTGCTGGCAGGCCTGGATTAACTGCACACGCACAGAGGGCAACTCTCCGCGGGCAGGGGGACCACCAAGAGGGAGGTGGGTACACGGGGCAGGAGTCCAGAGATGTCTGCGGCAGGATCATTTGTGGAGGTCTCCCGGGGTGTCGCAGATGTGCACATGTGCTGCAGCAGCGGTTAGGGTTTTATATATTGTATATATTTATATATATATATATATATATATATATATATATATATATATATATATATATATACTGCACATAAGTGGAGGAGTTACGTGCAGTTATCTGCACTAAAACACAGTTTACCTAATGTAATGTATATGATAATAAATAAACATTTTTAGGGGTAAAATATTGAAATTGCACAATAACTCAAGATAAAGAGACGTGAGTTTTGACTTTATTTTCACAAACGCATGATTTTGAGTGCAAAATGTGATATTAGGGATCTAAAACTACCCAATAGTATTTAAAATAGTTAAAATTAGCGCCACCTCAAAGAAGTGTAATCAAAATGTGCACATGTAATAATATTATAATATAAAATAGTATAATACTCATCATCACCATTCAAATTCCCATTCATAAATGGGAATATATTCCTGGTCTGAAGAATCATTTTATATTGTAAATAAAAGAAACACCATTCCCCCCCCCCCCCCCAAACCAAATAAAGCTCATAGGAAGCAGGCCATAAGTTCTGATACGATGCGTGAGCAGACACGACTGCACATTCGGCAGCAAATGTGGTGCGAACCGGAGAGTCGGTCTCCAGAGCTCCACCGTTTCATGCTGCCAAAGTTACTGGCACCTGGAGCTCTGCGGCCCCACTGATGAATACGTGTTAGTATTTCACTTTTTCCTTGAGAGGACGGACCGTGGCGAGTGACAGAGGCCGACTGTTTGACATCACGCAGGTCAGGTTCTCTTACCTTGGGTCGAAAAGAAAAAAACGCGAGTGAAAACTTCTGCGAAGCGACCACACTCCAGGTATTCAGTCTGTGTACGATTGTTTTGCTCTCGTTCTCGTCTCCGCACTTTGACTGCGGAATGAGACGCCGTCTGCGATGGTGAGAGTTCACGTTGTCAGCTTTGAGCGCTGGAGGGGATTTTCAGCCGTATCAAATGAACTGTGAAAGAGCCACAGACCCCTTTTGTACCCCTGCCAGAAGTATTGGGGCAGATTACGGGTTGATTCGTGTCTTCACTATCTGTCGCCCTTCCTTATCGATTGCTGTTGCAAAACTGTTGTGTCGCGAGAACGGCGAATTGCAGCGACATTAGACGAAGAGCAACGCTTTTATAGCGCAGGGACATCGCAGCGAAAACTGTATAGAAAATCTAGCAAGCTGTAACCATGAGAGGATACAAGTTGGTAAAGGTCAGGAGGGGATACTGTGTTTTCGTCGTCGCAGGACGGACCTGAAGACGCTCGGAGCTGTGACATCAACCGTACGTAAGTTTCGGCTGTGCCCTGACTATTCACACAAGAATCAGTGCGGAAAAGCCGGAGCTGTCTGTCTTGTCTGTTTCATTTGACTAATTCAGTCTGAGTCACTTTAAACCGGGCGGACGGCATTTTAAGTGAGGACGGAGGCTGAGGTGGATGACAAAGGGGATTTCAGCGGAAGCGCAAAAAACAAAACAAGCAGTTCACTAATCCGTTGCCACGGCAGGACGTCATCAGACGCCCAGTGATCGTTGGAGTGTGTGAGTCGAATGTGATGTGGTCGTATGCTGAACAAAACCGAGAAGGGCTTTTCAAAATTTGTATGTGTATTAGTGTTTGAGAATTACACAGATTGGCCGAATCAAATTTTAAACACATATATCATATTCCATAAATGCGTGCATTTCCGGACATTATAACCGACGACTGACACCCCCCCCCCCGACACACACACACACACACGCACACACACACACACAAAGTCGGCAAGCCGTGAAGTTTCTTTCAGCTCAGTGAACTCAGTAGCCATAAATAAAGAGCATCCAAGGAGCAATCACACCCAGCATCTTGTACATAGGCTTCTATACATTTATATATACACGCTACAGTATGTCCTGCAGGAGTTTCATAACGACACTACAATTTGGAGCACTACATAAAAGGTCTCAATCATAGTGTTTTGTGTTGTTGCTTCATTGCAGAGCCGCACACACACACACACACACACACACACACACTGGCCGTCAGTAGCACCGGGATAAATCCAGCCTGCATCAGTGGCACATTAAAACATCAATTAAGTTTTTATTGTCCATGCACGCCAGTCATAAAGTCAGCAGATATCCCTTTGTGCGTGTTGAAGTGACAAGCACAGATTAAGAAATATTAAATTGAACATATTAAAAGTAAATAGAAATTGGATTCGTTTTCACTCGCCATTGTCATTACTTCTCTATGAATAAAGCGAGACGTGGGCCGACAGTGACATAACAAATCACCGATGCTTATTCCCGCCAGTTGATCCAATCCAGCACCAACCATGAAGTTTGTTATCAGATCAATGTCAATTTTAGCCCAGATTTGTTTGCTGGAGCACGTGGGTTTTCAAAGACTGGCGACTGTGCCCAGTCGCCCCCCCCCCCCCCCCCCCCCCCCCCCCCGCCTCATATAGATCTTGGAAAAAAAGAGCCCCCTCATGTCAACCTAGTTTACTCGCCTAGTTTCAACAATTGAGGAAAGATGCGGTAAAAATGTCAAACAGCGTAATGTTGCCGTTTGATATTTCTTCAAACAACACGGCATGTATCAGGCTCTGACTCTGAGAAAGGTGGAAAAACAGACAAATCCCCCAAAACTACAGTTTTTTGTTGTTTTTTTCATCTCTGAACTATCTCTTTGTGTTAGCCTCCCCTGAAACTCTTTGCAGCCCCCCTGGAGACGCGCTCGTCCCACTTTGAAAAACCTCTGTGTTAGAGGAAAATAAAACACATCTGAAACAGAACATATGTGACGTGTGGAGACACTGATGTCCAACTGCTGTTTATCAGTCTCTAATCACATATCTGTGATTAAACGTATTCATTTAAAATGAAGATCTAAAGTCACTGTCAAGGAGGTGATTTTTGGGGGGGGGGGGGGGGCTGCGTTGTCACAGTCATCAGCGTCTACAGGTCCCGGTGCAACGGCGCTTAATTTATTTATTCTCTGAGACGCACTGACAGTGCAAACTTAGAGTCATCCAAAAAAAAAAAAAACACTGTGAAGGCCTCTGAATTAATAAAGGGATATGAGCTTTTACCGGAGTTGTTAGAAGAGAAGGCTGTGTTTATTTTAGCTGCCATCTCAGCCGGCTCACTGCTGCTCTGACAGAACAAGCGGAGTCCGTGCGGTCCCACTGCGGCTCCAGTGCATTTTACAGTACATATGTTCCTGCACTGGGCTTGTTTGTTTTTATGAGACATACAGTATGTGTTTTATACCATTGTCGCTGTCAGAAAAAAAAACAGGTTGTGAGTGAAACAGTGAATTATGGAACAGTTTGGAGATACAGAGGCTGTGATAGGAAAATATATATATGTTTTTATTTTCATTTTATTGTTTTTTTTCTGCCCATATCCACATCCTTCATGATGTTTGTGTATAGTGGACAACTTATCTTGAGTTGAATAAAGGTACATCTATGATGGACTATAGGGGCTGCACTGAAGAAGAAACAAGGTTGAGGTTGTAATATTATGAGAAATAAATTTGTAATTTATTGAGGAAAAAAAAAAATCACAATATTTTGCGAATAAAGTCGTAATTTCATGTGAAAAAGTCGAAACATTCCCCATAAAAAACCCAGCCATTTCCCTCCTCGACAAAAGAGAAGGAAAAGAGTCCGTCGGGTTCGTCTTCGGAACAGACACAGTTTCTTACTATATTTTCAAGTCTAAAGATAATGTGGTATTCATGAGAAAAGAGATGACTGTATTTATGAAACTTATGCTCATGTATAACTAAAGAAGATGCTCAACATTCATCATGTCAACGCAGGCAACAGATATTCCCTCTAAAAATGACACATAAAATTACAACTCACAACTTTTTTTTTTTACAGCTCATACATTATTATTATGATCACAATCCCATTCGAGACACTGACAGACCTTTGAAGTCGTCGAGGAGGCTCACGGCTCGGCTCATGGGCAACTCCGTGGGTCAGACCAGCGGACGCCCTGCCCACCCTGACGGGGAGCTGCAAAGAATCATTTTTGATGTCCGGGGGAAGAATAATGCAAACTTAATTGCCATGAGCTAATAACTCCGGGCAATCGAGCTAAACCCAGCTCAGTGTCTCCGTCTAATTGTGAGGACGGCTAAAACCTTTTCTCTCTCGTTTCAGGGTGACGCTCAGCAGAGGTGCCGGCTCATCAGCTCGAGCTGGTTTGAATCGGAGGGGGGGGGGCCTTCGATGGTGGCGAGGCTCTATTTCCTCTTCCAGTGTGAATAATTACATTGAAAGATGAGCAGAACAAAGATAAAGTGTGTGTGGCTAATCCGATCGTTTCCAGCAGAGTGTAGAAATGGCGGTTCGCAGGCGACGCTCGAACAAATGCGTGGTGCAGAAAGAGCAGGCCGTTTGAAAGGGAGGCGGCTCGCGCACATCCGAAAGCCTGCTGCTCTTTCTGTCACGATGACGTTAACCTTGACTGAAATAATGGTGGATGTGCGTGTGTTTGGAGCAAATCAATTGTGAACCAACTACCGGAGCACTACTTTCTGGTTGACTACCAAGGAGAGACGTCTGCCGGATGCAGTCGGAAGGGCCAGGGCTATTTACTGGACTCTGTTGTTGATTAGAAGAATCACAGCCCCTTTGCTCTGCTTTTCAAAGAGACCACCGGACGGGAATTAAAGTCATTTCTAGACCCTTCGGGCAAAAATCTTACACAAGGTTCAGAAATGTGTCCATTCTTTTTGCTAAGAAAATGGTAAAATTGAATAATTTATCAAGAAACACTCCATTGTTCATGTTTGTGTCTAACGCTGGCCCATGTTAAACCCTCATTACTGCCTCGGCTAACTGCGCTGGGAGGATATTCCATGACGCAGAACTGTGCTTAACCTATATTTTGCAGTGCTCAAGTAAAATGAAGCGATTAGGAAATCATCATCATCTATTATTATTGTATTATGAAAAGCTCAAGAATTTGGCAGCTTGACGTATCAGCCCTGATGAACATCGGCGGACGAAATATCAAAGATTACCAGGGAATATCGAAGTTTAATAGAAGCCGATGGCCCATATGTCAGAAGTCACTGCAAACAGATCCGACGTGAGCCTGATCGGAATAATCTGGTCGAACTGTTGTCCACTTTTCTTTCCCGTATCTGAGAGTCTCTGTCGTCTGTCTGTCAGACCATCGCCATGTCATTCAGCTTGTAGTGGGTGACATTCAGCTTGTAGCGATTGTTGTAATATGATCAAAACAATCTAATCTATTATATATATGTCGACTCAGTAATATACTTGTAGCGCTTCAGACAAAAGCGTTGCGCTTTCAAATAGCACCTTTTTTTTTCTCTCCATCTTCCATGAAAACACTTTGAAGATTTGACATTCACACCCATTACCTGGCACCCACGCCTCATCTGAAGCCTGTTTATCTTCCCCCTCCAAATGTAATGACCTCCCCTGTCAAGGGGTGATCAAACTTGTGTCACTGCCTCATAGAGTGTTAAAAGGTGTTGCCTTCCACGCATCAATAGGCCTATAAGACCGAAGCCGCTGTGTCCTGTTGCGGTTGTTAATAATTGCCTCACTGCAGTTCTCTTCACAGTGTTACAATTATAAAAGTATATACATCTTTTTCAACCAACATCAATTTAAATTGAATGAACTACTCTTTAGTATGGTAATTCCTGGAAGGCAATTCACGAGAAAGCAGCCACAGTTTTAATATAAAATAACTTCTAAACAGATCCACCGCTTTTTCAGAAGTAAAAAGTCTAGTCGTGTCTGGTCTAATTGGTGTGTAAATACGCTGAAAATATATAAGAAAAATAAGAAAAAAGAGTTTGACCACCGTTTTTTTTCTTTTTTCTTCGTGGAGCAGTTCCATGGCTGGATTCACAGAAGGAGGAAAATCATGCAGAATTTAAGGGTGTCAAAGACGAGTAACAGCCGCTGTTAGCAGGAAAAGAAGCATGAAATGTGATACGACTGTTCAGCCTGAGGTCACTTTGCCACAAATCAGGTATTCGATGGGATCACATATGAAAGTGTCTGATATAATTATTGAAAATGTCAGATTTATTGGGATTTGTTCTTCTTCCCCGTTTTTTGCTTCCATTGAAATATATGAGGGAAAAAAAAAAAAGGCAATGTCTTCGTTATGGACAAATCAATTGACTGGAATTAATTAGGCCTTCTTACCCCGATGTCCCCAAATCTATTGCAGTAGGAATTATTGCTGTTAGACCAAACACTATATGGGTTTTTACTTAAATTTAAATGAGATGAGTGAAGAATAAATACTTAATGTTAAATTTGAGTCCGGGCTCTGCTCATTATATCTTGGCACTAGCTAAGACTCTGCTCCACATTCATACACTTAAATCAGGTTATATTTGTCCAATTCAACCACTGTCTACCCACCACATGATGCTCAAGTTGTGTAAACGTGCAACATTTTTTCTCCTCTTCGCTTCCTAGTACCTGTTGCCCAAAGCTCCGCCAGTAACACCCCCAGATTATGTGCTAGAGCAGACAAAGGAAAAACAAAAGCATGATTCACTGTGGCGGTCTGGCAGCACTGAGCAGAGTCTGGAGGGCGGGTTGGGACAAACAGCATTTACATTTTCGCAGAATGTACTGTAACACAGTGACTGCATTGACACAGATTCACAGAGCGGGCTTCTGGCGGATACTAAATCGTACACTCCCCGCAATATTTTCCATAGAAATAAATCGCTTGTTCAATAATGTCCCGAAAGAGTGTTTTCAGAATTTATTGTGGTGTATTGACTGAACAAACGGATCCAAACTATAATCTAACAGACGTTATTTAAAAGGGCATCTGTCACTTTGTAACACAGACATTCATATCTCTAATATACAGTATTTGAATTGCATATATGCCCCGATCATTAAAAAAGACCTAAACATAATTTACACGAAATGCAGCTGCATATTACTTTCACACGACTGCGTCAATACCAATTTAGAATAACTAGATTTCCCAGACTGCTGCAAGCCACAACTGTGAGCGTGCAGTAAATCTGCATCTTTATTCATGATCATCAGGTTGATTAATGACATGCTACAGATTCAATTCTTAGTAATTTAAGGTTGCTGGTAATTATCCTCGAACTCCATTTTACACACGCTGCAAAAAAAGGGGGGTAAATTAATCAATAACGAAATAAATCTGAAATTAACAGAATCCTATTAGCAAGGTTCTTCTAATTTACAATTAAGTGAATCCCATTATCAATTCCCCCCATTCACTTCCCTCTATGTCCAGGGCAGAAAACGATTTCACCTCTTTGATGGCGAGCCCTTACACTCAGTGTTATTGCACTCACGAGGACTTGCACAGCGCGGGGAAAAAAATATATAGTTCAGCCATTAATTTGCCATCTCCTGAAAAGGGCATCAGTGATCTGTGAAATCACTTTGTTCGTTTGAGATGGTTGCACTTTCTGTTCATTTACGTCTGATAATGACTTAGATTATGTGAATCTCCCCGTCTGCCTGTCTCTTTTTTGGCATCTGCAATATGTCAAACTGGAACATTCCCGTGCCCTCGCTGTCTGCCTAATTCCACTCCTGACGAAAGCTTAAACTACCTCAGCTTTAAAGTAATCAAAAGAACATATTGGAGAACGGGAGCGGAGACGCTCCCCTCTGTCGAATGAGCCACAGTTTTGTTTGCTGCGATCCATGAAATAATCTGTCAATGGGATAGGAAACGTGGAGCACTCCCATCGATTCTAATTTTTATTGTCAGTGTTCAGTTCTGCTCATGTGGTTTTTATTGCACCATGGGAAGTCTCGGGCGCTGCTCTGCCATCTACTGTTTCTCAAACTTCTGTTCTGTGTGGGAAGCTGTGGCTTCCGGTACAGTTAATACTTTCTTGCAGCAGGAATCTAGTTCAGCAACCGCAACCTTTTTTTGGCAATAACCAACCATTCTCCTCAGATGCTCCCGGGCCTTGGAATTATAATTAGTAAAATGTAATTGCACTTTTACACCGTCAAACCCACTAGTGCTCGGAAAATGACGGCAATATAATGTATGAAATCCTCGGAGATGTAATGCTTTAAGCAATTCAATCAGAATGAATGTTAACAAAGTGTTGGCCGTGTACTTGTGGTTTGACGTCCATATTTCCGCAGCCCACACCTCCCTGAATCAGAGTTAGAAGTCCACAGCACCTTTTCTTTTTTTTTTAAAGCTGCACTGCATCTGTTTTGTTTGGATCAAAAACGATGTGAAGTGTGAAAGGTGTCACAAATAGAGGGGGTTTACTTTTAGCATATTTTACTCATTCAGTTTTTCCCTCCTGAAACAGCTGCCTGGCACACCCCCAACAAAGAGCAAGTAACTTCCTGCATGCTCAAAGCGGCTGACGACATCACAACAGAGTGGACCAGCTGGCCAATCAGAGCAGACTAGGCTTTATCGGAAGGAGGGACTTAAAGAGACAGGAGCTAAAACCAAGCGTTTCAGACAGAGGCTGAGAAGAGGAGCTGCGCAAATGGACAGTCTGAGGAAACTGATGTGTTTACTGAACGTTAGAGCATGTGAGCCTTTTTCAAGCGTTAACCCAAATTAAAATTATGAACTGAATATGAGCACAATATGTCTCCTTTAAATCTTTGTAATGGTCCAGTCCCAAGGCCCTGGATCATTGGTCCACACCAAATCAGAGTAATGCATATACTCAATCAACCTTGAAAACCTTCTCCACCATCGTCCCCGACTGCTACACGATCTCGCTGGATGAGGCCCTGATCCGCCCTGCCGTTACCCTGCAGCCCGGACTCGCTATGGCTCCACCCATCGCTGTCGTGACTTCAGCATAGATCTTGCAGCCACCACACTGAGGGGAAGGGCTGCTGTAAAATGCTATACGAGGCTTATAGGAGGTCTTCCTTGGGCTCGGCCTCTGGGAATAATTCCACACTTCATCATACATTAATTATGATCACACTCTGTTTCCCTGGAGCCACCGTGCCCAACAACCCGGATAAACTCCTGAAAATTCTGGCTGAGTTTGGAGATTTTTCTCTGACAAACCACAGCTACATTCCATGGAACACAGTCGCCAGTAATGTACTGCAAACGAGAGGCGCAGCTCTCTCTGTGCCTTCTCTGTTCAGCGAGTGGCTGAAAGGTGGACAAGCAGTTTGTGACCCAGATGGAGCCTGTGAGCTGTGTGACGGACAAAAGCTGCTTCTGCACATGCTCAGCAACCCCGAACCTTTCTGGATATCGCCCAGAGGAGCTGTAAGTGTGGAGACGTTAAATGGACTCAACCCTGCCAGCGCCCAGGTACAAAATCCATGTGATGTCCAATTGAGCCAACGCGCACATAGATAGAGGGCTGAAACTTGCTGACACTGGGAAGAATGCAAATACAACTCAATGGAATCAGGAATATGCTCTTTGGCATGTTGCAGTTCCACATTCGTTTTCGAGTAATTCCTAGGTTTCGCATATCGACCGCACACGGGTGTTTTCGACCCGGCTCATGGTGGGTGAGGGAAGCTACATAAAATCAGCTTTTGGTGGTTAAAATAAAGTTATTGACTGTGGAGGTTAAAAATAATTAGGTACAAACAAATGAATGATTTAACTGAAGGAGGGGAACAGGGCCGATGGATGCTGTTTGACTAAAACAAATGAATAGAAGTTAAAGAAGACGGATCTCACCAACGTTAAGAACAAAAACTCAGACTGAAAAACTAAAATATCAATAAAACACAAACTCAGACAAAACAGCGGCGCCCTGTTCCCAGTGTGTCTGTAACGTTTTCTCGAGTGTGCTTTACAATTTCTCTGACAATCACACACACAGCGTTATCACTCAAAAGATGAATAATCTCTTCCGTAAAGCTGCACATCACAAAGTGTGCTGGCGAGCCCCGAACGGCGGACTGATGAGTGGCACAGTGTCGAAAAGGTCATCCTGATAGGAGAGCCGGAGCGAAGACGCCCCTTGGAAGCAGTGTTCAATCGCACGTGAGGATCCACACATCGTGCCGTTCTGCAGGGGTTAAACACGGGAGGATTGAGGGGGCGGCGCCCACGGCCGTGACACACAGTCCGGCCATACGCAGAATTTTGACCTTGTATTGTTTACAATCATCGACAGTCTGATTAATCCCACTTTTCCAAGCCCAGGGGAATTTTGTCTCAAATACTGAGTGCAGTGAATCTTCGGCGTACTTCAGAGATAACAACGACGCGAATGAATATTGAACAGACAAGGTCACGTAGCCTTTTAGATAGCACGAAGCACTTTGAATGAATTTTGAATGAATATTAATCAGTAAGGGGTTGTGTAACGTTTCAGATAGCACAAAGCCCTTTTAACACACTTTGCACTCTTTTATTCCGGTGGATGCAAAGGTGATTAGAAAGGTCGTCCGATTTCGAAACCTTGTGCGCGCACGATTGTCCTCATAACTAGCAATTGAACAACTGATTTGAACTGCCTTTCACCAATTTTTATTCTCAGGCACTTTACCCGGTGCTTTAAAGACTAACTTGGTTAGACCAGTTCTCAAATGAAGTAATTGAGATTTCAGTTTCACCCGAGTCATATCAAACCAACCGTTCTACGGTGAGATTGAGGCAGAAGTCACCAGGCAAATACTTTTATTAAAAATAACAATGTCTTCGACAGTTCAGGGACTGCATTAGTTTAAGTGGTGAATGATGTACAGTAAGTACAATGACTCAAATAAGCCTTCAATTTTGGTTCTTTTTGTTTTCGACTGTCGGGGAGTTCTTCGTTTTCCTGCTCGTCCTAAGAGTGAACAGACATAACCTTTGGGGTCCCGCAAGCTTCTATGTTAGGTCCACTCTTGTTTGGAGTCTATATGACAGTATCACAGTTGTGCAGATCACACTCAGCTGTACATTTCTGTATGGACGGATGATTTTAGCCCCATTGATAGGTTAGAGCAACGACATAAATTTCTCAATGTCACACAACTTCATATTGCTGATGACAAAAAAATATACTAGTAGTAATTGTAGTACTGCTTGCCAGCACACATATACACAAATATGCATGTTTATACACATATGTATTTACACATTTACATACATGCACATATTTATCTCCCCTCCCTCTCTCATTCAACCCTCCACGGGACCAAATGATTGACTGACAAAAAAAACAAAATCCCATGGTTTAATTCTAAGATATTGACAATATTGATTTGTCTTGCGGTCAGTAGGCTGCACGATCCATATGTTGGCTCTCTATAGGAAAAGACGCCCGGCCAAGAGAAGATCAGCCGTGCTGTGTTTACAGCTTGTTTGACAACCTCGAGCAGCAAACAAAAAGAAAATCATCCTCCGACCCCGCGGAAAAAGAAAGACGTTTTAATAATAATAAAAGGCCGACAGCATGGGTGAGGTCCACGGGAACCTTTAACCACATTAAGTATTTATTGAAAGATAATGATTTCAGAAGTTGTCGAAGGCCAATACTTAATTACGTTGAGACTGAACTGGTGTAAAAGTGTGGAATATCGGACTGTTTCGTGATTTTGCCACTTTTAGCGAAGGCAGGCATAACCCCTAAGGATCCATTAGCGGGTGTTTACAGCGATAGCAGTATCCCACAATATTATCTCCTTTTAATTAAGTGGAAAAACTTGTATTCCGTCCATCAGCGCCGCAGTTTTAATGTCACCAGTTGTTCCACTTCACTTCAAATCGAGGCGAACGCTTTTCATCTCGTTTCAGCTCGCTCGAAAGAAATAAAACGTCACTTATTTTTGTTTATTCCAGACATCAGTGAACTCCCGAGGGACGGAACATAGCCAAGCCACAAATAGACTGAACTGTCTTCCTTTTTCCAGCATCATATTTAACTTTAAAAAGTTTTTAAACGCGCGCGCGAATTAGCAAAATTTCCGCTCGATTTCATGTTCAAACTGCAAAACACAAAAAGCTCACACCCGTAGCACGATGTTTTTTCCTACTCCGGTCCCTCAGACTGCCACTAAGGTCGATTCTTTCCCCCCTTCTCTTCCTTCACCGCTTCTTCAACAAGAAATATGGCGAGTGACAGAGGAGAGCGGGCGGCCAGTGAAAATAGAGGCCATTAGGGACAGTTTATTTGCTGCTATTGATGAAGGTGCCCTACCACAACTGAACCAACGGCGTATTCATTTTCCACTTCCACCGCCATCAGCAGGACAGCGAGGTCTGATAATTAACAGAGGCTATTTCACAGCTTCATGCGCAGTTACGTGGTTTTATTATTTTTTTTTTCTCACCTTACATTGATAAAGACAATTGCTTCCCCCCCTTCTATTTCTAAGTATGTATTTAGGTTTCAGCTCTATTGTAATGCAAATTTACTTGAACAATAATTAAACCTAACACTTTAGGTCTTGTCCTGTTCATTGTTGTATCGATGCACATGCACTATGAAAGCCACATGTATGTAATATGTCACATACATGAAACTGGAGTAAACAACAAAGGTCAAAATGTCATATTTGCAGTGCCTTATTTTTCCATCCTTCTTAAACTAAATCTTTTGCACAATGATTTTTTTTTTTGTTGAGGTATTAAGTTTCAGCCGTCTCTGAGTTTCATTCAACAGATCCTGAACTGGAACACAACGGATTTAAAAAAAAAAAAAATGGGATGATTATTAAATATTGAGCTGAGACTTATACATGTGTAGGTACATCAGCTTTTACAACCCGCCGTATTTACAGTACCTGTCTTCGATTTTTCATTTTGTTCTTTTATCTTTGGGAAAATTACATTATTGGAAAGGACATTGTAACACAGCAGTCAACGAATCAAACATGGGCACGTTGAAAAAGGACGATGGGAAATTGTTGTTTCATGCGTAGTTGTCCCCAGTCCCTTCCTACAACTGTAATAAAACAAAACAATAATGCGACATCCATTCACCCATCCATTAGCTATACCATTAATAATTTGAGGGCCGTGCAGAAGCTGGAGCCAATCCCAACTGACATTGGGCGGAAGGCTCCAGTCTGTTGTTGGGCTGACATCCAACTTTAACCGAAACATCTTTAAACCCCTGGAATCTATGAAACATTTGTGAAAGTGTCAATGTAAAGTATTCACAAATTGTTTGTGAAAACTTCTATACCACCAATCTATGGTCAAAAATAAAACAGTGGAGATTTTTTTTTTGTTTTATTTCATGTAAATAAGAAAAGAAAAAAAAACCAAATCAGAATGTAGACTTGGACTAAGATTTGCAGCTCGCGATAAAATAATTCCTCCTTTTTCCTCAATGCACTGCTGTTGGCTGAAGCTGAAAGAAAACCCAATTAACCCGAGTTAGAGACAGAGCAACACTTCCAGCAGTTCCCTTCCACAACACTCAGGAGATCCCTCTCCACCATTACAGTGAATGCACTCCGATGCACCACTCTTTTCTAATTGAAACCGCTGGGACTGACTTTTGAGCTTCAGAAAAAGCATATAAATGCTAAGGGAGAGACAAAGAGCTCGAAGGATCAGGGCCCTTTGTGTTTGTGTGTGTGTGTGTGTGTGTGCCACTTCTCTCACTAACAAATATGTTTCCACACTTGACAGGGTGTGAGGGGAAATTGGTGTGAGATCAGACCGAGGCTAATATTAGAACACTTTGTCAGTAAACATTTCTACCCAAAATATTTAGACTTTGCTTCTCTCTCTAGAAAACATAATTCATACACATATGGCTCAATTTTGTCATTTGAAACTAATGTCCCCTTTTGGCACACACACACACACACACACACACACACACACACCCATTCCTGCACACACAGCATCGGGGGATAAAGCACAGGAGCATTTGTCAATTTAAGTGAAACCTGCGATATTGATTTCTTCTAACCATAGTAAATGAAAGGGAATTAATTAAAGAGGATTAATGGATAAATGAGAAGCAGGCAGAAAACATTTCCTGGGGAGCTATTAATGACCTACGGGGCGGACGAGAGCCCCTCGCGCGCTTTGTCACCGCGGCATGCGGCGATCGGCAAACACCTCAGCCCGGAGAGCGGCTCACAGGGTTCGGACCTTCACAGTAGGAGAAAAACCGGGGAGTAGCTTCTATGCATCTTATCCAACATGAAATCATGTCTATGCAAGCATAAATATAATAGACATAATGTTCAGCTGGTAAAGTGACCGGTGGCGCAATGATTACTCAGACTTATTAACAGCAGCGTCTACTGGAAAGTATCCAAAGTAAAAGTCGCCATTCTGCACAAAATTGGTCCCCTATGTCATTTTTGCTTTTAGCTTTTTCATATACATTGAAGTGGAACTAGTCGCACGTACTTTATCCAGGTGGATCCCAACCTGGTTGGTCGTCTCAAGATAAATCAGAGAGGTTGTAAAAATGATAAATGCGGCGAGAAAGAAAAACGACAACAAATTCACAATATATGGGGTACGGGGATATTTTGGTTCACGCAAAGGAAACCAGATGCAACAAGATGCCCCTTTTTTTGAGCAGAGACAACAACTGGGAGTTATCAATGTGACTTAAGCATTGCATTGTGTTTGATGAACATATCATATGATATTTGTTTAAATCATCTTGTAAAATATGAATCTGAAAAATTAAACAAGCTGTCTGCTTTTTTCTTCCTGTTGTTCTTTGTTGCTGTTGTAATGTAATGTAATGTTTAGAAAAAAGAAAAGTAACCAGCGGTCAAATAAAAAGCACAATATCTGCTCCTCAGAAGTAGTGGAGTTGCATGAAATGGAGAAAAAAAAAGCCCCTCAGTACCTCAGTGCAGCACTGCTGTGATGCCATAACATGCAAAAATAAAAATCACGTGTGAATCAAACAGTCCTCATGTGCGTCAAATTAAGTCAGAGAGTTGGTGAAACGTCTGCCCGTAGCTGAGAGCAGCTTAATGGCAGCGCAGAACCGGGGGATGGAAAACTGCAATTATGTTGTACGCCGTGGAGAGACGGACAGTGTTAATGACATGTAATCTCAAGTTCACGGCTCCTCGTCCACGGGCAGGTGCTCGCCGGTCTTCTGACTGTGGCGCTCACTCCGCTGAAATCTTCAACCCACTTCGACCCGGATAAAAGAGGAACGTCTGCCTTGCGGGAACTGCTCCGGTGATTTTCCTCTATGAGATTGCGTTGAAAGACATTGCGAGGACGCAATGCCAGTGTCTCTTAATGCGTTTTCATTTTGTTCCCCTTTGAAAGTGTCAACGAACACCTCAGTAAAGTCAAACTTCCTAATGGACGAGTCGGCCGGATTGTTCGTGTCCTCTGAGGGTTTTCACAGAGGCCAAGACCTTGTTAGTCCTCCGCGGGTCAAACATCCTCTCAGAATTTCTCTCCAGAAGGCGAGAGCCTCTGATTGGCCTTCGTTAGTGTTCACGTCCGGCGTCCGCAGATCAACGTTTATTGCGGCAGCCGCTGTGAAGCAGAACAAGATATGTCCAAACAGGAAAAATTAATCATTAAATAAAGCTGTCAAACTTCAGATTTGTTTTGAGACCAACAAATAAATAAAATAAGTCTAACGCCGCTCAAGTTGTCGAGGAAGCAAACAGAGCAGCGGCGTTTTTAAACAGATTTTAATCTGTCATTATGTCAAGCTATTATGAAAGGGTTGTGTCCGTTAGGAAAGTCGAGAAAGCCGAGTTTGTTTTCGCGCATCTCCTCAAAGATAAAAAAAAAATAAATGTGCGATTAAGCTCCAAAATCTGGATTCGCGCTACGTGTGGTTCACATATCGCGTTGTCAGGGACAACCCTCGGCTGTCCGGGGAGCTGGACATTTTTGTTTGCACAGTTTACACAAAGTGTGGCGAGCTGTCATTTTCCAGCACATGAAAAAGATTAAAGTAAAAAAAAAAGACAGGTTTTGATATTGTGTCTCCTGGCTACGGTCCGCTTCTTTTGCAAACACCGTGATGAAGCAGTGGTTCCAGCGACCGCTGGCTGCAGCTGTACAATGTATGCCACCGGGTAGTAGTGTAGTAGTAACTCGCTACGACTGCAAGTCATGAAGTGTGAAGTGCACAGCGATCCGATGACTTCAAAAGTCATATAGTCTGAATTTGGCAATTGAGCTTCTTGGGGTCATTTATTTATTTATTTATTTATTTTAAATAGTAGGACAGTCTTATGACTTAATAAAATAAATTAAAGAAAAGTTTCCGGGGGCTGATGCTGTAATATACCGTACTATCAGTCATACTGTATTTTTTCTCCTCCAGCCCCAGTGCAGTCCCTTTTTTAATATTCCCCTCATTGTCTGAAATCTCAAAGTTATTAGCCCACTGTGGAATAGCTGCTGTCAATAGCGCCGTCAAATTTCCCCATTGTCAGTGCACAGGAAATTACGGTGATAAGGGGAGGAAAAAAAGGAACGCTCGGAACGGGAAGGAAAGGGGAATAGCGTGCCACATTTCGGGGAGGAAGTAAGTGGCCCGGGACGGTGTAGAGATTAACTGTCTTACTTGGCACTCTGGGCAGACAGTTCTCGGGTGTTTCCCCCCCCCCCGCCGCTTTCAATTTTGTCCCGCAAAATGCAAGGCATTTTGATACACATAAGAAGTGTATGCGCTTGTTGCATTTCCATACATCTACAATTCATCCGTGCGTGCCGATTTTCAGCCGCACTCCACCCGGTCATTATTTATTTGTTCTCATTCGTGTGATTTAAAGGTCGGACCAGAGGGCAATTAGGCTGAGTCAGCTCCCAGTCGCGAGGAGGCCCATTGATTTACAGCAGATAACCATCTTGAAGAGAGAAGCTGCGGCGGCAAAGTGGTTCTGTGTCCTCTGCTACTCCCCCTCTGTACTCGCGACGTGTCAGCCGAGTGCGACGTATCTTCATCTGTTTGAACCCGCTGCAAAGAAGACGACGGCGCTGCTCCAATTATCACCAGCAAATGTTTGCACTTGTCGCCTAGTGGTAGCGTTTCTTCGAGGGAACGTTTGTCACGATAAAGCCAAAAGGTGATTTGTTTTAATTTGGTGCCTCTCGCGTGCAGTAGCCACTGTCACAACTTCAGCCGGTCTTCAGTGTTTTCATTGTGCGTTTCGCTCATGTCACCCCCACATCTGAGATTGTGGTCGGTAGTTCCCACTTCTGGAAACAGACATTGGAAATATCTTAATTTCCAAGGCCATGAAGTAAAATCCATGAAGATGGAAAAGATTATGTGACATTATGGAAAAAGCTCCAGAACAGTAAACGGACCTTGCGGTGAGGAGAAGACAGTTTAAAACACAAGGCGTTTTTTTAATACATGGTTCGTTAGTGGTGATTAAATCAAATTTGGGTTTAGGGTTATTTTTCCAATGCTCAATATTACCTCCACATCATTTCCTTGTCCGAGCCTCATTGATGCTTCTACCATTGGCTCTCGGCTCTTCTTAATGCATGAAACACTCCCTTCATCAACTCCTTTGCATCAGGGCATGCAGCATCCATCCAAGAAACACTCATTCCCACTCACCGACTCTTTTGAAGACACGATGGGGAATGTGTTTCCAAAAATTGCGTGCGTGGGAATTCAACACTTCTTGGTTTTGTTTCTCGCATTCCGGCAAATCACGCAGCAAGTATTCTTGCAGCTCCGGGAGGGGATATAAAGATTTTAGGAGCCTGATATAAAATGACGTCACATGTGCCCACCGCTAATGAAATCCCTCCCACGAGGGTAGAAGTGGTGGGAAAACAATCTTTTGGCAGTCGTGAGTCCAGCGTTGTTCGAGTAGAAGGAGACGGTTAAGTTTTGAAATCAGCTCGTCCTCTGTGCCGAGGGGATTTCCTGTCAGTGACCGCAGATGGGTCTCTCTGACGGGGGACGGAAACAGGCAGGAGAAATGTGACGCGGCGACTCCAAGGGGAGCCACGGTGTGTTCAACTGCACGGTGAAGTAAGAAAAAACAAAAAGGTTCGGTATCCCAAGAGCGCACATCCCTTTCAGCACACGGCACGCAACGGTGTGCATCCAGGGATTTAGAAGTGCAGAGGCTCTCTTTGCTCTGAACAGCAGAATAAACCGGCCACTTGGTTGAGCGCGGAGCCATTTGTAAGCAGGTAAATTGAATTTGGCCCACGGGCCCCCAGCTGTACCGTCTCCACATGAGTATATCAGCGGTGTCTTTTGGACTCCCGCTGAGGAACCGGACTGTTCAACTTGTGCAACTACACTGCTCCCTAATTAGCTCCTCCTCTACTTTTTCTAACCCGGTGGGTTTTAAAGAACACACTGGCCGGCCACAAACTGTCTGGGAGAGAACTCGTTTTTTCCCCCCAAAATGGTGCCGTATAAATATTTAACTAACAATCGCGAAGAGGAGTGTCTCAGCTACTTGTCTTATAGCCGCGATGGATAATTTAGCCAAGACAACGAGCGAGGAGGGGGGAAAAGAAGCTGCTGGTTCACGCGGGCTTCAGTTTTTGCGGTCAGTGCCGATCACTGTGTGTCAGATCGGGTGATCTGTCACTCAGCAGCAGCGACTCAGGTCTACATTGGCGACAGATTGATGGATCCGGATAGAAAGATTTTAGACTTTACTGCAAATATAGCTGCCATTTTCCTGCCGGTTCATCTCGAGCCACGTTAGCGAGAGCCACGAGTTGTCTGTCGACATGAGCTGACAAACACAGTTGTGGGAAAAGCAAGGGGGGGTCGTCTGCTGTAATTCTTTTAAAGTTTGTTCTTGGGGACTGTTCTATGATGAGGCACTTTGCCAGATTACACATTTTTGTATGTCGTTCCAGTGGCTGTGCTGGGCACACGTCCCAACTTAATGCAAACCTGCACATATCTCATATACCTACAATCAGAGGCCCTATTTTGTTCATACGTTAGCACCTGTATGTTTTCCTCACCTCTCTGCCTGCAGGCAAACTCCGTCTGACTCATGGATCACTCGCCACCTTCAGCCAAACCCACCGACACCATCCGACTGTGGGCCCCGGACTCCCTGACGTGGCCTCGTATTTCATGAAACCCCTGCTGTTATGATGTTTTCATGTGTGAGATAAAATATGCTTTTCGACTAGAATCATGCCCTGTGTATGAAAAGCCCCCCAAAAATTCCTCAATACATTTTCTTTCCTTCCTACTTTTGTCTCTCCCCGAAAGAAGGCAACAAAAACTTTGTAATGAGAATAAAATGCTGCAGTGTCCTATCATTATGTTGACACGAGCAGAAGTAGTGTTGCCAGCATCCCACTGCGAGCGCGGAGCAGGGTGCCGAAACACAGCGATGACTGACGAGCTCACAATGGAAGCTTGATTTGTGTCCCCCCGAAGAATGCAACATGCCAGGACACCATCCTGCAGTAAGCGCTGGTACAATGTCATCGCGCCGCACACGAGTACATCCATCACGCACTCTCATCCGTCCGGCAGACGAGCGACAACTCTTCAACACAGACACGGGTTTTAAATAAAAAAAGAACATCATTCGGAATCCTCGTCGACACGCTTTTCAGATACGGCGATTCTGAGAACATCTAGACAATTTTCTTTCTTTTCTTTTCAGTGGTAGGAGTTCTTCGTGTTGTCTCAGTTTTTCCGGCCACGTTTTTCATGCATCTATTTAATTTGGTTAGGTTGACATGACCAGAGGAATTTTCCTTTTTTACTAGGCCATAATATGTGTAATGTGTGCTGCTGGAAACATTCATTATGATTGTCTTTCAAACTGTATCCGTGCAGCTCAAACTCTCTCAGAGATATTTTCCCCATGTTAGTGTGCATGTGCAGACTTTCGGTTTGGAAAGCATTGCGGTGATAAACCGTTTACAGTTTGGATAGCTCATTAGATGTAGAGCGTGTCAGGCAGTGATTAATTATGCCAGACTATACAACTTCTGTTTGTGTCAACGTGATGTATATGCTGTGTTTTTTTGTTTTTTCTATCCTAATGAACGAAAGAAATTGCAAGCTCTGCACTCGCGTCAACAACTGTGATTATGCCTCGTCTCAAGGCTGGCAGCCTTTCTGTGGAGAGCGGATCATTTTTCCTGAAGTCTGTGTGTGTGTGTCCTCACACAGGGGACGCATCCTTAATTGTTAGATTCAAAGGAAACCATTAGGGGTGTAGTGGACATCTGTAAAAGACCACCACAGACTCGGAAACTGCAACTCGAGCTTCCAAATGCCCGGACATCATTCGGATGTCCACATCATTTGGGTCATCATTTCAGTCCTGCTTGGTTTTGGATGAACCTCTGGTTGCTGTGGTAACGGCAAAAAACGATACAGCGAACACTGAGCAGCTACTTTGTCAGAAATACCACAGAAGAGCAGCTGGTGTATTCGCTCACAGGCCAGCCAAACAAACTTATGTTGTTGTTGTTGTAGAGAAGTCGGTTAATAATAAATGCGATGGTGATATGATTTCATGTTGTGTTTCAACACAACAGCATCACCTGGCGAAGTTTATAACCTTACTGGGGATTCGGTTGCCTAAAACTCGTCATCTTCATGTCACTGCAGCGTTTCTTCTTGTTCCATTACGTCCTGCAAAAATATTTAAAGTCTCTCCGGGGAAAAAAATTACCCTTGTTTTTTTTTAATTGATTTCTTTTTCTTTTTTTTTCTTCAATCTGCCGGAAAAATACTAACAGATCAGCAAAAGCCACGTTGTTGTGTGTGACAGCAGGGCGTTCTGTTTACAGTCGCTCAACACCATCTCTGGTTTGGTGTAAAGAGAGTCAACCGTTAACAACAAGACTAATTGCTGAGATAAAAATGAACGCATCGTTTTCCGGTGAATCCCTCATGCCTCGGCAGGCAATCATAATCCAACATGGGAATAGAAGACTCTGCCATTAACGCTGCAATAAAACTCCTACATGGTGAGATAATTAGTGTAAATGCATTGAATGGCTATTGCAGGAAAAAACCAACAACTGTTAAGCAAAAATTGTTTCAAAATGCTAAAGATTATAACTTGTTCCAACATGATCAATAAACATGTTAAAATAAAGGCTCACTTATCGAGTTGATGATGAACAGATGGAACGGATGTCTGACTGGAATCAAGTATATGGACTTGGGCTTCCCAAACTTGGGTTAAACATATTCCAAACAAACAAAATGGATAGTTAAAAAATATTTATATATATTTCCCCATTGGTAAGTGGCCATGTTAAATATGTGATAATGCACTCTCAATTGTTCAAATCTAAAAATAATATTGCACTGCTTCGCATCAGAGCAATGTTTTACCCTTCCACTTCACTTAATGTTTTTCTCTTTCTTTCAACTCTTCATTTCACGTCACCCTGACTTCAAACAAATTGAAGAAGACACGGAAGCGGTTAGCGTCATGTCAGTAATCACGGTGATGGTTATGATGGCACGAACAGAGAGTGAACCGAGAGGGAGACACATTGCATCGGCGCGCATCACACAAGCCATAATGTGCTAAGAATAATACACCATGATCTACATAGCTTATAGAATGTTAATTGCCCAGTAGTTAAAATGTGCTGATATGAGTGATGTGCAACAGTGCACTGACTTTGAACAGTCATTAGTGATAGGTTGTGCTCATTAAAAATTAAATTTGTTGCCATTGTGTTTTGTAGGCTGTGAGCAGTCTCTGCCAGGAAGCCAAGTTATTGATGAGGCAATGCCAGGAAGCTCCCCGAGGACGGACAGGTAGAGCGGTGCCCGCTGATATTCGAAGAGCAATGCGGTTTGTGAGCAGTGCTTAAAAACAGAAAGAAAAAAATATTCTAATTTTGAATGTGCTCATTCCACTGTGCAGCCAGATTGCATCGGTTTAAAGCAAATAAAAAAGGCCCATTAAAAGAAGTTCGACAGGAAAATTATAACCCAAATGAGGAATCTTTTTAAGTACCAAGATGTGAGGCTAAACTTAACTGTTTAAAAAACAAAAAGAAGTAGAGTAAGTGATAATGATAAAAACTATTTCAGGGAGATGATGAACCGGCCAGTTGGACATGAACTGATTTTTCTGTCCGAGACAAGTCAGGGAATTGACCATTCGTTACAATGGGATAAAATATTCTTCTCATGAAGGAACCTCTGGAAGAGTCCAAGCAGGGACGAAGCATGTACTGCTTAATATTTAATGACAGGAAGTAGGTTAGACACCCCAAAGCAAGCTTCTGCAATCCTGTATTTTTTTGTGAACTTCACCGATGCAGCAGGCACGTGAAGAATTCCTTGCGATTCTAACGCCTTTCTTATTTGAGACATGGAACAGGAGCGATATTTTGCTACTCGCTTTAAGATATTGAAAGTATCTTGATCCATAGGAAATATCCTGTTGTTGGAATAAGAAGCGAGCAAGTTGCAGTTTCTCTTGAATGTGAGGAAAACCCTTTTCATCCGACGTAACAAAGTAAATATGCTGATTACATCCAGATGAACAAGCACAAGAAACAAGTGGTGTCATGCAAACACAATGATCTCACTTCTGTAGCCACATTAGCATGACCTCTAAAGAGACAAGGTCAAATTGTGATATAAAGACAAACAACGGCATTTACTCAGTTCTTTTAGGATTTTTCTAATTCTTTGTCAAATATGAGTTATATCGGGGAAAATGTGAACGCAATCTAATACAGATTTATAATATATTCATATTTTACTGTTGCAGAGATCGACGGCATGAAACAATAATGCACGTGCTGGATGGCAGAACTACAAGGAAACAGTACTCGACGGAGGATCATAATTTGAAAAAAGACAGCAGCAACATGTAAATGCAAGATGAGCATAATTATTGAGACCACAACGCCGCCCTGAAACACAAGGCGTGTATGTAGAGTGTGATGAGTCTACCTGAACTGTTGCTCATCTCTCTACATCACGCACGTCGAAGAGTTCTTTTAGTTTATTGTTTTCAGCTTGAGATATGTGTAAAATGACTCTATGAAAACTCAAACTCAAAAAGAGCCTGATGTTGCCGGGCAGATCGTTTGAAAAACCCTCTGTGTCATGATGGCAAAGGCCACCAATAGTTCTCGACTTTGACCTTGGACCGGGAGAGCGCTTTCCCTGTGGCGCCGACTCCGATACAAGGTCAGGGATGTTGGCCAGGGCTCTTCACAACAGGGATTCAGTGGTCGGATAGATAGAAGAGTGATTTTTTCTAAAATTTTCAGTTTTAAACCGTGAAAGTGCTTCTTTTTTTGTGCTACTGTGCAAAGTATGATTTTGTACATATTTTATATTGTGGCCTTCTGAGTGACTCATACATTTCTCTACATGATATGTCCTGTTCAGGTTCATAGCAGGCTGAAGCAATAGCTGATCATACTGAGGATCATTTCGATATATATTGTGAAAATAAAACAAAAGCATTTTTGATGCTTCAATCGTGATCCAAACTCGTCCCGTTCCTCACAGACATGCGGTGTTGACAGCAAGACATGTGGTGCATGCGGATGAGGGGGATTCTCTCCAATTTCATATTTTCTACAGTCTTGACGGAGGAACAACATTTTCAAGTCACTAGATTTTATGGTTGGCTACTGATGTGTGCGTTCAGTCCAAAGGTGGATCCCTGAGGAAGACGGCTGGCTAATTTGAAACAGCGGAGACGCTGAACAGCCTCTACACCAACGGAAAAAGGGAAAACTGTTGAAAGGAGAATCAGTTCCCCTACAGCCGTTTCTGGTTTCTCACGGCAGTGCATCTAACATTGTACGGAGTCAAGGGAACAAGAGCTGATGCCCAAAAGCCTTTGAAAACAGCTCAACTCAACCATTAAATAACCAGAAAGCAGTCGAAAAGACAACACTGTGTTTCTTCTTCTTCTAGTATTCTACACACCACACTTGGTGTAGGCACGGGACGATTTCATGCAATAGTTTAATGTAGCCGACATTAAGATGACAGTATACCATGTACTTTAAGAAACGCCATCATCATCCAGGAATTTCACCGGTCAATGGATTAACTGCATTTGAGCATTTTGGACTGAAGTGGCACTGGGATCTAGTAAGAATGACCGTGGAGAGGCAAAACCGACGCTAAAAACGACCAAGTGTTCGAATGCAGATATTTTTGTTCACCTGTTTGGAGGCGTTTGTTAGAAGTGCTGTTTTAATTTGCCATCAGGCACATTTTGATGCATGCCACTCGTCGCTGCCACTGAGAATTGTATCGACAAGAAGAGAAATGAGGGTGTGACTGTGGACGAGGAGCATCATTTAATGGAGCCTCGGGCACAGTTTTTTCTCTCCTCTTCCAGTAAGATGCCTCTCCTGCAACTTTGACTGCTTGCTGTTTCATTATGATGAGGCTATGGGCTAAACGTAGCCAAGCATATCAAATATCCTGGAAGCACATACTAAATAAATCATTTTATTCATTCCATTAGTGGTGGATGTGCTTCCCTTGTAAACCATCTTGTGTCCATGCTGGCAAACAAAAAGCTGTTGTGCTTCTGCCTGCCTGCCATCTCTGCTGCTGAGATGGAGACTAAGAGAAAACGCACACAAACTTGGGTTTTCTCTGCAAATTGCAACCGTTCCATCCATGTTGGTTTCATGCCTTGCTTGGCATGCTACGCCCATGGTCAGTACACGCTCCGGTTTGTTTTGGTCAAATTGCCACTATGTCTTCTGAATTTGCTTGTGCCAGCGTTGGACTGAAAGCGCTGCAAACGTACCAAAACTCAGCAGGGATGGAAGCGCGGCAAACACAAGGCCGTGCAGATGTGTCTTCCCTTTTTTGTTTTGTAACTTCCAAAAGTCAGCTACGCCGTGTTCTGCGTTAACCTCGTCGGAAGTGTCAGACAGCGAGACTAAGGTCACGGCAGCTTCGGTGGTTTCGGACGCTGAGACGAGGCCCGATCCTGGAGCAGGTCGAGGTGACTCGACCAGCGAGGTTACCTGTCACTGCGGGTTGAGGAGGGTTCATGCCGAGTGGTCTGGCACGGCAGAGGTGACGCCCTCTTTAGCTGAGGGTCATCTATAAAAAATTTAGGTCCGGCAGCAGATGTTACAGGTGGCACGCCGAAGTCTGGCAGCGGCTGATGAGCCCTGCTGTGGTTGGCCCAAACTACAGACACTGAAGGCGTTGGCCCAACCTTCTCCTGGAGACTGAGCACCGTGACTGCAAGGGATGTATGGGGGGGCTGGTGGGCTGCAGTGTGGTGTCCTTGTCTATTAACGCTCTCCAACATAGTGAAAATTAAGTTTGATTTGATGCTATCTATGTGTTTCTTTACCAAGAATAGTCAATAAACTTGAAAATTCTAGTCAATTTCTCGCTACAAATGACTCATTAAAACAGCGCCTGCAGTGCACCACTTTACTAATACCATAATAAGTAGTTTGATTACTTTTGCCTCCACGGCCGCACATTAAATCTGTACAATAGTGTCCCCTCAGTGACGGACAATAGGATGCTCCTGGGTTTCTCCAGCAGTTCATCGGTGAACAGAACCCAGGCTACTGTGAGCTGCGGCCAGCACCACAGGAAGAACAACCCCCCCCCCCCTTAATTCTCTGCCAACCAATCCACGGCCCACGTTATCTCACGGAAATCACTGTCAAAGATCAGCTGGAGTGACTGACACAGCTTCACAGCTTCTGCTGGAAACGGGTTCGCTGACACCGTGGAAATCTCATTAACCAGGGAATAAAACATCCCCCTTTTTATCAAAAGCTCAACTGCTGTTTCTCACCTGATTCACAAATCCCTTTGACATTTGTAACAGTGACAGTAGCTATCATTGACTCGCAGACAAGGTAAAGAAGCTAGCTTCTTTCTTTTTTTTTTAAACTGTCGAATGCTGGTGTTTATTTGTATTTATATATTTTTTTAGTGGCTTTTATTGGAAACCATTTCTCACAAGACCTCGGTGGACTAAATGTCAAGGCGGCACAAAAGAGGTGAGTGCACGGGGGAGCCGAGGGGCCGTTGTTAGTTCAAACATCTCTGTCATAACAGGAGGCTGAAAGGACGTAAGTATCTGCAGTGCCACGCTGTCGATTTTCATGGGAGCTTTTTCTTTTCTGCTTTCCTCAAGTGCTTTTAGACACTCACTGAGGTCCGGACATCTTCCTTAATTTGTTCCGGAGGGGCTATCCCGCAGACGCCACTGAATGTCGGACTCGGACAATCTTGTGTCTGACTCGGACAGTCGCCTGCCGCATTTGTCTTATGTAAAAGGCAAAAATCTGGAAAATGTCCTGGAGGGCAATTTCCCTGACATGCCTGAAAACAGCGATAGTAATTGTTTAACTTTCTTGAAATCACAAAGGGTTCGATTTTTAGTTTTTAATCAAAAAATTTTTTAATATGGATTATGGAAAGTGGCTGCACGGTGGTGCAGTAGTTCGCACTTTCGCCTCACAGCAAGACGGTTCTGGGTTCGAATCCCGGTTCAAACCAACCAGGGCCTTTCTGTGTGGAGTTTGCATGTTCTCCCCGTGTATGCGTGGGTTCTCTCCGGGTTCTCCGGCTTCCTCCCACAGACATGCAGAATGGGGTTAGGTTCACTGGAGACTCTAAATTGACCGTAGGTGTGAATGTGAGAGTGAATGGTTGTCCGTCTCTGTATGTGGCCCTGTGATAGGCTGGCGACCTGTCCAGGGTGAACCCCGCCTCTCGCCCAATGTCAGCTGGGATTGGCTCCAGCCCCCCGCGACCCTTAAATGGATAAAGCGGTAGACGATGGATGGATGGATTATGGAAAGTGAACAAAGGAAACACTTTAGCAGGAACAATGAAAGACTGGAAGCTACGTTAGTGGAACAGAGGCTCCAGACTGACAGAAGTCGTAACCCTACTGCTACTAGAGGGTTTTTCCACTTCAACGTTAATTTGCATTTACTATGTTATCGAGGGCAGTAGCTTTTGTTTTGCACTTGTTATTCATTTTCTGTGAATAGATTTATCCACATTTGAAACTTATTGTCACACTCCATCTCAAATCCTGACCTTGGTTTGGTCTCTCTATGAGGGTGAATCAGAGCTTCTGTGGCCGTATTAATGAGACTGGCACGTCCTTGCTGCTTTTCAATGAACTAGCTGCCGTGTTCCAAACAGCCTTGTCTGCTTAAATGTCAGTCATGAAATTCTTTAAAAAATGTTTGGAGATATTTCTTTAGTAGATGAATTGGTTGCTCTTCAGTGGTTTTTCTCATCTCGATAATGTTAAGGTCAAAGGTGACCTGAATATATCACTTTGCGAAAACTTTTGAGCCTGTATTGTAAATAAAAAAAAAAAGAAAATAAAATCCCCTGAATAAGTTTTATTGTAAGATGACCTCTTTATTAACTATGATAGGATTCACAGAGAGCGTTAGGTGACAAAGATGGACGGGTCAACAAAACACTTTTAGACCTTTACAATGGAGACTATTGTTTGGTTGCGGTTATCAGAACATTTATGTGAAAACAGTACCGTCGGTAATCCAAGGGGTTGATGTGAATGCTTGTTAGAGAACAAAGGACGCAGTCAAAATAATAACAAAGAAAACTTGTCTATTATGAAGTTGAGGGTGATGGCGACACTGTAAGGGTCATGTAAGGCAATCAAATGATTTTGTTCCATTTGAATTTTAATTAAATTTTAGAAATGATCTATCACAACTGTAATTAGACAGTCCATCACATTATTAACAATGCCCATCTTGAATAAAGGACATCAACTCAAGACAGGAATCACAAAGCAGTCTTTTTTTCCTCTTTGATATTACAAAGAGTTTTAGATTCACTGATGAACAATATGAAATATAAATGTGACACACAAATGATCAGATTCCCCCTGCTTAATGGAAAAACTGTTTCATACTTTATCGATCTAAGTTATATGTAATCTGTGCTGTTGCATAGGACTGTAGAGAGCACCTTAAAATGAATATTTTAATTACTCTTGCAACATGTCATAATTGTATTCTTCCTGCTTACAAGTTCACCACTGCATTTAAAAAACATGTTTTAGCTGCATTTCTCACAATCTCACTGGGCACAGTGGTTTTATGAGGTTACACAAAGAGGTATACTATCTTGACAGTGGATTATCACTATTTACCATCCACAGACTGTATATCTTATACGTAAAAAGAAAAATGTGATACGGAAAAAGAAATGCTACTGTATAAAAGAAGCGTAACATTTTTAGAAAAACACCCAGTGACCCGCGGAACATTAGAAGAGCCACAGGGAAGTAACAATGATGAATTTGAAAAAGGGAAATCTATAACGTTTAGTGTCTACAAAGCAAATTGTCACGTTGGTCAAAGAAAACGGATGAAAACAATTGAATCAATTACTTGAATATGAAATGCAGTGTGGTTTAGTGATGGAAATGTGATGTGAACATTTATTTCGCTTTGAATTAACGTACATCTGATAGGAGCATGTTTACAAGGCAATGAAACAGATACATTTTGATCCAAAAACGTTTGTCCTGTTGCCAATTTGGCAACACAAATATTGCTTGTACCCTCCGCGTGCATCGACCTAAACTTCCACCACCGGTTCGCCAGATGTGGTGACCAGTGGCTGTTTCCGGTTGCGGCCCATCAGTGACCGATCCAGTGACTCTGGCTTATTGTGCTGTGATGACGCCCCAGCTGAGCCCCCCCCCCATGTAAAAGGGAACATGGCAGATTCTCTTTGTCGTGGCATATTGTATTGTAGTCTTCACTTTATTTGGGTGTCATCTTGGCTTTAAATTGGTGAGTATAGCCACACCCAAAATGTTTCCCCTCACATTAAGTCCAGTCCCCCAATTCTGAAAAATAAGCGATACATAGGAAAATTTGGGGGAGCCAGAGATGATAATGTGAGCAGTAATCCCTAGACCAATAACTTAAGCCATGTGTTGGAACAAGTGTTCTTTTGTCAAAATTATTAAACAACGGAAACAATAGCCAGGCCTGTTTGCCCATGGCGGTGTGTGATGTGGAGATACTGTAGAAAACAACAGTCCATCAAAACTGTCCCTCCCTGGTGTTTTTTTTTTTTTTTTTTTCATATTGTGCAGTCTATTATGCAGGTGTTGAATAGGCCGGGGCTTGCAGAGGTATTTGTCTACTCTCTGGCAGGGCCAAGGGATTAGAGAGGCAAGCACCGTGTTGCCATGGTTTCCAGTTCATCTCTCTTTGCCTCCGACACCAAGGATAGTTGCTCTTTGTTGGCCTTCACTATCACACCAATCGTAAGTGGGAGAGCTGAAGATAAACAAAAAAGATTCTTGCACAACAGAACGACAAGCTGTGAGTCATTATATACTGTACGTTTGGCCATAATCGGTGTCCGTGCAATATCTGTTATTACAAAAAAACAACAATGTGTGACCAGAACATTCAGACTATTCTTGGCTTGTCTAAGATGCCATCTGTCTTGTGGACTCTGATCTAATGTAAGGATAACACCGTGAATGCCTTGATTCGATTTAAAATGTTGACACCCATAAGACGATAATGTACATTTGTTGTGCCAAAAGAGATCTCAGCGTAGTTCAACATCTCCTCCGTCAGGCTTCTAACTGGAGACCTAGCAAGAACAAGGCAATGGGTCAACAAGAATACGTTTTCTGAAGCTGTTTTCAGAACTCCAGAAAATTGGGTCTGGACATTTTCAGGAGTTTGCCTTCCACGTATGAAAAGCGCAGCAGGAGACACGTTCACACCAACAGGAACGTTTCCGGATCATTCTGTGGCGTCTGGGTAGAGCATACAGGAGGCGGGACATGACGATAATTCCACTTTGGAAAAGCAGTGTCCTTGTTAACGGTCATCAACACGCCCACTTGCTTGCTCGGCGATGCTCGGCATTTCTGCCTTACCAAAACACTGCGATTCTTTTATTCTCTTAATGTTAGGTTTCGTCTCCGACGCCGCAACAAATCAGACAACGTCGTCATGAAATCCTGTAACTTGACTCTACATTGTTAGTCGACGTGGTTCTTTGGCTTAATTGTCAGCTTGTCAAAGAAAGCTTGTGTCGCATGGGGAGGCCGAAAGCGCCACTTTGTTTCTTGTGACAGTGATGAATTACACTTCCCACCTATAGGGGGACCCCCAACTGAACCCAAGAGCATTTCTTACATTCCGTTGCTTTCAGGTAAAAATCACTGAACCTGCTGAGCCACTGTCACACCATGTGCAATGGTCGTCCCTTTGATTTAACCATGACGACGTCACCAATTATTTTTCTGAATAAAATACGAGAGTGAAAATGCATTCCTACATATTCACATGACAAGATTACGAACACAATGGACAAACACCCTGAGATATGTAATGTCATGATTTGGTTATACATAAATGAAATTGACTTGACTACATTTATCTGACACAACCAACGTCGTATGGATTGACGCAGCAATGCTCAAAGGGCGCCATTTTATTTCAAACAACTTCAACACGACTAAACTGGAAACAGAGATTTTCAATTTCGGTGCCACGTGACATCCGGTGTTAACTACACGAAATCTCCGGACTTCTGTTTGCTGTAGAAATCGGAGGATTAGCCACAGATCACAAGCGCAACAAGAGAAGATCAGCTATATGTAGAAAGAACGTGAAAAAAACTCGAGGGCATGGTTTTCAGGAACCACTGGAGAGTGACGTGAAGTCGTCTGCTTCTCAACAGCGAGTCTCTTTGTTTCTTTCACAGTTGTGCAGTGGCTGAAGGGTTATTACTGTTAGTGGGTGCGTTAATTCCTCTCCGTGAAGAACAAACACCTTTTTATTTTTTTCATTTTTGGAGACGCCTGTGCTTCTTCCAAATAGAAACTCGGACACTTGTCCAGGAGGTGGAGAGTCACATGGAACAAATACGCTGCCAAGAGCAGATGGCATTCCTTTTATAAAGTTTGATTTCACATTTCTGGAGTCACAGAGATGTCTGTCACCGTGTTTTCTTAAAAATTCATAATAAAGAGGAACATCTTGTGACTTTGTCGGTTCACAGGGTAACAAACACACTGTCAGTACCAGTCCTAATGATGCTCTGCTCTTCACTTAATTCTCCTCTTCTCTTTTCCCCTCATGGTTTTCCACGAGGGCAAAGGGGTTTTCCTCTCCCGCTCCCTGCAGCGGCTCCTCCAGTGGAACCCGGAGACAAGCCCGAGGCCTCTGCCGCCTCCCGCCTCCCGCCTCCAGAGATCTACAGCGGATTTCTGTCGCCTCCCCGGCAGAAGAAGTGGCGGATGAAATGAAAAGTTTTGAGTCAAAAATGAAACCGGAAACTCCTTTGCGTCTTTTTATATATTCTTTCTTTACACAACTTGGTGATGCGATGACTTGACGTCTGTCAAGGAGTTGGGAAAAAAAAAAGAAGTACCCCTCATTCCAGCCTTGTATCTCCAAACTCCCACGCCCTGGCGCATGCTGTAGATCTGGCTATATTGTTAGTATCGTAATGAGAGTTTCTCTTTCGACTTTCTTGGTTATTGTAGGAGGACTTCCCGTTTTTTTTTACGGCTCTCTGAATTACCTGGCTGCTTAACCTTGTTTGTTTTGCACGAGTAAAAGTTCCCCTATTTCGGTTCCCCCGCCTTGGCTCGGGTCATCGCGATTGCAGTGAGCCTGGCTCCACTCATTACAGAGGAGGCAAACTCTGGAGGGAGACAGCATGGACTGAGGTGAAAGTGAAACTGAGCCGCTGTCAAGCTCTAAATCTGCTGCGTGGCGGAACTGTGGATTCCCGACAGACGGGGAAAAGGGAAGCAAGACAACTGACTGAGGAGAACTGCATGGATTGTACGAGAGCCTTGCATTGGGGGACACACCAGCAACAAACCTAAAAAAACTGTAGTGGCTGGTGACTTTAGCCTACAGTTTAATGTTGCATTGTATTCCTGAATAGACTTTATACCGTTACACTACCGTTGAACATGCATATTTAACGACTCTGAGGCTAATTTTCATATGCCATGTGTCTTTCTGAACGTTTCTAATGTTTTTTTGAAAAAATGCAATACTCAAAATTGCCTTTTAAATAGCTGCGTTAGGTTCAGATAAACAGACGTGAACACGTCCCGGCTAATGAGCGTTCTACCGATCACAACAGTCGAAGGTTGACTGTTTTTAATGGCGAAGGAACGGGCGGAATAATCTCAGCCAATCTGTCAAAGGGACTGCCTCAGGTAGAGTGAAGAATGAACTGATGTCGTGCCAAGCGAAGTTCTGCATGGCTGCATCTGCATCAAGCGGAGCCTGCAGCCACCGGAGCTGTGGTGAACTTTAAAAATAACCACCGCCGTAGTGCGCGGGGGCTTCAGGATCTGGCTGTCCGTCTGCGTGCAGAAAGCTGCAACACCTCTTAAAACTGGAAAAAATAAATAAATAAATAAACTGCATGGTGAAAGACTTGAGAAAACTCACGGAGTGATGCGATGGTACATCAGCTGCAGCCGCAGCACTTATCTGGGGAGAATTTGTCTCTCTGGGTAAAGGTAAATATTTTTGGGAGTGTCTGACTTGTAGTTACTCTTATCGGGATCAATATCAGTTCATGGATAGTGTAAGCAGTTCGGCACACTGTCAAGATTGAAGACTGAATAAACACCTTGTTTCCAGTCGGAGGCCAAACCCAACCGCTCTACCCAACGCAGTTCGCCCCGACTACACTTCAGGCCTAATGATCACTTCTGTTTTTCAAGGCAAAAACGAATCAGACGACAGGAAATGAAAAAAAAAGAGAGACATTTTCTTGAGGAAAATCAATCATCAGTGATGCTTGAGCTCCAAAACGTTCCTCTTAATCCCCGAATCGATTTACATTCGTCAAAGGAGAAATCAAAGTGTGAGCGAGTGAGAGCGTGGTCAATGCCGCTGCTGTTGCGGCAGCAAATACAATTATTTAAACCCAGGTAGGTCAATTGAAGGGAGCATTCATAATTTCCCAAATCCGAATTTATGAAATGTCTCTGTATATTCACACGGCGTGGTGGGAGTTCGGACCACTTGTGCCGCTGCCAGGGAAATGAAGTCAATTCCATACGAGCCTGACGCCATATAAAAAAAATATCCCAACTATTCTGTCAAGGACAATTTCTAATTTACGCTTGGCAGCAGAAGGAATCCAAGGGGGGTTGCGGGAGTCACTGACAAATGTTGTGCCAAGTAAACATAATGATAATGGAAACCTACTGGGGGAATACGAAGAGGTTTGGTTTGTGTATAACACTGTTACAGCCATAAAACAAGACGTTGTCGAGAGGTCTCACGTTCAGCGCAGACACACTGAACCTCCATCAGAGGTTTCACCCCCTCACTTGTTTCCCGACTGTCAACGGATGACAGAGGTAATGTAAAGCACAGACAGCTCGTCCAAGGGCTCTCCCCGGTGTCTCGTGTCCTGATGAGTTCATGCTTCACGGGATCATTAGGGTTCAAATGTTAATGTCCACATTAAGATGCTTTCACAAGAGCAAGTGCTGGCCTCAAATTATGTGTCACAGGAGCGGTAATTTCCCAGCAGATTTGGGGAAATATATATTAGAATTAGGGTTTTTCAACAACTCGGCGGCTTGATTCATCTTCATTAGACACTTTTAAAGAAGATGCCCAAGGAGAGAGACGATGTGGAAAAAATAAAGCAAAGTAATTTATCCGTGGGGACTCGCAGTCACCCAGGTCACAGGAGTTGGTGGTGGCACTACTTAGTGAGGGGATTTAAAATGAGCAAAGTTCAAATGTCTGGAGACTAAAGATCTGGCTCCAAATGAGATGAGTAAAGGCTTTTAACACACTGGCAATGTTGTGCTTATCAAACTTATCATTTTGTTTCAAAATACCATCAAACTATTATTAAAATATTCAGTCTCAGATGGCCCAGCACAAAGGTTTGACTATTAATAATTGTTAATTTGAGTCAAATCTACCACAAAGAAGTTCCTTTTTTATGACAAAAATACATAAAATTGAGCCGAAATGGTGTCGTCAATTCAATGTTGTTTCTCTAATTATTGATTTATCGCAATGTAACTGTCCCACAGATAACTTAAATTTAATTGTGCTTCACATTCATGCACAAATCTGTCGTTGTTCTTCATGCTCATGTTCTGTAGCCCCGTCAAACCGTACCTGTGAACTTCGATGAATACGTACTAGTATTTATCAGTGTCAACTTAGACAAGGTTAAGGTATTGAAGGTAAAAAAGTTCAGGACAGCAACTCAATTCCGTCGGCGAGACGTATTGTTCTGCTGCAGTACGGAGAAACCTCTCCTCCCTCAGGCCACACAAGAAATGAATGACAGACCAAGCTCACAGCAAATACAGTACTGTGGGCAGGCAGCCTCGATCACACAAATGTTTTTTTACCTGTGTGTGTGCGTGTGTGTGTGTGTGTGTGTGTGTGTGTGTGTGTGTGTGTGTGTGTGTGTGTGTGTGTGTGATAGTGGAGAAAGTGGAAAAAGACTCCACTTGCCGGCAGTGGGTGTCGAACTGTAGATAAGGTTCACAACCAACATGCACCTGAAGGTAAACGTGTGTTAATTCACTGTGTGTTAATTTCCCTGCAGGCCGGCATAACCGGAAGCGGGGTATATGCTTGTCGTATTAGATGTGCACAGAGAAAGCGGTGTCTCCCGAAGTCATGCTGAATCCTGCCTGCCTGTTCATGGATGTTTTTAATTTGGCCACCGACCGGGCCGGGATTTCACTGGGGAAGTTCAGGAAGAATTCTGGAAAATGTCCGGAGCAACATTTTGCGGACATTCATTGTTCTGGATTCAGTGCATGTCTGGAAGCAGCTTAAATTCCAGATCTTTCATGTATGTGTGACTTTACGAAACTCTAGCAGGACAAATATGGTATATTTACAGTGTAGTAACCTATATACAACACGCGAGCAGGGCATGAAAAAATTAAGCAAATTAAGTCAAGTTTACATAAGAAAAATACAATTTTCCAGCTCATATGTGAGCTGACACACAACATGTCTGGCTCAATTTTAGGTTGGAAAGAAGCACAGGGGATCGACAGACCTGCATCTTGGACACTAGAAAAACAACAACTTTACTGATGTATTCCATATACAGCCAGGAAATATTATATCGCAGGAAAAGTCATACTTCAACTTCATATCTGACCTTCTCTCAACATGGTACAATGATAAAACATGAAAGATTTGATTATTGACTTGATTCTTTAATTCAAGACAGATTTTCCACCAGCTTGGTCTACGTTGGAATGCAGATATGGGACAGTGAAAATATTAAGCATATTAGTTGTAATACATATAACATGGTTCATAGATTCTCATGTTTTGTGACACTTTCATTGAATCTCATTTTAGATTTCATCAGTGACAGCTGCCTGCACCACTTTACACTTATTGTTTACATATATATATATATCACCCCAAAGAAACATACAGTGCTCTAATACTTGTGTGTTGAGAAAACAGGACGACAACTTTTCTGTGTGTTGTTGTGTTCTGATGGAGGAATAAAAACTCCACTGTGAAATAAAGGTATTTTTCTATTCAAAGAGAAAACAGTAATGATCTCCCATGGGTCTAAACACATGTTCTCATTAAGGGAAGTAGTTTAGTTTACATTAGAATATAATTCAAAAACTGACAGTGACTGAAATTGCGCTGAATAGTAAAACCTGTGTCTCTCTTGTTTTTGTTTTTAACAGTTTTTAATGATCAGGGTTTGTTTGAAACATCTTCGCCAACGTTGAAAATATGCATTCAATTTTGTTTTTTAAACGTATTGAATTGCTTCTACTCCTTCCCTTCACATTCCTCTTGTACTGAAATGAAATTTGTGTTGTTTTCCGCTCTGTTTCCTGGTTTGGATTAAACCTCTCACAAGGAGCAATTAAAGGGTTAAAAATGTGCATCACCACATCGGTTCTTCTGTTCTGTTGTGGTGTCAATTAAGCAGCGGATGGACGAGCAGGAGATGATCTGACCTCTGACCTGATACGATATGTGTAAACTGTGTACTCTGTAATTACAGCCCCTGACAGTTTCATGCACGTGTTGCACCATGAGGGAGGTCAGTGAAATTAAATGATCGGGAAAACTTCCCTTCTCCATCCGCCAGTGCAACCTCGCAAAGCACATAGTTCATAAATAATGAAAGCATGTGCTTTGTAGGTGAGGGCCCCAGGGAAAGTGTTGAGCTGTTGCCTCGTTCACGATGCCACAGGCGAGCCCCCGCAACTGTTTACCTACGTGGATACAGCTGTAGCTAATTTTTCTTTGCGACTCAGTGTTTGCATGTAATGAATGAATGTCTAATGGTTTGAGGTCACTCTAACGAGAAGGACGGACGTTACATTTAAATGTTCATTTTAAGAAAGAATGAAGGATTGCATTGGCAAACCACAGCCGTGTCGGAATCCATAAAATTACAATATAATTCCTCTAAAAAAATCAGACTTTAAAATGTTGCATTTGCATTTTTTTCTGCATATGTATCCATTGCATAAACCATCAGTGGTGCCTCTGTGCTCTAACAACAATGAGTCACAATCATAAATTCATTTGCTTTTCTTTCCCCAATGCTTCTTCAAATTAGTTTTCTTATCCAATATAAGATTTAAAAAAGACAAAAAAACCAAACCTATATTATTATTTTTTACGCTTCATGAATGATGAATCAACTTTACAGCTCGTTCCCACAACAATCTAGTTCCTTGATCGGCCTGAAGGCAACTTGTGTAAGCAGCGGTGATCAATCACCGTGTCAGACAGAAACACCTCAGTTGTGCTGTTTAATTTCCATTCGCCACGGGGTCCATCTTTTTATTAAGTAATTACTTAACTATTCGTGTGGCGACCGTGTATTTGTCATCCACTGAATGGTTGAATAACTAAATTAAAATGAAGGGAAAGTCATGGTCGACTCTAACTCAGTCCTTGTCTCAGACTATTCTGCCAAAATGTAGTATGTTAGCAAATATATTAACAGTGATGATCGTCGTCACCTCACTTAAAGCATAAATTATTTGACCTTTGAAAGAGGGAATAACACCATCTTTGTCTCAGAGATTAAAATGTGGAATCAATGGCAATGTCGTCGAGGCAACTTAGTCAAGACAATGCTAAGAAATCAAGGGAATCGATTGGGTCATTATTATTGTTGTCTGTGGTTTTGAGCAAAAATAGCAAACTAGCTTCCTGAAAATCCCTCCTGAGCTTATGAAGCTGATAAATTCAAATTAAATTATAGTTTGACAAATCACACAGTCTAAACAATTAGTTTCGTGCATCTGTAGCTAGATCTGAGGGGAACCGTGAAACATTCAGTTTGCACGCTGTTGAATAATGTCTCGGCATTGAATAGGAGAAGCTGCGAAAAGCAGATAACATTATCTGTCAAGACAAACTCCGAGAAATAACAGCACAGCGATCTGACAGATGACGCGACTGCGCTGCCGTCGGAACAATGCTTGACAGAAGGTTTTCACACAGCCAAGTACATATTGCCTTCACTTCTGGATTCTTAAATTCCTGCAGATACAATAAGGACACAGAAAGTGTATTGTACTGTACATCTTTATTACTTGGGTCAGTATTTTTCTAGCTATTTCCTCATCAGTTTCATCAAATTCCAAATTTGGGGTTTTTCAGGACTTCAAATCAAACCTGTCAAGAACTGGGTCACGATGTTTCGACTCAAATGCACGACTCAAGATCTTGGAGTTAAAAAAAAGAAAAAGCAGGTCAGTAGACGTGAAGGCAATCATATAAAGGCAGACAGATACATAAAGGGGCTAGGATCCAAAACCAGGTTAACCTCCGCGACAAATAAACGCCGGAACGCTTGCAACGGAACACAAAGACAAAACTGGCAACAAGGCGGGGGGGGGAGCACACCGACTCGATTCACAGGAGGATGAGACGATTGCACCGGGTGACACACATCAGGGGCGGGGAGGGCGATCACAGGAGCGGGGGAGACACACAAGGACAGGAAGTGGAGGCCTGAAGGGGTGAGTAAACACCAAAAAAAAAAAAAAAAAAAACAGGAAATGAACAGAATTTTCAAAATAAAGAAAACATAACTGATGAGCCGGCAGCACACATGACAAAAGCCATGCGTTATAGATCAACTTGGCAATCAGTAATACGGTATTTATTGGACTTTCATGCAGCATATTGAATTGCCTACTTTACCTGCAGTTGCATTGGAAATCCCTCAGTTTTGTGTTTCAAACTTCAGACAGATAAGATGATCGACAACTGAAACACACTCCATGCTGCATCGGCATTTATACGTACATGTAAGTCATTCTAGAAGCCTCTAATGAATATTGACATCAGTTTTTGTTTTTATCACTCATCTAATTCAAAAGTATGGTCAAAATGAACATAACAAGCAGGTTCAACGAATGGAGAAAACCAACACTTGAATGACATAATATTTCTAAGACATTTTCTTTCTTTGGGATTTTGACCTGCTGACAAAACCAGGCTCATGCCGGCACCTGGTACCCAGTCCCCAAGTCACACCAGGAACCTTGTCGAGGGATTTTTAATTATGCTCTCCTGGATATGATGCCATAAAATAATTTAGGTCCAAAGCCACAGCTTACAGTCACCTCCAACTACCTCAGCAAGGTCTCAACACTAAAGTCAGGATCCGGGAGCCGGGTTAGGTTTCGGGGAACAAGGTTACACATCGTACTGAAAGTGGCACTTATGATTAATTTAATCCAGTTTTTTTTTTTTTGCTTCCATGGCTCTCTCCAGCTGAGTTTCTTCCCCTCTCCGCAGTCTCCTCTTTCACAGACTGACCCTGCTTTTCTTGCTTTTAGCACACCTGGCTGCTTCCTCCCGTGGATGCGTTTGATCTATCACCCTTTTCCTCCGCCCAGATGATGCCACTGCCTTACCGCTCAATGCCGCCCCGCAGGTCCAAGCCGCCTCACCTTTGTGGCACCTGCCCTATACAGTATCTGTCTTTGTGCTGACGGGGGTCCATTTACTGCTTTCTCTGCATTGTTTCTTGCGAGTAAACAAATTAATCATCGCCAGTGAATCACCTCCCACTTCCCTGCAATGATGTCTGTGTCCTTACGCGCTGCACAATAAACTCCTCTTAATGAGTGATCAAATTCAGGCCGATCCAGGTTAATGGCGGGGAATTAACAGCGTGTAAATTGAAACAATAACGTGCCTGGTTTGTGAATTGGACGTATTGTGGCCTGCAGACATCATCAGTAGATTTCCTCCACCATCCGGTTGAGTATTTCTGACAAACGAGAAAACTGCACAAGTCAAATAAGTGGATGTGGTTGCAATCAATAGGCACTGCATTTAAACCATGAAAATGGATGATCTGCAAATAACTGATAATATAACCTAGAAACTGATAATAAAAAATAAATAATAAAAAAAAAAGGTTCAGGTAAAGCATTGCAAAAACAAAACTCAATTGAGCTTAATAAATGAAAAACTTTATCTGTCTCTGTTTTAACAAAAGTGAACATTACCTATGATCAGAATCAATACAACATTCTGAAAGTCATCTGTTGCACAAGCTACGGTGGAGATGCCTTGCTAGGAAAAGAAAAAGAAACATTTCAGTTTAATCAGAAAGAGACTTTTTTTTTTAACTTTTTTAATCTTTTGCTCTGCGTTTCAGGGATTTCAGTAGCTGCCATAATTTTTAAGTATGAAAGGTTCTTAAAAATAAAAAAAAAGGAACACATGGTTTGATATTAAATTTCCTCCTGGATTATCTGCAGATCAGACCAGAACACAAACGTACGTTTGGCCTCTGCTTGGCTGTTTGTGGTGGACCATCTGGTCCCCTCTTGTCAAGGTCACGCACTACATCAGCCGGAAGTCCCTGGGCCTGTTCCTTGGGATGCTAATGCTTTCTATCATGTGGGATTGTGGACGGGACGGAGGGGGGGGGGGGGGGTTGTTCCTGGGGACATTTCTCTTTCCTCTCTGTCGTGAGTAGAGAGGAGAGGAGTGCTCACCGCAAGAAAAAGGACTGCATTGGCCATTTGTCTGAGTGCATCGAATGACTGCTATTTTTCCAAAGGAGCGACCTCTCGCAGTCATGCAAATAAAAAACTCTCACTCTGTATCAAAAGGGAGAAGTACAGTGACATTTACTTCCACACGAATTCTGACGGAAAAGATTGAAGGTTGGTTTCTTGAATCTTTTTCGTTACCAAAACTCCGCCAGGACTGAATCACTGTGTGGGTTGTTTTTTGAGGGCAATGGTTCCTACACTGCTCCTTAATGTTCCCTGGGAACATCAGTGACAATATCAGCGCCTCACAAACGCCGAGGCACTCAGCTTCTTTTGCCTCGCATACTTGTCATACACTTTCCCAACTGTTAAATATTTAATTGACAAAAATATCGGCTGAGACAAGTTAACCAAAAAGAAATGTCTTCAGAAGAGTCCTGGAGAATAGGAAAATATCCCCACTCATCGCTGTCACGTAAAGCTTTACTCAGTGGGTTAGAAAAGCGTCTACAGAGTGAGACAAGTGTCACGTGGAACACTAGTGTCTTCACAGCTGATTTAATATATCTATCCCCTACGTAAGTTATCTATCTGATATCTCAGTCGCACTTCACTGGAGATATTCCAGATTATGTGTACGCAAGGTGATGTACTTGTAGGCAAATCTCCGGGCGTGCTCAGCTGATGTGTAGGTCGTTCTACTCGGGGCTTACTGTACACATGCCTGTAGGTCTGAAACGTGCCTTTCCTTTATTTACAATGATGCCACGAGCCAGGTACTTTTTTCTTCCGTGCCAAGACTTTATGGTGTTAGTCATGTGTTTGACAACATGTGAGGCAAACTGTATGTATACATACATATATATATATATATATATATATATATGTTGACTGGAGGTGCGGAACTGCATAATTGATGCACTGCTAAAAAAGCAGCACATGTTGTGCATCACGTCTCGTGGTGGTGGTGGTGGAGGCCGCTGGTGCGTTTTGATGCAGACATTTTTAATTAGAAGCTTGTGTTGTGGCCTTGTGTATGTGTGCATGTTCTCTTTTCTTTTAAATATTGTGCATGTGTGTGATTTTGATGTATGAACTGTCAAAAAAAAAAAAAAAAAAAAAAACCAATCAAAACTGCTAATTGATTGAATGTGGACCTGCAAGGCCCTTGGAGACTTTGTCGGTGACACTGGTCTATAACAAAAAGCTTGGCTAATTGACTGTCTTGGCTAAATGTTCAGTATACGTCAGAGTGTATATAAACACATGTACACACATACCAACATATATGTACTTCTACGTATATATTCAATAACCCAAACCATCTAACCTAAACCTAATTCTAACCTAAAATGACAGTTTAAATGACAACACGCATGTTGTAGATATTTGCCCAAAACAAGATCATCACACAGTGAAGCAGGTCTACTATGGGTCTACGAATACAAGAGAAGGCCTTTAAAACTCCATATGATCACGGAGTGTAGTGGGGAAACGGTGTCGCAAGTGCCATTGACATTTCACTCGTGGCATGCCTGCACGGAACCATGGAAGCATCAAGTGAGGAGCGTTAAATGATGCACGTCAATCACAGCCTCCAGTTATTAACAGTTATTTACTCTTGAAGAATCGTGCGTTAAGCAAACAAAAGGGAATTCTCAGAGCAAATGGCAAAGCGATGAGAAAAAATGTCCCGCGTGTCGCCTCGCTGAAATAATCTGCAGAGGCGCCCAGTTGCATATGCAGAATGTCCCTGAAAGCCATTTGGGAGCAGTAAAGTAAATATGACTGATATGCCAATACATTTTTCATATCGATTCACATTGTTTCTCTATTATGGGTGATGGATGCCTGCTCTCTGAGCCCCGGAGTCAATACATATTTTCCTTCGCCATTACATTTTTTTTTTATTTTTTATAGTCTTCTGTTTTCAAGTGTTACTGCAGTTTAAATAAAGCTTCACTCAATGTGGCTCTTTGTTACAACTTTGACCTCATAGATTAGACGATATAATGAGATGATGACATAACAATGTTGGCGATGGATAAATTGGATTGTTGCAGCGGTAATTAGGAATATGATGCACCAGCAAAAGAAAATATGCAATGTAGAGTTTAGCAGCCCTGGTGTGAATATGGGACACATACAAAAAGGTGAAAATATATGAAGGAGTAAAACTGTGTAAGATTAAATTAGTTCACATTATCCCCTTCTCTGATCAGATATGCAAGGAGCCACACATATAAACTGAAGTGTTAATGTGTCAGGAGCTGTGCTTTCCTCACAGATTCACAACATTTTGCAAACATAGACAGAATGGACAGACGCCCAAGTAGGTGGCGAAACCACATATTGAAAATGTGATGGTACATTTAACAATCACATGTAAGCAGAGTATGCATGGAGTCGCCTGCGGCACACGGAGTCGGTGACAGTCAGCATCTTGCTCCAGCGCCGTCGTGGCTGTCCGAGGCTCGGGCCAGTGGGCAAGGAAGCTCGGCAAAAAGTCTGAAGTGTAATGGCTGTCGGCACAGGAGAGGGCCTGAAGTGTTCAGTGCCGCAGTGAGGGAAGCGGGAGCTTTGTGGCTGGATCAGCACTCCCTGCAGGGGGGTAGCAGGTGTGTTATACCGTGTGAAACAAGTGGTTTCTGGACTCAGCAGTGATGACACACACACCCCCGCCGGTGTGCCTCTTGCCAGACTTTAAATAATACACTTAAAAACTTGTGTCATATCTGACATGAACATATTGGTTCTTACCAGGCGGGGAAGGCAGGGGTCTTACTTTACAAGTGTCACACGCTTTGGAAAGGACTCTACAGCAAATTGGGATTTTCTTTTTTTTAAGTCAAATGTGCTCAGTGACTCCCTCTTGCTTCTCTCCCACAGGCAAACATGTACAGGCTGTTTAGGTTTTCGGGAATCCTTGTTTGCCTGCTGTTAAAATGCATCCTAGAACCTAGCAATATTTATTGGCACCATACATTATTAAAGGATGAGGCCGCTTATAGTCTTGATTTGACTTATTGTCAAATAAGACAAAAAAAAGGATTGTTGCTGTTATTGACCAAAACCAACTAATAGTCTAATGGAGCTTAATTGTTTATGCCATCGATTTCTATTGTCAACTGTCCATTGTCCATTCCATTGAAATCTCTAATATAAGTGATTTTCTGAAATGCGTCAACAATAATGTAGGTCATCCCTTCTTCTTCTTTTTTTTGTCAGCAGATAAACAAACAGATGAGTTGATAGAATTCCAATGAATATCATTAGCAGTAGCTCGGCATTCAGCGTGTTGCACAGATTCAACTCTTGTTGGAGCACCTGTCAATGGAACAGTCTGTGGTTGGTGATATTTTTTTAATGTTCAGTTTTTAACAATTCAGGAGCTGCTGCAACTTTCAGTATTCAGGCATTAAGAAATCAATAAAAAAAGGAACTTGATTTTTATTCTGTATATAAAACCCAGGTGCATATGTGGTGGCTGAGCAGAGTTCCACATATGTATATAAATTCTTCATAATTCCTCACTATCAAGTAGTTTCCTACACACACGTAACATCGCAAAGGTTGTATCCACAACTGTAAGACAAACGTCCCCATGTCCTTCCTGTGATCGTATTATTATTATTTCTAATTTATAGGCGAAGAGGCCATTCAATAAGCGACTTTGAATGTATCGTTTAATATTTTATCTTTATGGAAACCGAGACCACACATTTTAATTACCCTGTCATTCTCATTCATTCTTACAAGGAACCAATTAATACATGTAATTGTACTTGTAGCATCTCATAAAAAAAGCTTTTAAATGTTATCCTTCTGTGAAGTATGTGAGACAGTTCTTCCTATTAGCTATAATTATAGTTCTGTTTTAATTTTTTTAAATTTTTTAAATTCAGAATACAGCGTTGCCTCTATGAGAAGCTTGAACATTCATACATCGTCATTTATCCTCAGGGATATTCATAAAGGAAATATATCTTGAGGAGAAAAAAATTTCTTTCTCGTCAAGGTTGTTTTTCCATACCAGAGCATAATGTTCCTCTCAGATACAATGTGTCAATGGCACTGCTGCACTCGAAAATCTATTCTTGTGCACCGCACAAGGATGGATTTTTGCGTGCCGCATTCTGGAACTTCAACACGCTTGTCCACTAGAAACAGCGCTTCCAGCCAGGCATGGAAAACAAAATGGAGGAAAAGCTGACATTGTGTAAGTCTGAGTACACCCACACGAGATTACATGAATATCGAGACCTTGGGGGGAAAGACGTACCATGTAAAACACATTTTGCGTCATGTATAACATGTTAGCTGTGTTTTTTGTATGTAGGGAATAATGTAATGTAATAATGCTTCAGAAGAAGCTCCACAGACTTATCGCTGTTTCTTAATTGAGGTAATGAGGTATACGTTTCATACACAATATTTTACTAAATGGAAAAATGTACGGGTCTGTGAAAAAAATTAAAATTTGGCCTAATTTTGCACTGAAAGGGCAGGGACTATGACATTGCAAAAGTTGTAGCTTGTTTCATAGATTATTAATCGTTTGTTCCTTTGTTGGCCAGTTTGCAAATCCTAGTCAATCTCACGATCAAATTATTACACTGATTTTATCAATCGTTTCATCGTGTCAGCCAAACATCTTGCAATGTAATATTGGATGATTTGTTTTTTTCCATTCCCAAAGTATCCCTATGGATGTTTCCTCATATATGCCCACCTCTTCCCTCTACATACTATCTGCATTGCATAATATAACACATTATTTTATTTTCTCCTCACATAATGAAATATATGCAAAAGTCATTTTCGTCGACATTGACTGATGAGTTCATTTATTTTGTTTTTGGGATGTAAAATTAGGTTTAATTTTCTACTATCCCAGAGCCCAGAGCACTTCCTGCTTTCATCCTTACCTACCCTGCTGAATTCCCAGATGGTGGTTAGAGACAAAACCAAAAGCAGTCTGGATAACCAGTGATGGATTCTACAGCTTTTTCACTCCTCCACCAGGCAGTAATTTGGAGCAGGGGAAGGGGAGGAATGAGGCAGCAGGGAGACGGGAAGGAGGGAAAGTCAAGGCAACGTGGCACAGTGTACTTTCTACTCCATCATTAAACACGTACCTCGGTTATTTATGAGGCATCACGATTGGAACTCATGTATGCCCGAACCAAAATATATCACACAGCCTACTCACACACATGCACACACACATTATTTTTTTCTTTTTGTTTTTTTTCCATTTCATTATTTTTCCCAAGCCTGACACTCGTACTGAGCACCGACTAGAACATAACTAACAGTGCTAACTTCACTATGAGTTATAATCATAGACTGTATATAAAAAAATGGACGTGCTTGAAACCTGTATTCTCTGGAATCGCCAGCAGTGGGCGACTCTACTATAAGTCAGTTTCTATAGAAGTCTATGAGAACATGGCTCAATCTTTTCAATCTCTAGTTTCAAGTTTTCTTCAATACAGCATTATGTTCATTTTGTAAACCATGATCCCATTTAGAGTGAAATAGATGATAAAGCACGGTATGCATTGGAGTGTGGATACAGTGCGATTGACAGATGGTACCGTCCAATCGGTGCATGGTTCCAGGTGTAGGTTTGCACAGTGGACGAGCACTAAGTCAAACCGACCTCCGCTCTGAAAAACCCCCAAAACAAGATGGTGCTGGTCAAAATGCTGAACTCGAGTCTTCAAAACGGAAGTTCACAAACCAATGGGGGACGTCACGGTGGGTTGCCCCTTGGTTATAATCCATCACACTACACTGTTAGTTGGCTACATAGTTGGCCTGTGCAGCCTTACTCAGCCGATAAACGGAGAGGTTTGCATCCAGGTAGTTTTTTCACAGCAGAAGTCAGCACATAAATTACACTGTTGTTGCTCTTGGTAGAAGAAACCAAATGGCTAAATTTAGCGACTTGCTCGCCGAGAGGCAGGGGGCCACGTGATTGGCTGGAGTGTTGGTAACAACACCACTGTCACGACAATTAACATGTAAAATGTGAAGTTGAATCAAAGTGTCAGTGTGAAAAGATTTCCATTATGATCTAATTAAATAGGGCATTTTGAAAAAAAAAAAAGGCATTATAATGACATCCAAGAAAAAATGTAGTGTTATTAAAAACATAGTAATGATCCACTTCACACAATATGTTGGTTATTTTAACTTTTTCCCATGTAATTAACTTGATAATGTATACTTTATATTTAACTGTTTAACACTGTATAACATTAAAAAAGGTTGTGGCTCCATGCGGTTGTTTGGTCGTGTTTGGAAATCACTCATGATGAATCACTCACTCATGTGCCACTCCATTCATTTTTTTTTAACCTCCTTACGTTGTGGGCTAAAATCAAGTGATTTTGTCCAGTCAGTATAGAGACTAAAGCTCCTTACCTTCACAAAGTCATGCATTTTATGCCCTGAATAATATGGGACGCCTGAATCACCTGAACTTCTGAGCACAAAAAACACGGGCCGCGGTGCCATAACCCAAAATGTCCTTGTGAAAGTATGTACACTAGAGGTAACGAACACTGACGGCCATTAAGTGCAGGGGAAATACAAAACATAAAAAAGTCCAGCCAACTCTTTCAAAAAATAATGGAGCTATCAGCTGTAATGACATGGCCCTTCGCAGAGGGAGACTCAGGGAATATTCAATCTGAAGGCTATAAAAGAGCATTGTCAAACCAGTTAACAGCCGACCCCTAAAAGCAATGTCTGGTTACATGTTAGGACGTAACCGGTGGAAGCACTTCCTCCGTGCACTCCGTCTACCCCAAGGAGATTGAGTGTGAAGATAATGCACCAAGAAAGATGTCATAGTCACAGCTTAGGCCTGCGCTCCCATACCAATGTAGTCATACTCTGGAGGCATCAACAAGGTGTAGGGACAAGAAAGTGATAAATCTAATACACGCTGACTGAAAGCTCACAGAGTCAGATGCTGTTAGGGGTTTTCTTTTCCTTTTTCTTCTTTTTCTTAAACATTGGTTGAATAAGCGCATGCATGCTTCACTCAGACTCAAGCAAGAAATAGATTTCCATATTCCATCTTTTCCACCTTGAGAAACTGTACTCACCGTCAACGATCACACACGTCATTAAAATTGCGCCGACGTGCCGCTCGCCGCGGAGCATGTCTGCAGGATCACCCCCGGTGACCTTGTGCGATGGAAGAGAGCAAAATGTCATAAGTATGGATTGTAATATATTTCTGACAGGGTTATTTCATGCGGTCACATGGGAAATGGAGATGTCAGTGCACCGTTGTCGAGCCATAATGCAAACAGATATTTTTTACATGCCTGTCAGCCGGCGCCTGACGTCAGGCGAGCGAGCAGTTGCCTCAGCATCACATCTGTTGTGTTGGATTTACAACAAATACACAAGTGTTTTATGGAAAAGAAAATAATATTACCGCGGTGCAAACCAGTCAATACAGTCAGATGTAAGGTTTAAAAAGGGATACAATCATGAGATTGTACGAACAAATGTTCAGCGTAGATGAGGCTACTGTTAGAGATTATTTGCTGTGTCCTCACGTTAGCAATCAGGGCTATGTACTTTAAAGGTGACAGTAATGAATTGCTTGCTCTTTATGGACAGCGGGGGAACGCAGACAAGTGATGGATTTCCTCAAGCATTGTTCTGTTTTAAGATGTGCACTTTCACATCCCCGTGGCACCAACTGTCTCCCGTTGATTAACAACAGCCATAGGTCACAACCAACACCTTTCTGATTGATGGTTATTGAAGATAAGTATTAGTTTTCTGCACCTGATTAATTTATTTGCTGTTCTGAGTGAACTGCTTAAAATCTCAGCCCTTTATAAAATGACGTGTGAAATGTGAAATGTGAAATTATAGATGATGACGTCACGTAGGGGCAGTGGATCAAGCTGTAAAAAAACTCACATATCATCAGCATTTAAAGTTGTTTTAAAAGACGTCTTAGCAAACAAGTACCAATTTAAAGCATCAAGCCGACATGTATCAACTTTAGCCTTAATTTGAAATCATGTTTATGATGTCCTTTGTTCATTTTCTGTTACCGATCTGGTGCTTGTCTTTTTAGACATCAACATTTTCTATCCTGGTACGTCATCAAATGAAACATCTTTTGTTTGCCTTGCTTCTGAGAATGTTTTCCTTTTACACTTTGCATCAGTACAGCAGATTTCAACAGTCCTGAACAAGTGGAAGCTCTAAAACCTTTATACCCAACAATTACTATAACAACACCCTCAACACTTCCACCTTGTCCGGAACTATACTTGAGAGTCCGCAGCCCACTGCGCTGGTTCCAACCTCAGAGTCACACAGGGGAATACGCAGTTTCCTGCAATATACACACTGCAGGTCACGAATATGGAAATCAAGGCCACCTTCAACTATTAATATGTGGACCCAGGCCTAAACTCTGATTATTTTATATTTATCTATGCACACAAAACTTTGTAACATCTAACTTTGCTTGATGTTGGTTCCAATTGTGGAATTACTACATTAAAAAACAAATAGAATCACTAAAATCCTTTCCTCTTCATTTCATTTTTGAAACATATTGTTAATTTGGACTGCTTTCTTTTCTTGCCTGGTACTTGGAACATTGTGATGGACAATAACGTTTTCTGCACGCGAATGCACAGCCACTGTGGTTTGTTGCACCGTGACACATCAACCAAATAAGCAGCAGGCTCGAGGCTCCTGGAAGAAGCCAAGACATGATTTTTTTAACGTGCCAAATGTAGCAGTCCGTGCATTCCAAAGTCCATGGATAGGACTCGAATCACTGAGGTGTGCTGCCGTTTTTCCCCCCTTAGCCAGCGGTGTCCGGCGCTGTGCCCCCGCAAGATATGCAGGTTTCAATTCAAGCCAAATTCAACACCAGCTGATTTGTTCGTCTTTGTCTGGTCGAAAGAACGGCAATTATTAAAATTAGTGGGCGAGGTTTGATTGGATTGAAATCCAGCACACTCCACGGCTGGCAGGGACCATTGTTGTGAATGGTGTCCTGCAGAGCCAGATTGCAGAGCAGACGCCCTCCGACCAGCCAACCTGGGTGTCCAGGAATGTTGTAACAATATACTCAATGTCCATCATTTTTAAGCGCATCAAACATATGCAGCTCACATTACAGAAATTCATTTAGCATTTTTCATATGTAAATCTTAAGAATTAGAACAGGGTTTATTGCCACTTTGGTTTTCCCATACAAATAATTTGTTTAGCTGTTTTGGTGCTTAACAAACATAGTTAGTATAACAATAGGGGGAGGATGAAACAAATTAAAAAGCAATTATTATAAGTTCAAGGAGAAAGATAAAGACAGGAACTTCAAGTAGAAGAGCAATGAGTGAAAAAAAACAATTTAATAAAATCAAATGCATAAAAATAAAAGTAAATTAGAAGAATACATTTTTATCTCGTCGCACTTTTGTTTTAAACTAAAAGACGTTTTGCAAGACAGACACGACACAAACTCGTTCAATGTGATCCGCAGGCTGAATAATTCAAATGTTTTTCTGGGGGGGACTGTATGCCCTCTTCCCTTCAGAAATAGTCTGAGCCACTGATGTAATAGCATTTAAGGACTGACAGAATATGATGGATGCTATCTCTAATTGAGACTTTATCTGTTTCCTCGTTGACTCAACAAAATGACCAAGAAATGACAACTGCCTTCGCTTCAGTCGGCCCCGCTTGAATCCCAGAGAGCGTATTAAAAAAACACTCCTGTAAAAAAGACTTTGGTTGAGTTTCTTTCCCTCCAGTACTGTACAGCTCCCTCTCTGACACCTGTGCCAAGTGAGAAAATGTTTGGAAAACTATACAAACAAGCAACATTTATACTTTTTTAAGTTGCACCTTTCACATTACAAGCATCTTACACATAATTGAAACAACAGGATGGGTTCACCATTGGCGCAGTTAGGCCACCTACACTGGTGGTGAAGATAAAAACATGAATCTAGATATTCTTGTAAGGTCACAGTTTTATATTGGATTCTGCATTTGTATGTATCTCTATCCATCTGGTATCTTTTAACCACTGGTGTTTACTGTACCTCTGCAAAGTGTACAACGTTGTGTACACGATAAAAGGTGAAGACTTGTTCCATGTAGGTACTAAATGTGTGTCAAAGGAAGGACGCCTCTTTTCCACAGAAATAACTTCATGCAGGATGTTATTGAGACTTATGAAAGATTCATTTGGGTTAAAGCCCCCTAAGTTGTACCACACTCTATTTATTTTAGATTCGCTAAAGACTGATGCACCTGGTTTGAAAAACAGAATTAAAGATGGTCTTAAACATACACATACGGTTTTAAAGCGAGTCTTAGCGAGAGACAGCTTGTTATGCTATCAAATGGCTTATTTAGTATTATACAAAGACACTGTCAGCCACCCTCATACAGTAAGCCAACAATGAACTGACAGGAAAAGCTTTAGTTGGAAGATTTAATGAACTTGTTATATTTCTACTTGCATGAGATCCATTTTTAACTGCTGCTGATAGGAGCATGTTGTCTTATTAATTGTGGCTTCTCATTTTGGTCTATAGGTCATTTGCATTCACAGGGTACTGTTGCTGTGATGCAAAGAGTCGAAGATAATGAAAAAGTTGACACGTCGCTCCGCCCGGGACCCTTGGAGTTATGATTTCAATTGCTATGCACAACTTGATTTTCAAGGTCTGGGGTCTTTCTTGAATGAATGCTTGGAATCTGGCTCTGGGGGTTAACTAGGAGGCTCCGTACGCTGTTTAACAATTCAGGCCACGCTCACCCCACGTGACGGCGCATGCAATAGGGCCTGCACTTGTTTATATCTCTGGATAAAGCATCCCACTGGCCGCAAATTAAGCATTCAGGCTCGGCCGCCTTGTTGTGCTCCAGTATGACGTGTGCAGAGTACCAAATCTGTCTCGGGGCCCTCGCTACACCACAGTCTTGTTCGGGAGCTACATAAGTTCTGAAGATGTCATATCCTTTGAAAGGGACTTCAATGCACATGATACAGACTTTATATAGAAATAAATTCATCCCCTTCTTTAAATAGAAACGCTGTTGTCGGGTGGGAGCAATTATAAATTAAAGGCACAGGTTTGTCACATAATAAGATGAGATTTAGTAGACGTAGAGAAAAAAATAAATGCTTTTCAGAGTATGAAGAGTTTAAAGTTCAAGTTAATCAGATAGCAGTGGGAAGTATTTGTACAATTCAATGTTGAATGAATCAGGAGATAAAAAAAGACACATTACACAAAATGTTCCCGACACTTGTAATTCTCTAAGCTTCATAACACCAAAGATATTCACTTGACACTAAGTCAGATATCAACTCCGTTTCATCCAAATTGACCTGTGAGCAAAATGAATTCCACTCATTTATACTCAGCCTGAGAGTTCAGCTTCTCACAGGAGAGAATTGTCAGTGGAGAAAATGCAGATCAATGAAATGAAGAGATGCTATCAAAAACATGTCTGTTGTATTTTTTTTCTCAGTCAATGAGCTTGAATAGAATCGTCTGCCGTCAATCAAGAGCTTTGTGGTCAGGGTTAGTCACTAATCCTAATTCTTTGTATGGGCCAATTCATTCTGGTGATAAACTACATTTAATGTGTTTTTCTCTCGTGGTGTTTTATAAAAAAAATATGTCATCATCCAGGTGTCTGGAACATACTTACATCAACCACGTCAACAGCCATTGAATTCAATCTAGCGGATGCATCAGTTCCACACAGCCTCTTTTTAGTCCCCCACACATCTCAGAGAGACGTTAGAAAGAGTTCCTATTAGACCAATTAATGGATCTTATCGTGGACTGATGACAGGGGAGAAGCCGGATCCAACACCTAAGACTACGATTCCCGACAACATATTACATGCATAATACATGCATAATTAAGCATGAACTCAGAAAATCATAAGAGGTGAGTCTCTGAGGATGATGTGTACTGTAGAATAGGAGACACTAGTCCATATCTTAGATTTTTATGCACTGTTGCTCCGGATGGAGAGACAGACTATTGTGCAAAGTGCCTTTCCTTTTTGTTGTGACTCCTATCTTCAATTAAATCCCCCCATTTTGCACAAAATCGATACGGAGGAGTCTATAAAAATGTCAATACCTGAAGAATATAGGCTGTAGCTCCAGAGCAGCAAGAGATAATGCAGCTTCCCCCCATGTGTGTTTGGCTAACAAGTTTCCCTCTTTGAACTTGCGAAATACCAAAGCATTGATTAATCCATCTGTACTGATCTGAATTTCCTCCGAGTTGTGGTGCGTCTCTTTGAAATATTCAAAGCAGAGCTCTTGGAATAACCATTATATGGACCTCTGCTCTCCTAGGGCCAAGCAATGAAAGTGGCTGCATACAAATTAACTATCAGCAAAGCAAAGGGAACAAACCACACTTTCTATAATCATTCTTTTAGATAAAAAAAAAAAAAAATAGCAAGGCATTCTCTTCGGAGAAGCTGCAGACTGAGCTGATGGACTTAATTAAGAGCTGCTCTGGTATATTTGAGATGTGCGTAATATCTGCATAGTCATGTGGAAAATGTGATGATTGATTTAAAAAAGAAAATGAACTGAAGTATTATACATTCCTGCATTATTCTTCTTCAGTAAGAAAAAGCATTTAAAATCCAAAGTCATGCGTATGAAAACCTAATTTTCTCAGCTCATGTAAGAAAAGCATAAACACCGGAAGTTGATTTGGCTTTCACGGGACAGTGACAGTGCAGTGCGCATGTGCAGGGACTATAATTATTTGAAAACTTGAGCATGTTGGAATTGGACAAATGAGTTAAGTTTCACTTGTAATTCATAAGATGTCAGTTCTGGTTGCTTTGGCAACACCTGAGCCAAAGCAAGTGTGGTTTAATATGGCGGATCATATATGGTCAGAAATACAACAGAAGACAAACTGGTGTATGTGTTCACAGTGCAGTCAAACAACTGCACATTGTAGGTTTGTGTAATAGGATATTTGAATCTTTGGTGACAATGGTTGACTCTAGAAAACTATGAAAACTACTTTACTGAAGCAAGAATATAAATAAATAGAATGGCTACTTTTGAAAAAAAGAATGCCAATAAATAGTATGAAAATCTTGAGGAGTTTATTATTATTATACTGGGTAGTATGAAACAATATGTCAAGGGATTCCGCTGACATTGGCGGCACATACTGTGCGTCTAAATACACACACGTGTTCGCTTGCACACCAATGGCATCTTGACTTGCTAATCATGGATTGACACGCGGCAGTTTGTTGAGACACACTTCGTCCTATTTCTCTCTACGTGGTCCCGATCTGTCGCCTTCTCTACATCTAATTGGTGTAACCAATTGTTGAGTTGCAAGTTATACCCAGCAAATAATAATTATAATAGGTCTGTGAAGCTCGTGTTCAAATTAATTGTCTGTAAATAGATTAATTTTCGAATGTGTGGGTACAAATTTATTGAGCAAACAAATATTTCCCCTTTTTAGTGCCCCACTGCTGTCAGATGAGTAACAGTAATTAATTCAAATATTTAGAATAACTGGTTTTGTCTTAATGTTGCACTGTGAAGCGTTGCATAATACTGCAGGGTGTTATAAAGATAGAGAAAAATCATTTTGATGTTTTAGACGCGATGGCAAAGAATGTGTGAGAGGGGAGCTGTGCTCGATCAGCGAGTTTGTTTGGCGACATGTTGCCTTCGCCCTTAAGGCTGATCACATGACCTACATTCACTGTCAAACTGCACCGGGGCTGAGGGCTGTGTTGAAACTCATGATAGTGTTGATAATATCCAGCTCTGATGGTCAATGTGGTCAGTTCATCTAATTCGGACTGCTTGACTTCTGACGTCAAGTCTCACAAACAGTCGTGGTGAAGTTTCCAGCCCACGTAAGTTAGAGCCTCTTAAACGTTTTTGCTCCTCTGTGCAGGAGCCCAGTTTAGAATACTCATTAATCAAAACAGGTTATGTCTCTTCCCCCAGTTCCTGTTACATTTGTGATCCTCCGTCTTCTCTTTTGAAGTGCTGCAGGTCAGAAACACCTCGTCGGTGTGGTCCACGTTTGCACAAATCGGCAAGTCCGACACCCAGCCCGGGTGAACTGTGGCCCTCAGGGTGAAAGCTGCCCGGGCCCTGGAAAGCTACTGACGGCAACTTCCAACACCTGCAGGCATCTAGAGCTTCAGCCGCTTTGTTTTCCCTTCAAAATATGCAGCGGTGCAGCGAACTCTCGGCTCTTATCAGCGCGGCTGACTGTCTGAAAATGCAGGGTGTGTTTGACTTTGCTCGAGAGATTCTGCAACAGGGGTAAGCGTCTCAGCCGGCCTCACAGTGTTATCTCTGGCACACTGCCGGAGTGATACAGTGCTCTGCACTCGGCTGGTTTCATCACATTAGAGGCCGACACACTCGTGGCACGATGGGCGGGGGGGGGGGAAATTAGTGGTTACAGCCAGCCACCGACTGTCGCGCAGGAGATTACATTCATTTTAGCAGTGGACACAACGCCGCTCAATGTGACTTTTGGTAAAGCTCGACAACTCTCACTACAAATTGTAACGGCCAACTCGATAGATTAGTTTATCCCCTTCACTAAACCAATGCAGTGAACCAGTCGGCGTACTGCTGGTTACAACCGCTGAATATGGTTCTGCTCAGTAAAGCAAACAGCTGGAATGCACAGGTTTCCACATCTGCCTTTTCAATAAACATTAAAAGTAATGGCACTGTTTCCATTTAGCTGGAACCCATAAAAATAAACTTAACAACAAATTAAGATTAACTATTTTTTTAAATTATACTTCTATTTTAAAAAAAAAAAGTCTGTAAGATATTCTTCGGATTAGAAATTGCCAAATCCCCAATGAAGAGGAAAAATTATATATTTTTTGGAAAATCCTTTGCAGTACAAGAATTTTAACTTCAACCACAGAAACTAACTTCTAGAAAAAGAAAAAAAAATCAAGCACCTCAAATAATGCAAAATAACGCTTGGGCAAGAAACTTTGAGTCTTGTGCCGCTGATGGTGTTTTAGCATGTGGCCAGTGTCGCGTCAGTTTCAATGACTGTAACCGCTTTCAAACTTATAAAACAACGATCCAATACCTTTAAATCTTGTACATGAAAACATACTTTTGGAGAATGACTTTTGTGTGAATCAGTTTCAAATGTTGCCACCCTGACGATTCTTTTTCAAACACATAGGATGTGGATGTGATTGTTATATTGATTATATAAAGCTATAATCCGAGTATTCTAATTAAATTGCGTAATTAGATTGGATTTTAATGAAGCCCTCGGTTGATAAAGAGCAAATATTATTAGTCTGTGTACTGCATCACCTTAAGAGGCTCCTGGGGAAGTATTGGTTGCAGTAGGAAATGTTAATGAAGAGACTCGTGCACACAAGAGAAATGGCAGAAAAAAAAATAGAAGCATTCAAGGGACGTTCTTTTAATTAGACATTTTGGACTGGAAGACCAATGCTAAAAATAAAACCATTCAGTATCCACGGCATGTTTTCATGAAGGAACAAAGTCATTTTTTAAGAGAAAAGCTGAAATTTGTTGTTGCACCGCGTAGAATTAAACATCATCTGGGAGACAACTCATTCATTTGAGTTGGAATTTGGTGATTTGAGTAAATAAATGCTGCACTGTAGAGAAACAGAAGTGAAGTCAACATTTCTATTTAGTGCGGCAATTAAGCAGCAGTATTAAATGCTACAGCCAAGAACTCAAAGCTTTATAGTGTAATTTATTTAACTGTGTAATTGTCATAGTGACACACACACACGCGCGCACACACACACACGCACACAATCTAAACAATATGTAAAGTCCCCCAAATCTGTTTCCTTTCTCTCCCACGAAGAGCATATTGAAGTTGAGCCATTTAAAGGCTGCGTTCAGCCACAATCCATCAATTTGTCCTCATTATTGTAGTCATCAATTATTCAGCTGACACCGGGACATTGTCTATGAGAAATGAGAGCCTTTTTTACTTGAATTGTTCCCTTTTGATTTCCTTGAGCTTGAAAAAAAAACAACAACACATCAACGAATAATTTTTTCACCGTTTAAATGAAAGATGAAAGTTTGTCTATTGTAAATGTCTGCATACATTAATGCAAAAAGCATCGGTGGGGCAATGCGTTCCCTGCACAAGCATTAGATAAAGGCTACTCTGTATACACTACATATACTATATTTGCATTACAGTTTCATAATGATACATCCTTTTTTCTTAACACTACATAAAAGGTCTGTATGAACAGATGAACGTGTGTCAATGGGTGAATGTGCCCTGTAGTGTGAAATTAATGTATCCTGACTCTGATTGGCCGTTAGGAGTATAGAAATGCTATATAAGTGCAGTACATGTACAACACCTGAAAGTAGCAATACATCGTGATAATAATGATTTCAGTAGGTGTGAAATCTGTTCACTATACCCTACTGAAAAGTTACTTCTGACATCTCGAATGGAAACTCACCCACTCTAAGAATTGACTCCAACAGTGAGTTGTAGTACCTATATTGCTTCCTCATCTCCTTTCCAACCTCATGGCTACTTGGCACAGCTTGTGCTTTGTTTTAATGCGTTTCTGAGTTGAACAGAAAGGCCAACACCTTTTTCTTTCCTAAAAAAAAAGAAGAGTATTTTATGATGGAAGACAACAACAAATTTGAGCACAAGACTCAATTTGTGGATGCAAAAGCAAGGTTTCCCGGCACTGTATTATCTTTGTAGCATCTGAATACAACTATAATTTATGGGACCACCGTAAAAATTTATAGCGAGGGACAAAAAGGGTAACTACCTCAACCAATGCATAAAAATCCATTTTGGATCATAATTCATCCAGACACTGTTCTTTTGGTTTTAATATTGCTGTCATGTACGTTAAGAGATCTTAAGCCATCTGGCGATGGATTTGCATTACAAAGTGTTATTCCAAATGGTATTCAAGTGGTATAGTGATTGCTCGCAGTGTTGAGGGTTTCGCATCCGCAAGCATGTGTTGTATTCCCCCAAAAAATAACAACCTCTGAGCTCGCGGCTAACGACTGACATGTTTTATAAAAGTTCATCTTAATTTTTTAAAACTGTCACTCCCTATTTGTTGCTGGATCAGCCAAAACCATTTGACCATGGTGCACTCGCGGGATGTGATATTTCCCAGCCGTGGTATGAAATTCTCCCAGTGCTCAAGGTCTTTACTCATCCCTAAAAAAATCCTCTAGTCTGCCGCCTAAATAACTCACATCTCTGATAAAACAAGAAGTAAGACGGCACATTCAGCTGCCACGCGAAGTCTAATGACAATAAGAGAAGCGTTTCTTCTTCCTTCTCATTATAAGATTCTTATCCTGCAGAGGAATGTGGTGGATGACAGCTCACAGCCACAGGACTCAAAGTCAAATATTTAATTGAACACACCCTCTTGCTTCACTGATCACTGCAACAAATCAAATTCGACTCATCCGGACCGGGCCTCTCTTGCCATATAGAATAACCTGACACCCTCCGAGAGACCTGGGATTTAAGAGCATGTCTCTTAAATCCTTCAAAATTCTATACTGTGGTTGTGTGGGAATTGGGAAGAGTTTGCCTCCGTACCAATGGCTATTTCAACTATTGTATATCCTTCTACTCAAGACAAACTCATTTTCATAATTCACAATAATCAAAGGATAGCATGCTGTGTATCTGTGTTTTGGGTTTGAACTTACTTTAAATAAGCTAAACATGCGAAACACTTTCAAATGATGATTGAAATCCGTCCGACTATGAATTTACGGGACAATAAATCTGGACACCTATCGCGGGTGTTTGCATCAGAGGGAAGATGCACACCCTATTTTAGATCACACAACTCCAAATCTAAGGTTTTATCAAGAGTCACAAATGAGTGTACTACACGAAGGCATGGCCCTGAATAATAACAGTTTCAACCCTTGAATTAATATGGAAAACCTAGTACATATTACGATTAAGTTCCCAAAAATTCTATCAGTAAGCTGTGGGGAAAAAATGCAACTCGTACTGAACTGTCAGATTTCAACAGCCCTCGACCTGGAAGAGTGCTGTCCCCTGAGCTGTCCAGGAGACAGATTGAACAGCTGATATCATTTATTTGTTCAGAGCCACATAAAAAAGGGGGGATGAAAAAGTAGAACGGAGAGATTCAACTTTCCTTCTTCTGCTATGACCTATACTGATCATTTGTTTGTCGCCAATGATGCCAGAATTGTCTTTGTCAGACGCGTGAGCTCCTGGATGTATTCCTACATGTTTGTCCTTCTGTAAAAAGAAGTCGAAGCCTCTTAGGTCCTCTCAACGCGGTCTAGTTGTCCCGGGGACAAGGTTATGATTCAAAGGGGACCGCGGCGTTGTGCCATCTGTGCTCAAAGAGGTTGGAACAGCCTCTCCCTTGATATCCGACTGATTAAAACAGGCGCAAACCATTTTTATTCCATTCCTTAAACAAGGTTGTGATGTAAGAGCTCCGTTCTTGATATCATGGACTTAGCTGTCTGTCGTATGCGACAGAAAATGCGCCATGTTATAAAAGTCCTCTTAACATTTGATCATTTAAATGGCAGCAACTTACGGTTTGTTTGGACGGGAAGCTAACACTTGCGACGTTCCAGGCAGGGCTTCCGTGCGATTGTGGCCCTTTCAGAAGATTTGTCGTGCGGCCCGGAACTTTGGTGTCTCCTCGTAGACTTTGCACAACATGATAAATCCAAAATTGAATGACTTTCATGATCATTTTTATCTCTCAAGACGTGAAAGGCTCCTGGTGTTGTTTGCAGACTTCTAGGCAGCCATTTTAGATCCACTGACCAATCAGAGGCTTTGTTACAGATTTGTACCAATCAGACGCTGTTTGGTCGACTGGTCGGAAAAAACCCAAAGATTTTACACTGAAAACAGGAGCTCTCACTCCTACTACTACCACTGACACTCCTCTGTGTCACTGCAGACAGGAACTGCTTTGCAGAATGGCTTTTAGGGTTGAAAAATCAAAGGACTTATTTGTAGAAAAATGAACATAACTTTTGATTTGCATTAGTGAGAATGTTTTGAATTGTTTTGTCTCATAGCCAAGGCTTCAAAGAACAGCTTCCAAGAGGGAAAAATCTTCATCATGGTTGTTTGGTGTGTCTTTGTAATGAATGTCTGTGAGATTCAATTCCTGTTTAGTTTATTCTTTTGTCTTTAAGGTCATATCATTATTTATACATTCATGTGATATCACTGAAGCATACTTATTCTGATAGCCTAGGTTGTCCTGAATAAAAAAAGATGGGTATGACTTGACTGTACAATCGGTCTGTCACTGCTTTTGGTTAAAAAAACAACAACAGCTGCTATATGTAAAGACAAAACAAGAGGCCCCATAAAGGTTATAATTTACCAAAAATGCAGAGCATATTTCGGTGGAATTGGACACAATAAAAAAACAACAACAACATTCATATCGCAGACACAGCCGGATAATGTGCTGTTTGCTGCAGATCAAATCTGTTGGTGGGGAAACTACATGAAGGTGCCGCGGCCACACAGCTCTGCATCAGTAAACAGACGCTGCCTCAGTTCTTGGACAAACAGAAATGAGATTGAAGCCACTGACAGGAGGTAAATCGTCGGCCATTGTTCTTCAGGTTCGATGGCAGCACAAGTTTGAATGAACAAAAAGAAGAAATGAATGCGGGCTCCAGCCCAAGGTTTCGCCGGTCTACGTACTCTACTGTGATGATCGTGGAACAGTTATTGTTTTCAAGGTACTCCGAGGCTCCATTGTTGTTCGCTCACTCGCGGTGACAGCTCAACACTGCTGATTGTATAAACGTACTGTATTTTATGGTTTCTTTTGCCGGCAAAGATAATATTCCACCTTCCAAATTTACTTCACACAAAGTGTGTCGGGCAGAGATGACAGGCTTTCCTGTCACTGTCACACATTCAGTAGCCCCCCCCCCCCGTGAAATACAGCTCCTCAAGTCTGGAAAAGCTACTAATTCCAAAGCGCTTTTGCATTCAGCCTCACCCCAAAAAAGTGTCATTATTAAGTAGAAATGAGGAGAAACATTGGGCTATTAAATGTATGCATTTTTTGTGTTATTTGTCAATAAAATTATGATAATCATAGTTATTTATATATCATCAGAAATCCTGAAATTTGATTTTCGCAACATTGAATACACGAGAGCAGAGCTAACTCGTCATACAGCAATAGCAATTTTAGCTTCCGTGCCTACGCTTAGTAATTTCATCCCATAGTAAAAGTTAATACCGTCTATTTACAGTTAACGGCATTGTGCTGTAACCCACCCACCAAAACTGCGGAAGCTGGACTTACAGTAAATCTGTGATACCCACATATTGTAATACAAGGCCATCACCTCGAGTCAGGCTAGCGGTGTAGGCCGCTGCGGTAGCATCCTTCACCCTTTGCATTGCTGCAGATTCTGTTTTCCCTATGTGTTTGGGTTTCTCCATTTTCCATCCTTTGTCTCCTGAGAGAGTCTGGCCTTGAATAAGACGCCACCGAAAACAACCTCCCATTTTCGCAGAGACATTTTTTACTCATCTGTTCCTCAAGTAAGCGGAATAAATGCATAAGCCAGGCTGTTTATTTTGGGCAGATGTCACAAAATGTGTTCAACAATAACAACTTAGCCTTTATCTTTAGATTAGGATGCGGGGTTTTGTTCGGCACTTCCCTCCCAGATTCCGTCTCGTCACAAACAAATCCGGACAAGCGGTCTCTTTGGTGCATCTTAATTGGACTCGTGGATTTACTGTGGATTTTGCATGACAGCCTCCGTATTACAGACTTAAAGCTCAATATTGACACAGGCAGCTAAACAAACTCACAGGCTTGAATTTAAAAAGAAATCATTAGGGGGTACTCAGGCGAAGACGAGGCCACCACCTGCAGTAGGCGCTGTGCGGGTGTAAAGTGCACCTGGTGCATTATTGACTTACCACATGGCCGATCTTCTAAAAGTTAGAAGATATTGGATAAATCTACTAAACATAATATAATATGAATCTTTTAAGAGCTTAGGCGACGTGTAAGAGCGAAACAGGTGTTTTATGCATCTTCCTCACAGTGTCATCCCTTCATGAATGATTAATTTTTCTTTTCTCCCTTTCATAATGCACCACTCATTTAAAAAGTGCTGGTTAAGAGCTTGGTTTATTAACACTACCGTAGAGCGTGTCGTGTTTCAGACATGGGCAAAACCCATCCATTGTCAAATATCAGGAACAACTCAAAGATGAATGAAAAGCATCGGCGCGGCGACGCATACTCTGTAATACAGCCAATGCTATCCTTTTTAAATATTGTAACAATGCCATTTATAATGACATCATCTTGATGTCATCATAGTCTATATAAGCTTTAGTTCGTGTCTATAGTCCGGAAGGATGCAGAGCTACTTCAGAAATAGCATTTTTAAACAATGCATGACGTGATTTTCTGTCACTTATCATGTGATATTATATGATGGGGAATAAGTTTCTGCTCAATTTAAGCTTTAGATTGTGTCTCTGTTATTTTTTATGAGTAGATATCTTCGAAAATTTGTTTATTTGTTGACCTCGAACTTTAACTTGACCTTTGACCGGTCAGCTGAAAAAGTCAATCATCTGGAGATCCCCTCCCAAGTAAGTTTGCACCCTTAGTTTAGTTTGGTGAAAATCTGTACATGTGAAGTTATATTGTACGCACACACACACACACACACACACACACACACACACACACACACACACACACACTGTGGAAAACAATCTCCTATTCTAGCAAAGCTCATGTTCTAAACATATCGTATAATAATGATATCAGTATAGTTGGGATCTATGTTTCTACACACAACGTACATACAGTACAGGTGAAAGAAGAAAAGGAATAACTGTAAAAACACAAGGAAGCTGATGATTTAAAGAACGGGGGGTCACTTTGTATGTGTATTTTTTTTTATATCTCTGTTGTTAATGGTAATGCTTTAACTTGGTGTTCCTTGTTAAGATCATAGCGTTCCTCAAAAAAACAGCATGATTATCCATCAAAAACAAACACGCCCATTACCATCCCTTTCATATGCCACTCATTTGTTGAATGACTAGTATCGCCCAGCTGATACTGCTTTTGTTTCAGCTCTTGTCAGTCATCCAGCACTCCAGCTCAAGAAATGAAAACCTTCTTTGTGTATGATTTTGCGTAATAACAGGGTAATGGAATATATATATATATATGCATCGGTATCACTTGAGAAGTGAAATATCCACTGAAAAATGACACAGCGTGTGTACAAATTCTAATTCTGCACTACACCACTGATCCTCATTATTATTATGAACTACCTCAAGAAAAAAACTGCACATCCAGGGCAACAATAATCCCAGAGATTAAAAAAAAGTGCCTATGAAACATTATTTTTTGTCCTTTTGCAAAAACCTCCTTTGTTTTTAACCTCTGGTTTTTGTTTATTTGCGTATTGAAGTTTAAATAAGTACAATTTTAATCTTCCTCATCCTCCCCGGAAGGAATAGCTTTTATCTGGAGCTACAGTCCCACTGCCCGATGTGTTCAAGTTGTATTTAATAAAGATCAGTAGTGCGGAGCGATGTGGAGAAACAACTTCCCCGCCGTACTGCTGAGAATCAGGACAGAAAGTCTTCACGCGCTCCCATCAGCAGGGCAGTGGAGCAGACCCGACGGGCAAGGGGGAAGAGGAAGGAGTGGACTGGCCTCAGTAATTCTAAATTACCGATCAAAGTGGAAGAATATTCAAAACAGTATAAAATCACACGAGCAAGGACCTCGCCATTTCTCCCTGCTGTCTTACCAGCATTGGTCTCTTTCTGTGTCCGTGGGGAACATGTTTCCTACAAATAACACAGGTTTTCTAATTAAACATGTCAGGTAAATTAAATGAATGAACCGATTCATTGTGATTTTCAAACATACGAAACATTCATTTGTTTACTTACTGAACTAACTTTTTTCATGGAAACATATATATATATATATAATTCTACGAATTATACTAAAACAAACTCGAAAGTAGGAAAGGGACAACCAACATGATGCACCTCTACATTTGAATGTGTGTAAAAGGACATAATTAGATGTTGATGAATAGAGTTCATCTATTCATTTTACTCCAAATGATTTGCAACATTATTTCAAATATTTTATGATTATATTATGTATAAAATGATATCACCTTCTCTGTTACTCTGATGACATAGTATGGCTGCACTGTCTGCACTGTACTGTACATGTATGGGGCATCAGATCTGAGCTTGGATTCCCATGGTTTGTTTGTCCATGACAAAGAGACGACTGTCTGCGCTGACAGTATGGAGGGCTTTTTATTTTTCCTTTATATATTTTTCCTTAATATATTATATCTCCTCCTCAGTGTGACTGATTGGCTCCACATTGTAAAGGATCCTCTCAACGTGTTGCAGGTGTTTATCTAAATTTAGATTACTCTTCACTTTGTTTTTAAAAAAAATAAAAAAAATGGCAGCAACGTGTCTGTGGGGAATTGTGTGGATAGAACCATTCTCCATCTCAAACCTTTTTCTCTCCGAAAAGATTGATAAGCAAACTACAATGAGTTGCCGAAACTTTTGTGATTAGACTCCTTTTTTAGCCCGGGTCATAGAGATCCTCTGACAGCATGGCGAGGAGAGAGCAGGGATGTGTAAGGGTTCTTTAGCTAAAGCTCTGCAATCACTTTTGTTTAGCAGGTGAGGGCACCGCACGATGCCGGGCAGAGCTGAGAAAGCACAGCGCATGGATTTCTTTCAAATGTCCTGCTGTCGACCCCACAGCTTTCAAAGAAAGGAAAATCATCTAAGCGCGAACAACAATGAGCCGCAAAGGCCGACCGCCAACTGAAAACAAACCTTATGACCTGCGGGAAAAACGGCAATCAGCCAAAATTCATACGCTGTAGATTTCATGACTCCTTCAAAACCCTAATATCACAATGCAGTGATTACTAACTACCTCTACTGTTGGCTGAATACATAATTTCTGTCTGGTGTGGAAGAAAAGGATTAATATTAGACTGGAATAAACGCGTGATGTGGTGATATATTCCTGTGATATTCCTGCATCTCAGTCTGCGTTCACACACACATACACACACACACACACACACACACACACACACACACACACACTGCAGCCAGCTGTTTCTGGGTGCTCACATACATCCCTCCCCACTTCTCGGCAACCCCGCCCTGGCCACTGCAGGAATGAGTTCATTCTCTTCAAGGAGGTCAATATGAAGACAATTTTAGCCAATGATCTATCCTCGCCGGTGTAGCCCAGCATTTCTCAACTGTCATCACCATCCCGGCTCAATAACTTTGAAAGATTGTCCAGGACAAGGTCAGGCCTCAGTCACCGTGTCCCGGTACTTCCCAGCCGATGAGGGAGGAGGAAGGAGGAAGGAGCTAAAAGGAAATAATCTTACAGGAGCTTGTCTTATCCGGGGCAACCTGATTTGGAGGAGCGGGGCTGTTTCCTGCAGCAGAGTATAGCATAACACTTGATATGATAATTTCCTTTCATAATGGCTATCTGTACAAATATGACGGTAAACAATGTTCTCATCCCGAGTAAAAAAAACACGTACGCATCTAATTAACATCGGTGTGTTGTATTTTAATGTGGATGATGAAAACATTAAACTTCACACTAATGACGTTTCAGAGATTGCATTTCATTTCCCCTCTCCCGGGAGAGAGAGAAGAAAAGAAGAGGCACATTCTTATCTTTTGAAAGCTTTGTTTGTATGACTTGACAGGAAACTGCCATCAGAGCTCCTGAAATGGGATGTGGCCCTGAATAAATGTCCTGATAAATTCCGGCTGGAGAGAGTGATTTATTCAGGAAACACCAGACTTCTGCTCCGACCTATAGGCTACTGTATTTCTCTGCTGCCTGCTGCACTGCAGTCAGGTGTAATAAATACCCCCCCCCCCCCCTTTATTTTTCTTTCTTTCTGGAACTGAAAAGGAAGCGCTGTCAACTGTCAGATGTCTCTGACAAGACAGGGGAATCTGTCATTTAGGCCCACTGAACGCAGTTGTCGGTACGGAGGTCGCTGAAGTGTAACCGCGCAGCACACAGGGGAGTTCTACAAAAATTAAAAACATTTTATCCGTAACCTTACAAAATTATCATTGTGTGTGTTTTGGAGTATTTATTTTGATCCAAATCATTATTTTATCCACCCGTTAAAGTGCATGTGTAGGATAGGTTAGCAGTCAATTGAGCTAAATGCTATATGGGCTGATGGGATGGGGAAAAGATTTTTTTAATCGTTAACAAATCTAACAATTTCCATAACTGATTTTTGGCACAAGACAACAAATCACAGGGTCACCAGGAACGTTATAGTTCATCTTGAGAGAGACAATATTGCTGTTGTGTTTGTATGAATAAATATCAATCCCATTCTAGAGGAAAAGTCCGAGAATCACACCTGACAAAAAGGATGTTCGTGGCAATCCATGTAGTTTTGGTCCAGATACCTCTGAACCAAAGACACTTCTGAACCACAGACACTTCTGAACCACAGACACTTCTGGACCAAAGACACTTCTGAACCACAGACACTTCTGAACCACAGACACTTCTGAACCACAGACACTTCTGAACCACAGACACTTCTGGACCAAAGATACTTCTGAACCACAGACACTTCTGAACCACAGACACTTCTGAACCACAGACACTTCTGGACCAAAGATACTTCTGAACCACAGACACTTCTGAACCACAGACACTTCTGGACCAAAGATACTTCTGAACCAAAGACACTTCTGAACCACAGACACTTCTGAACCAAAGACACTTCTGAACCAAAGACACTTCTGAACCACAGACACTTCTGGACCAAAGATACTTCTGAACCACAGACACTTCTGAACCAAAGACACTTCTGGACCAAAGATACTTCTGAACCAAAGATACTTCTGAACCACAGACACTTCTGAACCAAAGACACTTCTGAACCAAAGACACTTCTGAACCAAAGACACTTCTGAACCAAAGACACTTCTGGACCAAAGACACTTCTGGACCAAAGATACTTCTGGACCAAAGATACTTCTGGACCAAAGACACTTCTGAACCAAAGACACTTCTGAACCAAAGACACTTCTGGACCAAAGATACTTCTGGACCAAAGACACTTCTGAACCAAAGACACTTCTGAACCAAAGATACTTCTGAACCAAAGACACTTCTGAACCAAAGATACTTCTGGACCAAAGACACTTCTGAACCAAAGACACTTCTGAACCAAAGATACTTCTGAACCAAAGATACTTCTGGACCAAAGATACTTCTGGACCAAAGATACTTCTGGACCAAAGACACTTCTGAACCAAAGACACTTCTGAACCAAAGATACTTCTGGACCAAAGATACTTCTGGACCAAAGACACTTCTGGACCAAAGACACTTCTGGACCAAAGACACTTCTGGACCAAAGATACTTCTGGACCAAAGACACTTCTGAACCAAAGACACTTCTGGACCAAAGACACTTCTGAACCAAAGACACTTCTGAACCAAAGATACTTCTGGACCAAAGACACTTCTGAACCAAAGACACTTCTGAACCAAAGATACTTCTGGACCAAAGATACTTCTGGACCAAAGACACTTCTGAACCAAAGATACTTCTGGACCAAAGACACTTCTGGACCAAAGACACTTCTGGACCAAAGACACTTCTGGACCAAAGATACTTCTGGACCAAAGACACTTCTGAACCAAAGACACTTCTGGACCAAAGACACTTCTGAACCAAAGATACTTCTGAACCAAAGACACTTCTGGACCAAAGACACTTCTGGACCAAAGACACTTCTGGACCAAAGACACTTCTGGACCAAAGATACTTCTGGACCAGAGACACTTCTGGACCAAAGATACTTCTGGACCAAAGACACTTCTGAACCAAAGATACTTCTGGACCAAAGACACTTCTGGACCAAAGATACTTCTGGACCAAAGATACTTCTGAACCAAAGACACTTCTGGACCAAAGACACTTCTGGACCAAAGATACTTCTGAACCAAAGACACTTCTGGACTAAAGTGACGATGATTTTGCCAAACTTTGAGTTGCCAAACAGCCAAAAACGGGCACAGATTAATTTAAATTTTTGTGCATTTGTTATTATTTCACAAATTGGAATAAATATATGTCACACTGCTGAAAAAAACTTTTCTACCACGGAGCCGGGAACACCTCACGTGCTCTTGAACTCACTTGCCAACACCCTCCTGCCTTTCTGTAAAGACCGACCTTATTAAAGTCATTTACCTTCCGAACCATCATTTTGACACGTCGCAATAAAAATACCTGGGAACAGCATGAAAGAATTTGCAAGGTTATGAGCAATTATGACTCCATTATCACACGTTTTTTTCTTTTTCTTTTAATCTGACAACGAGGCTTTCAGTCCACTGTATATTTAAGAGAATACAGCAGGGGGAAAAAGAAACAAAAAAACCTCAGTGACATGGATTAAATCAATGGGACATTAAAACATGAATAGCGCACCACGCCTCCTGTGCAAAGCAAAACACTCAATTCCTCAGCAGTGGCTTGGTGTGGGCGTAGCAGTGACAGTTGTCAAAGGCAATGATGCGGCCTCTCACTCTATTAGACGGATCCATAGGAACATGGGTTGTGTACAGTCATTTTCTTCGGCATGATCTATACGTTTGCTGCAAATTAGGCTGCAAAATGTGCACAGTAGGCCACAAAACGTGGCCATACCTCACGGGCCCGTAATGACGGCCCCCGCTGCTGCGCCGCCTGCACTAAAAGAAATATGCATCCATTTAAAAAGCCGCAGTGATTTGGCTCTTTCCTCAGCCTGCGTGCCGGTGGCTGAATAATTGCGTGCGGATCATTAACAGTTGTCGTGCTGCGACCACAAGAGAAGCGCGCGGACGCATCTGTACAGGGTCATTTCAGAGTTTGTAGTGTTACATTAAAATTCATGCGGTGTACTTTTTTTTGAATTTCTTTTTTTTTCTAAAATAAAAATTGACCAGAAAGAGACAGAAGAGACTCTGAGGAACACACAGCCGGACTACTGTATAGCTCCGTGTCTGCAAACCGGCTCTGAGAATCATTCTCGCATTAGGGAATAGCAGGCGTGTGATATTAAACTTTTTTTTCCCCCTTATATAATTGTAAATGAAGACTATGGAGGAATATGTTTTAAGGAATCCTTAACATTTGTTCCCGTGTTCACAATGTTGTCTTTTCCTTCTTTGGTAGTAGTTCAGTTGGTGAATGGTTTGGATGTATTTTGTAAACCTATAGCTTTATTCTCTGTCTACCCCACAGTTAAGATTAAACGCCAGAGTAAGATTATCAAAATTCACCACATATTTGTGTTAAAATGCACAGTTACCTTGTCTCTTTTGCAGTGTACTAGGTCGAGTTAGGAGGACCGTTCAGATATCTCTGTGAGAATGTCTCTCTGACGTTCATGGAGACAGACAGCAAAAGGTTCACACATATTTGTCCGATGGAGAAACTGCTCAGATTATCTAATGGTATGCAGCCACTTTGACTTTGTAGGTTTATAATACGCCTTTTTTGCCAGGACAGCTCAGATTTGGTGATGGCAATGCAGCCGTTCACTTGTTAACATCTGTAGCCGGCATCTGTCAGTCTCCCTGATGCATCTGGTGTTGACGATAAATACTTCAGGCTCCACACAGAACTTGTTTTTATTCACGCTGAAAGATTCCCCCCGCATAATTTACTGTTCGCTTTTCAAACCCTTACCAACAGAGATATAAACAGAAACCACTCGAGCAAACCGACGGCCCAATAGAAAATTAAAACATATTGTTTCTTACTTGCAGAGAAACAATGTTTAAATAAAAGAAATAATAATGATTCTATCCTATTTACAATACTAAACTTGTGTTAATTATACTGTTACAAAAATAAATTAGTTCTGCTTGTGTTTGCCCAGAAGACAGACCTTTTTTTTTATGTTTTAATATTGTATATTGTTGTTTTCTAGCATTATTTTTTAACTAAAGTGTTAATGTCAGATGGTTATGGAAGACTTGAGAAATGTTCCATAAGAGGTGAAGTTAATATCGTAAAGCCTGGGAGAGCTGCACGTTTATGTTAGACATTTGCAGTGATGTGAGGATTTAGTGAATCGCTTTAGTCAGTGAGCTGCACACCCCAGAGGACGCAGCGCTTAAATCAAGCTAAATATCTTTGTCAATATGGTTTTATTGCATTGCATTGTTCTTTCTAATATTGCTCTGGGTTTTTTCCGCGGTGCGCTGTCCGGGGGGGTTGGTCACCCTTCGGCAATCTATTCATCAATACCTAAATGCTGCAATAGACGAATGGATTATTATTTATTTTTTTTTGGAGCTGAAAAATGTTCACCAGACCAATGCGTGAGTAAAGATAACAGTGGTGAGGGCGACACAACGGGACGTGCTGTGTTGACGGACAAGTGCCCGGCTGAACCTGCTCAAACACAAACTGGCCTGTGCTCTTTCAAGCCTCCTTGTGTCTGTGTCCTGTGGCGTGAGTGAGTGCCCTCCTGGGGTGAGCCGCGGTGATTTGGAGCATATTGCGAGTCGGCTCCCCCCCCCCCCCCCCCTCGACATTGTGGGCAAAATGCAGGTGCATTCATTATCCTGTAATTACCCTGCTGTTAGTCTTCTGGTATATTATTCATTACATGCATTCTCCACACGCTGTTGTGACAGGAAAGGTAAAATGAATGAGAGCCGCAGATAGGATCAACTACACCAACCTGCACTCTCATCATTAATACTGTGCCACCGCCAGGAAGTAACCCGCTTTCAAGGCCACCGCTAAGTGACCGCTCACGCACACACACACACACACACACACACACACACACACGCGCACGCACGCACACACACACACACACACACACACACACAGACACACGCACAACCTCGGCAATTTCATACTGAAAGCACATGAGAGCTTGTCCAATATTGGTCTGTGATCAAAACAAATCTCTAAAATCTTTTTTTCAGGCTGTGAAGATAGAACTCCAGTCCATTACTGTGGGTACAAGGGGCACTTCATTCTCCGAATTCTGTTTCTATTTTTTTTTTTTATCTTTTTAAAAATCATTTTGTTTGAGGAAAAGCATCAACAGCTGGAAAATGTAATGCTCCAGTAAATGATGCTTTGCACTTGATGGCGAACACGCTGCTTCGTGACTTACAGCGTCCAGGGGGTTGGAAACAGACCGAAGGATTTGGGGAGGACGTGGGGGAGAGACGGGACAGTGTGAATTGCTCTGTAGGGATTCACTGCACAAGAGGAGGAGCTCACCGAAACGCAAGGAAAGCCGAGGGGGGGGGAGACAGATCTCTATGAAAACTGTGGTGAACACGGCACCCAAAAGAGTCTCAGGTAGATATGACGCATAATTAAAGAGGCAAGCGATCACCTCTTTGTGCCCCTAGTGGTTCCAGGTGGTATTGTTGTTTGGTCGCTGTCGTAAAAAAGACGCTGCAGCAGCGAGACGCCCGCAAGGACGCAGGTACTTTTCCTCAGAGTCCTTGAGCAAGTTGTCAACACCACTGTGGCGAAAACACCTGAAGCTCCTGCTTCATTTAGCATCGCGGCTAACACCAATACCAGCAGACTGGCTACTGGCCGAAGAAGGAAACAACCGTAAAACACGAACAAAGAAGCAACTTGAACAAATAAGCTCTCGTTGAATGTCTGGTAGTTTCAAGAAGTAGGCTGGTTGTGTTACTTACTGATCCGGTAGAAATAAAAGGCAAACTGCATATGGTTTTTTGAAGCTTTTTTTTGTTCCTCCGTCAACAACGTCTGCCATTTTGGTTTTCAAGTTATTATCAAGTCGTTATTTTGTCCGCCGCAATAAACCGTGTCCCGTTGGCCAAGAGCTTACAGGGGCAAAATATTACTGCCATTGGAATTGTATTTCTATCACCATTACACTGTGCAATACGTTTTAAATCTTAATGACAAGTTTTTAACCCAAAAAATCGTCTATTTCCACTTTAAATAGGAGGAGGAAAGGCTCCAATAGGAAAATGTGAAGATCCAAAGAGACAATGTAAATTTTCTAGCTTATAAATGCAACTTCTTTTGTATTATGCAGGAATTACAGGAGTACGGGTTCATCGTCTGCCAGACTTTGATCTGCCATGTACAGGAGACTGATCTGCGATCAATATGCACGGAACATTGAATAGCAGGCAGAATATTCAGAGACTCATTTCGAAACATGCAGTCCAATTACCAGACATCCTCAGTGTAATGCAGGGGAAAAAAATGATTTGGACCTGAATGTTAAAATACACTGACATGAATTCAATCCGAGGTTTTATCAGGACGTTCATGACAAGTGATGAAATATGTGATGTGTCTTTAATATTTGTCGTTTAATTGCAGAGTTCCTCCTCCAGTGGAGATACGTTGTTTCTCAAGTGAAAATGAAATCAGTGTTGTTGTTTTCCTTTCCTGGAGTTTAGTATTTTGATGTTGTCTCTAATACGGCCAGAACTTCGTTCACGGTCACACTGCAAGTTTGACATATTTAATGTGTCGCTCTGTAGTCTAGCAAAAATCATTTTCTACTTGAACCTACCAGTGATATCCTTGACTTGAAATAAAAAGCTTGTATGCAGACGGCTCATCAGCACGTCTCCGCACAACTGTCGACTGTCACACATTTCGCTCTTCAATGCATTTTTATGACGCTAAGTCATCACTTACTTTAGATAGTTTTGCAAAACGTAATCTGAATGGGCAAAAATGTTTCCCATAATGAGCAATTAAATGTTTATATGTTCCCTATGTGACTCTCAAAATTGATTTTTTTTTGCCGCAGGCGATGGAGAACTGTCCAAAGGAGTCGTCACCCGTACGTTTCCCCCTTGAACCCGAAGTCCCACTCGGGGTTTGATTCCGGCCCCGGCTCTTGTGCCTCGGTCTTGCAGAGGGGTTTTTTTTCTGCAACACAGCAACATTTATATTTCAACGGCTGAATATGAATTATGCACAATAAGCAGCGAGAAGGAATTTAATGATGCCTCGCTGGTGCAGTCTGCCTCGACAAACGAAGAGCGATTCCCCCCGTCCTAGCTGCGGGGACGGAGGTGCTGATTTGGACAAATCCTTGACCTCATCCTTCTTGTTGCTAAAGGTTTGCAGTCAACGCACAGGTCGGGCCGAGGGAGACGGGAACGCGGGGCGCCACACCCTGTCAGAATATTGATCCGCTCTGACATCTAACGTAATGATTCCTTGTCAGCGGAGAAATGACGGAATTTTGGTCGCATCACCGGTGACTTTTAATTAAGACTCCGCTGCAGTCTCCCCCTGACCCCGTCATCTATCGCGCAATGCAGCCGATAAAAAAGCTGATTTATTTATTTTTATTTATTTTTATTTATTTTTGTCATCCAAAGAGCAGACTCTTCTCCCGCAGAAATTGGATGAGTTATCCTCTGTCGCTTAGTGTAACCTTGGTTTGCGAGGGAGATGAATTCGCCGGCCTGGATATCAAATAATATTTCGTAACAGCAACAGTGTAAACAAGTTCCTGTGTCCACGGGACGGTTTATTCCCGGTGCCTTGTGCGTCTCTGAGCCTCGTAAACCACGGAGGTGCTGTTCGGGGGCTCCCTTCACAAACATTTGATTTAAGCTCTGCGACAAAATTAAACATTTAAACGTCGCACACTTCCACCGCGTTCACCAAATGTTGTTCATAGGCACAGTTGAGCTGAAACAGAAACATGTCCATGTATATTACATCATATCATTTTATTTGTGAACAAATGAACTCAACTTCATATCCACCAATATCTGCATTCTTCAATGTTCAAAAAATTATTGCAATCTAAGACTGGTGTGATTTGTAATAGTGGTCAAATAGTTCTGCATTTAGTAATAATGAAACCAAATGGGTTACTGTCTTTATATGATATATCTGAATATTTAAACACTACTCACCTGGTGAATGTCTTCTTCTTCTTCCTCTTCTTCTTCTTCCTCTTCTTCTTCTTCCTCTTCTTCTTCTTCTTCTTCCTCTTCTTCTTCTTCTTCTTCTTCTTCTTCTTCTTCTTCTTCTTCTTCTTCGTGCTGCCTGACGTCAGAAAGACGTTATCTGGTATAATGTTGAAAATGAAATGCAAAAAAATATCTTTTTCAAAAGAACAAAAGGTTTTGCTGCTGATCACCAGTTCAATGTTCCAAGAGGTTTTAATATGCTGTTTACACGCTAAGAGGCTAACAGGACATGGTTCCAGTTGTCGATATCAAGCGACGACTCTGACAAAAGAAACCGTGGGACCTGTCGGGGAGTCGGTGTGGAAACAGAGGACGTGGAAGGCGGCAGGTCGGCCTGGCGTTGTGTCTGAACAACGTTCGGTGCCTCATGGATACCAGCTCCTCACTTCTGTATTATGACACACAGAGCTGTTAATATAATTATAGTGCTAGTTGCCCTACGAATGTATCTCCATGTCGCCACAGACATCATTTGTTTTGCCATTTTCACCAACGACAAAAAAAAAGAAAAAGAAAAGGGGGTCAGAAAATAAAGGGCACGCGAACGTGCCGTGTCGAGAGGCTCTTCACTTTTTCAGGAGCTGAAATGGTTTTTCAAAATGTTTGAGTTTGTCCGTGCGTGGCCCCGGGCTTCCGTCTGAATCAAGTCACAACACTGTAAATGCCTTTGGACATTCGCTCTTAGCGGCGAGCTATATTCAGTCCACTTCAGGCTGCTGTTCTCAAAAAGGAACGTGGTCTCGACCAGGGGGACAGAGTCTCTTTGCCGCGCGTCCTGTTTGCATTCGGCTGAAACACCCAAGAGCGTTTATGCCCGGAATAAAGATTTGTGTTTTTTTCCAGCGTCCTCGCCTGTGCACAGCGGATCCCCTCGGCTCAGTGCCTCCGACGCCAAACGCTGTGCGTCCGCGCCATAATCGGGAGGTGCGCGTACCGTCGTGGGACTGGGAGAACCCCCCTGACCCGTCATCCGCACACATTTCAGTGACAAATGAATTCCACCTCGGAGGAGTTTGTGCCGGCTGCGGATCCCGCGACCTCAGCTCCGGTCGTCCCCGGCGAATCCCCACCTGCTCCGTTTCTCTCAGGTCTTCACGGGGACGCAGTTGTTGTGAGTCTCTGAGTCTGCTGCTGGCAATTTCCTATTCAATTAAATGATACGCTTTTAGGTGGAGCGTCCAAGCAATTTTTGGCGGAACAAAGGTTGTTCTAATAGAATTTAAGGTCTTCGGGGTTTTTTGTTTTTTTTAATCTAAGCTCCTCTTCGAAGTTAAAGAGGTTGAATCGGTGTGTTTGCATGAATCTGTGTGCATCTCCACTAATACCAAATCCTCCGCTGCTTTCTTGATCGCGAACGCAGTCGCCGACGGACGGTTTCCGCTCTGTTGTACGCACACAAATTGGCGTTTCCAGCAGACAGGAGACGGCCTTATTTTGTTCGGGAGACGTATCGCTTGTTGTTTTTACAGTCTGGGAATACCTCCGTGCTGCCGTGCCATCCCGAGAAGGCTCATTACACTAAACCTTATTCCCAACAGGACGTGTCCGAGATGCACACGCGTACAACCGCTCGATATTTGAAGTTGTATTGTCTTCATACGGCATGTGCTGGGTTTTTTTTTCTTTTCTCCCTCCTTTGTTATCCCTCCCCGGCACTTCCTCAACATGTTCCGTAAGGGGGCTAAATACTGAAGACGATCTTTCGCAGCAAAGCCCAATGTGCACTTCAGAGATGTAGAGCCCCCTTGTTATTTCCGAGAGAGACTAATGATGCTTTCACGCACCGGCCGTATTTTTTCGCTCCGACGTCGGTCCGCGCTGTTTTGCCAAGGAGTTGGATGGCTTGGGGCGAGAGCCCCGACGTGACTTGGAGTCCTGCATCATTGATGCGTTGTCAGCATCGGGATGCAGCGGTTGCAACAGATTCAGTCCGGCGAACAAACATATTGACATGTTGCCACCCAATAAAAGATTCAATCAGAGGCATTGTTTTCGCTCCGTATCATCCCGAATAAGAAACAGATTTATTTTTTATTCAAAAGGGCTTTTCACACACAGCAACAACAACAACAACAACAACAACAACAACAACAATAACACGAGCAAAGGTCAAAAACAAAGAAGGTAAGCAAATGAGGCTGCGACTCCAAAGAGCTGACAGAGAAAACCGGTAAACACCAACAGTTTGGAAACATCCTCCATGTACAAAATGGTTGGAGCCATTGTAATTATAATCAATATGTGTCATGCAACCAAGATCTTGACATGGTAGACTTCGCTATTCGGCAAATTTAAAGTGGTTTGTCTATCTGTGTCATTGCTGTAGGATTAAGATCTGATGTAGAGACTACAGTTGGGCGTTTGGTGCAGATTTGAACCATTTCAAATGTAACGTCCCCTTAAATTTCACCTGACCAGAAAATGAATTAGCATTGAAAATGGTTGAAATATCAGCGGGGTTGAGTCTTGTGTGATGGCTGCACCATCACACCAAAAACAACGGCTGTGGCTGTGGCAATGGCTTTTAGTATTAGATACATTGCATGTGCTCTATTTATAATCTTAAATAAAATACTAAGATATTGGTTTTCATCATATTTGGCCATGCGACGTGCATTTGTAATTATGGATCCAGCCTTAGACCAGAGCGCAGCATAATGAGTCTTGACTGAAAAAAGGCTCTGACATCTTGAATTATGGAAGATGTAACAAGTCATTGTTTAAAGTGGAAAGAATAAAGTCCCGTTGAGATCATCACCGCAACTGATGTGGCCTGAGGAGTGCGGCGCGTCAGAGGCCCGAATCCCAGTCTTATTTGCATTCGGCCCGCGACGCGTTCTTTTTCGCCGTCCCTAACGTTTACGCCTGCCACGTGTCGGGTCGAATGTCCTCCACCTTCAGGCTGACGGAGGTGGTGCTGGTTGCGGGGACTGGAGAGCATATATCATTTGGTAACATTTGGGGAATCTATGTTGATAGGAAATGTGAACTGTTGTCACGACCGGAGGGAAGAGTTGAGCACTCTGACGCGATGAAAGGATGCAGCGGTCAGCTCTCTGGTGCATCATTGGACGGGTTTAGGTTGAATACAACCACAACGTGTTATTTTATCTCCCCTAATGTCTTTCATTCGACTCCACATCGCCTCTCTGTGTCTCATTGTCTCATTTTCTTACCCAATGTCCTTTTCTGTGCCCATCTGTTACGGTATTGATGCCATACATTCATATTGTAAATGATTCCAGGGTTTATTTTCCCCTTCAAATAACTACATCGAGATGCTGGACACAATTAAAGCGTATGCAGACGGATCCATTTGTCCACCGCGCCAATTCTACCGTCAGTTTTTTTCCCCCGAGCTATTAAATGAATTTCCTCCTTTGAATCGCAGAAGGGAAAAGAGACAAAAACAACCAGAACGAATGCAATGCACTTCATGCACCGGCCGCACAGAAGCAAAAGCCGCTCATTAGTGCCAGACAATGGACGGCGGCGTGCTGAGTCCCTGGAGTGTGAAGGTGCCTGGCTCCCTCCGTCCTGCTGCAAAGAAACACGCTCCCTTCTCGCTCCTGCCTACGCAAACACAGGAGTCAGATTTCTTCTTTCTCTTTTTTTTTCTGAACCTCCTTTGTCCTTTGCAGAACGTTGACAGTGACACAGTTGAAGATTTGGGGTGATTTTTTTCCTCCGACTGCGTTCATTTGCTCCGTCCCTTCTTGTCCATTGGACGCGCGCCGAGCGGCAGGACTCGGCGCCCATTCTCTTCACTCACCTCTCCTCTCCACCTCTCTCGCTCCTGTGAAACTCCTTGTTTGGCGGAGGATGTACTGGACTCCTGCCGCAGCTGCCTTTGCCGCAGGAGTCAGCAAAAGATTAATGAGTGGTGATGCTCGTGCTGTTGAAGCCCACCGACGCCAACAAAAAAAACTAAAAACAGTAAATGTAATTCGCTGCGCTCTGTGGTGCATCATCCTGAAATCAAAGGATCGGGGTTGAGTTACGAGCGCAGAGGCCGGAGGACGAGCTTGTATCCACCTGATCGGGAGCGTTTGAGTTGAACTGACTCGTCAGGGAGGGATGCGGACTGAAAAAAACATATCTTTAGCGATTGTGATTACAATGAAAAGGCCTGGCCGTGCGGGCGCAGGTGCGGCGACAGGGAACATCTGTTGGGCAGAACTTGAAGTGAAATTTAGGATTAAAGGAGTCTTTATTGTTATTACTGGACTGAGATGCAAAAGCTCAACATGCAAACACAAAAAAAAATTTAAAAAGAGAGAGAGAGAGAGAGAGAGAGAGCTGGTGTCCTCTTCTTCGATAAACACAAACTAGTGACGCTGATTCACCCTCTGAAACCTCAGTTTACAGAACATAACAAGGATGTTTTCTTCCCGGGAGGTGAAATGACCTGCTTGAGGTTTTTTGGGTTCTCACAGTCATTCTGATCACGAATCGGGAACAACAACGGGACATCACCTCCGGAACACGTGTGTCGTCCGTAGCCCCGTGACGGACGATCATATGGAAAGACAAGATTGTTTTCTGTAGACATCCATATGGGCTGATTGAAGACTTGAATATGACACGCCAATACTTGCCCGGTGCATTCGGTCAGAGACAAACTGCGGAGCAGTGACCGGGTGCTTCGACAGCCCCCGACTGCCCGCTGCAAAGTTATTCAGAGCATGATAATTGTCCTCAAAACACATGCATGGCTGCACAAAACAACACAAATAACCCCCCGCCTCCTTGTCACGTCCGGGGCAGAAGAAGAAGAAAACCCTACCCTGAGTGTGCAGAGAGATTAGAGCAGTTCTGCTGGCTGAGCCGGATCATTGAATCGACCGCTCGGGGTGTAAGAAGTCGGCCGGACACCGCGGAGGAACCTCTGGCGTTGATTGGGTGGTTCTACGCTGCTCCAATCACGACAGGGAAATGAATGACTGCTGGCGAAAGGTTAATATCCACTCAGCGGAAAATGAATCAACAGTGAATTAATGAGATCATTACCTGCATGGATTGATAACGAAATGAGTCTTCCCTCACAGCGGGACGTTGGGGGGACGTGGAACTATTGATTTGAAGAGTAACGAGGGGAGTCGGCGGAGCCCTTGACCAGACGGCCCGCGCTGAGCGGTCCTCCGCCGCCGGAGGTCACGGCCAATGAGATAACGGTTAGGAGTTTGAAGGAGACGCCCTTCGTTGCGTTGGATAGAAGAATTTCGGAACCGACACGAGTGAACAAAAAGAGGGTGCGAAACGTGAAGGAAGGGCAGGTCCTTGTGAAACCTTTCCGATTCCGGTCTCATCTCATATCTGACTCAAGGTTTTCTTCTTTCGCGTCCCCGATCGTCGACCCGAGGTTTTTTTTTTTCTCCGTGCAGCGGCCTGTTCTCTCAGTCCTGAAGAGCTGAACTATCAGCGGGTCCCTGCAGTGTTTTCATGCACATGAAAAATGTCCCTGCAGAAAATTGTACTGGGTTATTAATTGGCGGGGAGTCAGGCAGTACTTAGAGACGACTCTATGGGCTGATTTATGTATCAATTCTTCATTTGAACAGCACTTCAAAGTCAAACCGGATCTAAAATGAAAATTCCTACTGGTACTGTACCAGGCTGTGGCTGGAGCGAGCTGCGCCTTTAACAAGATCTTAAACCTAAATGTTTATCAAAGATAAAGCTGGTTACCTTTCTTTTCTTTTTTTATTTAATAAGACCACTCAATCCCCCTTTACGACTCTCACAGACCTCACACATCTCCAGCGTCTTGTGAGGAATTCCGCAACTTTTTGGGGAGTTTTTCATGCAATTGATTACTTTTTGGATCAAAACAATAAATTAAAATCACATAGATTTCGCGTTTCTCCAGCAGAATTGTACTGCCGGCAGTGCAGATACAACACGTAGACCTTCACATTGCTGGGAAAGAAAGATCTTTGCAGTTTGGTATGACTTATTTATGTTCATTTAACGGCTTGAAATATTAATATTAAATTGTTTAGACAGTGCTCAAAGAGCACAGTCAGGGAAAAAAAAAAAAAAAGGTTTTAAAGATTTATTTTAACACACTCGAATGTTTCGGAATGTGCAGACCGAGGAACTGAAGATCCCATCTGAGGTTCTCCTGAGGAGGACGCCAGGTGAGTGTGAGCGGAGTGCCAGAGTCCAAGAGAGAGGGTCGGGGGGGAGGCGGGCGGATCAACCAGGACGACGCTGGACGCCGCGCGGCAGGAGGAGCACGGAGATAGTTGGACTTGTTCAGACTCCGGTGTTAAGGCCCCTCTCAGGTGATCCGATCCCACTGGACTGGAGCCAATCCCGGCTGACATTGGGCGAGAGGCGGGGTTCACCCTGGAGAGGTCGCCAGCCTATCGCGGGGCCACATACAGAGATGGACAACCACTCACACCTACGGTCAATTTAGAGTCTCCAGTGAACCTGACCCCACTCTGCATGTCTCTGGACTGTGGGAGGAAGCCGGAGAACCCGGAGAGAACCCACGCATACACGGGGAGAACATGCAAACTCCACACAGAAAGGCCCTGGTTGGTTTGAACCGGGATTGGAACCCAGAACCTTCCTGCTGTGAGGCCCTGCAGCCCCAGATGGGTCTGTTGTCATCTGAAAAAACACATTGGGGTGATGGGCACATCATTTGCTCACTTTGAAAAGTTCACCTGTAAAAAGTTAAAGTGCAGTTGTATGGACGGAACCCCCGCAGCCTAGTCCTCCGTGTCTTCCACATCTGTTGCATCTCATCTTGTATCTGTGTGTGTGTGCGTGCGTGTGCGTGTGTGTATTTATGTAAATGACGGTGATTCTGTTAGACAGGAGCAGACAGAGCGGAGGGAGACGTCGGGGGTGATCATAATAAACAGCTTTTAAAGCGAGAAGGACTTGTGCTTCAAGAAAGGTGACTTCATTTTGACAAGGGTCAGCCGTTGCCAATTATTTTAACAGGATTTTGTATTTATTTCAGTTTAGTGTTTTTGTTCGGTTTAGATCATAGGTCTTCAGAAAATACAAAATATAACAATGTGATGTGAAAAGTTTCTGATGGTGATCATCATAACACAAAATTCCACTTTTATAGATTAGACTTTCTCGTTTCACATATTTTTTTACTATTATTTAGCCTCCGATTTAACATCTTTAATCACTTCACATATACAAATGTATATATATATATATTTATTTTTTTTCAGCACAGACAGGAGCTCCTGATGTTATTACCATTATTTCTCAGCTTGATTACGAAGACGCCTATATGACACCATTTGTACCGTATCCGGGCTCCTTTCAGCGGCAGTGGCTTCAGCAGTTACTACTCCGTGACATTGATGTTTGCCTGTTTGTCCTCTGGCGTCCAACGCCCACAGCTCATAAATCCGTCACTGTCCTTCAGCCAACTCTGAAGCCTCCGCGTTCATTAGCATGGAAAAGAATCTGACTGCGTCCAACTCCGCCTCAGGCCTAACCGCAGTACCTGCTGAGGGCTCATTATTATCAGAATTTTTATTTTTTTTTAAAAAAAGAAAAAGAAATGAATGGAAAATATGCAGTCTGAATGATGACCATGCCTCATTTGAATATCCTGCGTGAGTTATAATTGATGAAACACCATGTGCTCGTGTCCGGACACGGCCACAGATGTTCACAAGAAACAGGAAAATGAACAAACTGGGAAACGTGATAACATCGTCCATGGCCGCCCGGTGCCAAGCCCGTCCAGTTAGCGAGAGCGTCGGCAGCGCCTTTGTGTTTTCTGAAGCCCTTGAAGAACATGACTCGCGCCGCCTGGTGCTTCCACTGTCGGCTGTGCAAAGGCCCCTCGACTCAAGGTGACAGAGGACCACCCCGACTTTGGAGGAGCCTTTTCTGCCAGTCGAGTGCCGGGTTTCACGACAAGCCCCAGCCTTTTGGCCTGGAGCCTAGACACTCAATTCCGCTCCCCGGGGGCTGGTGTCCTCTAGGTTTTTTTTCTTTTCCCTTGCTCATCCTTTTGATCCTCCTCCTTGATAGTTAATGTCCCGCATGTCGCTGCCAAGCCGACACAGCCCGGGTGTGGCTTGGTAACTGTCGGGGAGGATCACACACCCTCAGGACAACTGGCCTGGAGGACCCCATTGAGGGATAGAGAAGTAGAGAGCTTTCATTGTCTGTCCCCCCCCCCCCCTCCCCTGTAAAGTGAGCTGGATATTTAGTGTAATATTTGAAAACCTTTTTTTTTAAGCCTCGGAGTCTAGTGGTGGCATGTCAACAAGTCAGCTGCATTTGAAGGTGTCAGTTACCTCAAGGTCTCTTCAGAGGAAAGACTATCTCTATATCTGTCTATTCACATTAATATTTCTCATTTTGTGTTGGTGATGTCTTGTACTATGAGTCTCTCTGGTGGACGATTTGAAAGATTTTACTATCGAACATTTAGATTATGCTGCTAAAAAATAAATACCAATGTATATGTATATGAATATATATATATATATATATATATGTATATTTACCTTTATCCTTATCCAATATATCTATCTTTTGGAATGTTAGAGACAACAAGAAAATAAAGAAAATACTCCAAGTTTCTGTGATTTTATGTATGTCTCTGGTAAGTACTTACGTTGATGTCTTATAAGGGGGGGGGGGGGGTTCATTCTGTGCAATAAATGATTTGAGTTAAATCATTCAAAAGATTTGTTTACAGTCAGTTAAAGGAGAAGCTTGTCTTTCAATCTTGGACCTTGAGGCGTAACTAGAGTACTGGTGCTTTTCTATCCTTCCAGCTAGTTCACTGTTGTAACCTGCTCTGTGATCAGAAGACCAGTGGTTCTCTTAGGACTGCGCGTGGCGACTTTAACAGCCATGCATGATTATAGTTTTTGTGTGTGTGTGTGTTGTTGTTGTTGTTGTTGTTGTTGTCAGTATCACTGCAGAATGAGGCTGTAGCGTTGAAAACTACTGGGTTAATATGATTCAGCTGCAACTGGATTACCGCACATTATCATAACACAGTTCGTCGAGCCAACGCGATTTTTTTCTGCCGATTTCATTAAACATTCATTAATTATGTATGCCTTATTTATTGGTCTGCATTATCAACATGTTTATCTCTCAGCGATTGCTGTCTAATTGGTGATTAGATCATCACTGTGTGTGCAGTGACGCTCACTGTCATTTTTTTTGTTGCCTTTTTTTCGTCACACGGCATCTCATTAAATAAAAGAACGCAGGCAATTGAATTAATAGTAAACACAGGCACAAGAAGGGTAAACATAACAATGATGTTCCTGTATTTCTGGGTATCAAAGCGTTATGTTACAGTCATTTTGGGAAACTTTCTTTTTCATCGTCAACTTTGGACTTGATGGGAAACTGCAGCCGCGGCCAGGCGCTTGCAATAACACACAAGATGAACAACCTCACACAGGACTTGGTGTGAGACCGGCCGGCCAGGACACGGAGAGGAGCCATAGATGGGAAATCAACCTAGCAGCACGGAGCAGAAGATTGGCTTCAGAGTCAAGTTTTATGAGAGGATGCTTCTCCGGGCTGAAGGCGGGAAGCTCCGCAGGAAAGAGCCTCGGGTGAACTGATCACCTCCGCTGGTGACTCCGCTCTGTGCAGGTGTGAGGTAATGTGAGCGTATTTGATCCACGTGCAATTGAAGGCCCCTTTTTTGAGAAAGATTTTGATTCCTGAAAAGCACATGGGAGGGGAAGTCCCGCGCCTGCGCCACACACCAGTTTGACATTCGCGGCAAGTATGTGTCGGAAAATGAGCCGGTGGTGCTGAAGAAACAGAGGCGATGAAACGCTCTCCGTCGCGGGGCTGTGAATCCCAATGTGTTCGGTCATCGGCGTGCACGTTGTCCCCCGGCAACCAGCGCACGCATTGTGCCCTTTTTCTGACCCCCCTCACCCATCTTCACACCCGGAGACAAAGACAGAAATCAGGGGGTGCTACGCTGAGGAGGGAGGAGGGGATCGGAAGCAGCTACAGAGCCACCTGGGAGACATTGTCATGCAGATGCGGTTGCTGTATGGACAAACACAAGGTGCCACTTGAAAACGATGCGCGCGCACAGTCGCATGTCATTTTGTGCTTACTCTGTTTCGGGTCATATTTGCTTTGCAGCGATTGGCAGCTGCCGATGAGCTCGTACCGCGTGTGAACAACGAACAAACACACGTTGGTCTTTTGCGGGACCTTAAAGGGACAGTTCGGTGATTTTGAAGTGGGCCTGCATGAGTTACCCATGCATAGTTAATAAGTTACCTCACGGAGATGGGGATCAGCGATGTCATTTAACGGGGTTAGGAGGGGAAATGGAAGTAGTTGGCGCAGTGATACATGGCCGAAGCACGCTAAAACGGCTGTCTGGCAGAAAAATGAAGCAGTGAAAAAATACATCCTCCAGTGTACAATTGAACAGATTTTCTAAGCATTTCAAAATATGGCGAAAAATACATTTTTCGTTGCACTGAGACTCGCGCTACATCCACCTCTCCTCCAAACTCCGTTAAATGACATCGCTGATCACCATCTCCATGAGGTCGCATGTGAACTACGCACAAGTAGCTCATACAACCCCACTTCCAAATCACCGAACTATCCCTTCAAAACCTGGATTAAAACTGCCCAGCGTGCACCCGGTTTGGATGTCGGCGGGAATTGAAAAGGGTAAGGATCATTAGGAGGCCACATTAGAGGCTAATTCAGAGTGGAGTAGCGCAAAAGTTAGTTGTAGAAGTCGACTCCACCGTGGCCTCTTTGCGCAGCCGGTCATCATTCAGTCAAATGAAGTGCAAAAAAACAATTAGTTGGTCGTAATGGAAACTTCATTACTTCCAAAGGGTTTTTTTCTTTGTAAACACGTTCCCATAGACAAACTATTCACACTTGTTTGGGTTCAAACCGAGCCCCCCCCCCCCCTTTCATTTTGCCCTCCAGCGGTATATAATTATAGATCATCTGAATCCAAAGTGAAATGAAACACTTGCAACACGCTGCAATTGCAAATCATTTTCATTGCATTCCCGGCTACACGCAGGTGACCTTTGCGTGCCGCGGCCTGCTGTTTCACCTCTTTCCAATGACTGACAAATGGGAATTTGCACTCGCTCATTTATTTACTTCACACAGCACCGCCGTCGCCTCCGCTTGATTTTGCACAGCGTGACCCCCACCGGGAGGAACACATGAAGGACGGCTTAGCATGTCTTTCATGTGCCGTTACTCTCGCAGGACGTATCACAGAGCGCCGCCTCTACCTAAAACAAGCAAGAGGTACAAAAGAAAAAGCTGCGTGTGTGTGTGTGTTCGTGTGTCTCTGTTAATGAGTGGTGGGATCCAAGTGTTAACTTTACAGAGGAATCCCCCCCCCGCACATGTGATCCTGGAAATGCAAATGACGGAACAAGTTGCATATTCATAGATGAAAATAGTCCTCATCTGTCCAAATAACACTTTTGGGGGGCTTTGAGCATCTCCGCACCGAGGAGTGACTGTACGGCTGACTATGCATATTCTAAAGCTTTGGGAAGAAATGAATAAATAAGGCTTTTTTCTTCAAGTGTTAATCTCGAAGAATTCAGTCCTGGTTGCGTTGGGCGTCGCCTGTCGTTACTGGTGGTAACATCGAATGTGGTTTGATACCGACAGGTCTCGTAACCATGTGGCCAGCAAAAAACGAACTTGTGTCATTTCAATAAATAAGTCGGGTAATAATGTTTTCCATCAGTCTGTGAGCAACCGTGATCTGAGTTTTACGCTGCACACAGCACGGCTGTGCGAACACGCAGGGCTCAGTGGAAGGAGTGGGTCTCCTCGCTGGGCAGTCGGAGGGGTGCAGCCTGTCGCCCGCAGCTCTTCATCTAACAGCTCACTGTGGCTGCTCCCGACTGTTCCATTACCGCCTGCAATATTTCACACTGACCGAAAATGCCCCCAAAAAATGGCCGCTGGCCCGGTGGCTGCAAGTGCCACGTTCACTGACGAGCACATTGTATTTTTTCTGCGACTATTTCATGGTAATAGTCAAATGACGTAATGCCAGTCAAAAATTCGTAGGAAATGTTAGATTTGAATATCGTCACAGGCACCCAGTTCATAATACTGCTAATATGTAAATATCGCAATACTTTCATCAGTGGTCCATGGGCTCATTCAGCATTGTGTCAAAACGTTGAACACTTTAACATATACTTTAAAATGACAATCTCCCAGATTGCCACTTTTAAATGTACGTTCAGCACGTCTTGCTCACAGCTTATACGCAGAGCTTCGTCTGTGCGAGACAGCCATCCATCACGCCGCATCGACTCGGAGGATGATGTGTGTGTGTGTGTGTGTGTGTGTGTGTGTGTGTGTGTGTGTGTGTGTGTGTGTGTGTGTGTGTGTGTGTGTGTGAGAGAGGAGAGGGAAAGAAAGAGAAGAAGAGTGGCTAAAAGTGCAGCGATAGAGAGATTGTCAAGAAAACACCAAGGGATGGCTGCACAGAAAGCGCCTTTAAGTGGAAGTTGTGACTCTGGGAGGGTGAGACCCGGAGGTCAGTGTTTCGGGCCCCGGCGCTACAAAGGGCAGTATAGTGCTTACTTTGATTGAATCAATTGCTCTGTGTAAGTAGCTGCTGGTGCCGGCCTCCCCGGGGTGAACGAGAGGTCTGCGCAGAGCGAAACCGATCCAGCCGCCCGTGACCGGGGACCAGGGAGGACCAACAGAGCGATGCATCATAGCCGGAGCAAACCAGTGATGTGCGGCAGACTGTATTTATTGACTCATTGACGGTATTGATTGTCTCAATCGATGAAAAGTCCAAACAGAGACAAACAGACGGACGCACAGAGAGGTTATGCAAAACCCCCCCCCCCCAAAAAAAAACCAAAAGAAAAGAAGGAAATGATCACGGGGTCATGTTGTGATGTTCACGGCGCAACCCTGTTGTCTTCGTCACAAGCATCTACCCACGTGGGTCCCGCTGATCACAAGCCTTTTTGATAGTAAACCTCCGGTCACAGCACATTTCCCTGGCAGACATGAGCTCATTCAAGTTACGCACACACAGTAATTGCTTGGTAATTTACCTGGGCATGTATGTGTTTTGGTGTTTTTTCCGCGACAGCAAATTCTCTCTGACATTGACATTGTTCCAGCAGCAGCGCTTTTTATTTAACACGCCATTAATCTCTAATGACAGAAGACCACATGGCAGCAGATGTTTGCGAACAAATCTCCCTGCTCGGTCCTCTGCCGTCGCTCTCCAAGCCCCCAATTGACACGTGTCGCCTCGACAAGCGGAGGGTTCACGAGGCAAAAAGAAGAAGGAAAACAAAAGAAAGTCCGGCGAGAGTTAACGGACACTTTGGGTGCATTTCGGTAGCAGGAAGCCGCCTCTGTCGGGGATGCACAGCGGACCCTTGGGTGTTTTGCAGAACATGGATTCACTTGTCAAATTATGCCAAAACCACTGATACTGCACCACAACTGAGTGCGTGGTCATCAGTATGCTAATGTCCGACGATGCAGTGAAACAATCCAATTATTGGATGACGGCCACTGTTCATCAGCTCTCTTATTGAATATGTGTGCAATTAATGAGTGCAGAGCAAACGGAACACTGAAGCTGAGTAGATTAACACTTTGGTAAACTTGGACTGACACACCAAAAAAAAAAAGAGGAGTCAGGATTGTCACTCAGAATATGGACAACTGAAAAGATGGGCACGTGTCGAAGTACTATTCCACTATGTGTCCGTGATTTTTCTTTTCAATCTATCTTCCCCTCTTCTGAAGCAGTTGGACAAGCGTCGAAAGAAATAATACAAAGCGCTTTGTGGCCTTCGCCACTGAAATAGAATCTTCTTTGTAGTGAATGCTGGTGAGTGGGTGTGAGGGCAAGAAACGGCAAGGAAAGTAAAGGGAGAAGAAACAGGCAGAGTTTACCCTTGGGTCTCATGAGGTAAGGACACTTAACTCATCGCATGCATTGCCATAGTCAACATGATTTTGATTTTTGTATCAGCTCTAAGCTTTGAAAACAAAAAGGAATAAATCATCTCCTTTTTCACAAATATAAATATATTTTATGTTTGGTATGTACAATAATGGTTTTCCATCATGAACATTAGTATTGACGGGGAGAGAGAGAGGGAGAGAAAGCATGTCAGTAAACTCTTGCTAATGGGTACAGACAGACGCAAGGACAGCCATGACGGATTGGCGTGCTCTGGCACCCTCTCTGGAGACGAAGCGGGACAGTAGTAGTTTTAGTGAGAAGGCTGGTGGTGTGGCGGCGCAGTGCCGTCCCGCGGTCCACTAGTCCTGAGAGCTGCGGGATTCACTGTCGTCCTCCAGCTCCCATTCAAAGTTCTGGCCGGTCATTTGGTAGAACATCATGTTAAAGGGTTTGTAGAACTTGTGCAGCCGGCGAATCACGTCCGAGTCAATGGTAGGGTGAGTTCTCCCTTTGGACTTGCCAAGGCACCTGGGGGTGCTGCTGTCCTCCGGCTTCTTCAGGCAGGGAAACCCTTTAGTCTTATTGAAGTAAAAGTGTTTGTCTGTGACGATCCGCTTCAGTCCCAGGAAGTCTTGCACTTTGGCCATCTCCCCCGCGGGGTCCACAATCAGCCTCTCGCCGCTGACAAAGTGCATTTGGGAGAGGGGGAAATACTGCATCCAGCTCTCCAGGTGGAGCGCATATATTCCGATACGCAAGGCGCTCCACGAGGCGTCAATGAGACCCAGCGTCCGGTTCTTAAAAGCCAGAACCTCAAAGGTGGGGATCTCGGGTTTCTTGGACAAAGTCTGCGTGTAGTCCGAGATGGCTCTGGTGACGGGATTACGCACCACTATGATAAGCTTGATATCCCTGGCCATGGAGTGGATGCGCTTCGGGGCATGGTTAGTCACAAAGTAGCTGGGTGTCTTCTCCATGGTGATCTGCCCCTCCAGCGTGGAAGGCATCAGGTCTCTGGGAACACAGACAGCAGAAGAGCAGCTTAGCACGGGGTGTTACCCTGAGCACCTCATGCACTGCAAAGGGAAACACGCAGTTGCAAGCAAATTTGGAACATTTATTAAGCCGTACATTATTCGAAATTACAAGTGAAAATAACAGTTATTATCACTGGACATTATGTTGTGGGGAGAAACATACAGCTAATTACATCCGCCGAGTAATATGCAGGAGATAAAAGACAGAAGATGAAACGGCAGGCAAGCGAGTGTGCTCAATGCTTAATTGACTCCATCTGTGTTACTCCAGGAGCTGTTTTGGAACTTTAATAATGAGTTCACTGCATATCATTAATACCGGGGTGCCTGGGGTATTGTTTTGTCATACATTTATTATGCATGCTAGGCTCACACTCAGTGTGCAGCCAGTTTTATTTCTAATGCACATGTACTTCCCCATGCGACGGGTGCAGGCGGCTCCTTTCTTCTCCTTTCTGCACCACATTTATGGTTCGGGGCAGTTCATTCGAGGCAGGAGTGATTAATTACCAGATTCAAGGTGATAATTTGTAGTACAATAGAAATGTCCCCGACTTGAGATGAAATTTATCTTGGGGGTAACAGGAAGTAATTTGCCATTGCCACAAATATTATGTGTCTGAGAATGAGTCGCAGCTATACGACGACGGCGCAGAGGCGGGTGCATTACATGCACAGAAGCATGTCTTGCTTCCACAGTTTCTATTTTTGTATCGGTAATAAAGCATAGCATTTGCCCGGAGCAAATCCTTATCAAATGTTTACACTGATGCTCATTGCAGTCCGTGCTGTTTTTCTTTGTTTGCAGGCTATGCGACTCAGTGCTAAATTGGTACATTAAATCCTCTGCGAGACATGTCGTTCATTTAACTGCTAACAAATACGAGCTCAGGAGCACCACAATATAATGTATAGAGAAGTAGAATTAAAAAGCCCCCTCTGTTTTTTTCCTTCCGAATTAAGTAATGCTTTCTTTGAATTGCACATATAAAAGCGGCCGAACAAAAATGCAAACTATTCCACCGAGAGACTCGCAGTGTTAGTTGCAGGAAATTCTCTCCACACTTTTTTGAATAAAAGCTATTTCCTCCTCCGTGCAATATATTTTTTTCCATTATGGCTGCCCTGCAACAGAGACCTAAAGTTGTAACGATATAGTCACATCAATCATTTGCATCTTGGACATATTCTAAATTAACTGTTCGCCGGCAAAGAATCCAATTTACCCTGCAAAACATAAGAGCTGTTATGCACATATCGACCGCCCTCACACACATGCATGCACCCATGGATACTGGGGCTGAAAGTCTCACAAGTGGCCTGGTAATTGCATCTCAGTAACAGTATTGCCTTCTTGATGGGTAATTTCCCTCCGGATTATGTTTGTCCCTTGACAGTATAGAACTGTGGTTACTTCTGGGGTCTGTAATGGGATATTAAACATATCTGCAGATAGCATAGTCACTAGAAAGAGTATTAGTTTTCATTATATCCCATCACATTCTACTCGTCCTACCTGATAATAATGAATGGCTAAAGATTTTCGTAACCTCTCAAGGACTTCCGCTCGCTCTGTCTGCCACTTAACTCCAAAAGTGCAGTAGGTGGTCTAATGGTGCAACATCACCATGTATGGTAATAAAAAAAGATGCTCATACACACCACAGTGAATCACCTTGAAACAACCAATATCCTGCTTTATGGACACGAGCCGCGGCATCTCACTGGTAATGTGCTGTGCATCTTTGGAGCATATCCAATTGAATTGGACAGATGTACAATGTTCAAGGTCAGCCCCTTTTTTTTTTTGAAGATGTGCACACAACAAGCCATCGCCCTCATTGGGTTCAGTGCTAATCATCATCTGTTTAATTATGAAACGATGGAAACTGCACGAGCAAAAAACACTTTGGGTGGGTTTTGATTGGGAATCAGTCACGGGTCATGTCTGCCTTCCATCTCTGTGGGAGGGCGAGGCAGGGAAAAAAACCACAAAAAAAGCGCTGATAAACAAGTAGATTTCTCCGTGCATGGCTAATGACTCCTCTGGCCTCGCAGTCGAGTGGAGGTGGAGAAAACAAGTTGACTCCCGCTTTTGTTTTCCTTCGCATCAGCTGCTCGGCTCAACGCGGGTCATTCAGGTGGGCAGGAAGATAGAATCCGTAGCGCTGAGGAGGCCTGGCAAACCATCTGCTGTTTACTACCCTACTTCCTGGCATTTCCACACACGTCCAAAGCTTTATTTACATAGCAAACAGAAGTGTGAAGGCACGAGGTGCTTCATGCTCGGGGGAAACTTTAAATGATCTCTACCGCGAGGGACAGTATGTCTACAAGAGCAGTGTTGCAATGGGGGACATGGCGAATTGTGCACAGGTATCGATTGCAACTCATGCAGAACATGGCTGTGATTCCCCACTGCACAAAAAATTAGTTATGATTCCCTTTGAAACCGTCTCAATGCATTTTCCTCAGCGTTATTATAACTTGTATAACCACCGCCAAGAGCCAGATCCATTAAATGGAGCTTAAAAAACAGTCAAATACATAATAACACAAAAAATGCAACCTTTAAAACTACACTTCACCATTTGTGTCAAGGCCTCGTACTATAATTTAGGAAGTGCGTCCATTTTAACGCCCGCGCCCGCACAAAATTCAAATCCAGAGGAAGACGCCCAGTCGTCTCCCAAGCCCGATTTGTCATTCAGAACACGCAGGTATACCGAATGACGGCACATTTTTTAGTGTTCCTTAAGACGGGAGCCAATCTTTGCAGATAATCATGACTCTTCATGCCAAGTGCACTGGAACATGCCCAGGCATTTAACGCAATGTTTCATTATGCGCCGTCAAACTCGCGCAGGGGGGAATATTTTTGAGGCATGATGAGGTGAGGGATCACACTAATTTACATTCTCGGATACTAATAGGTCCAAGCTGTTTCTGGAGGAATTGAGTTTGTCCCGAGGAGCTCAGTTGTTTCTAATAAACTCTGGCAGAGAAATTGAAGCCCCCCCCCCCCCCCCGTCCCTCATTTGGATTGATCACGGCTCGACTGCAGAGTATCAGTCCGCCAAGCTTCCACCATGTCATGTCAAATACAATCAATTATTCTAAAGGAGTCTACTCATAATAAGCTCCTGAGTCCGCGGCTCCTGAGAGCACATTGTGAAGACTGCGCCAGAGATGTGGGCATGACTGAAGCGGCTGTGATGCTCCAAGTGATTCCTTTAAGAAGAAATAAAAGATGACTCGGACGTGTGAAATAATGACATGTCTCATTGTGTTGTTGTTGTTGTTGTTGTTGTTGTTTTCTGTCAGTATTGACTCAGTAAAACAGAGTAATGCCTCTGTCATGAAGGTGCAAAAATGTTTGTCCTTTGAGGAAGAACAATTTAAATTTCGGTTTAATAAAGGAGACATTTGCGGATGAATCCGTCGTCCATGATCAATTTAATGTGAAGCTATTTTCACAGAGGGCAAAATTGGTCGACAATGGTCGGTCCGGACATCTGAAGTGAGAGATCTGGGGTCAGTTTGCAACGAATAATCCCGTTATTGCAGCCTGAGTGACATGTCTGTGACTGCGGCAGCGCAAAAGATCGAAAACGCGGGTTCACTGGGCAGCGGAGAAACAAATAAATGAATAAAAAATCCCCCCCCCCAAAAAAATTACAATTGGTGGGTCAGATGAGTCATTCTTCAGTCTGCTCACGACGAGCGGACGCGCGCTCGCTTGGCAGCTGGCACACGCGAACACAAGCCTACGGGGCAGAGCGAAGGGTCCTCGCAGGTCTGTTGAGGAGTGGGAGGCGTTGTTTTGTCACAGTTAAGGTGCAACTTTTGGGAGAAAAACAAATACAGAGTGCGCTGCCCTTCTCGGTGATCTGATCAGGCTCCAGTAATGGCGGAGGCTCTCGTTTGTTTTTGTTTTTCTCCATCTCCGCCTGACCTTTTCACCTGAGTGAAGTGAGAGGATCCCATAATTGCACTCGCGCCGCAGCAAAACGCCGGCTCCAGTTCTCCAATATACATAGAGCTGCGATAGATTCATTTATTATTATTGCTATTTTTTTTACATGACCCCTTTTTTTCCCCCTGTCGGTAACGTGTCGGTTGTCAGTCAGAAAAAAGGCTCTGTGTAGTTTTTCAAAGGCCACGTTAATGATTTCTTTCATTAGACATTTTTTTTCTGATATAATCTTGCGCGAGCATTAGGCAGACGCATATTTCATTATAACTTCCTGATGCACATCTGCTTTCACAAACTTTGTGCCATACCAACATATTTACAACTTGCCAAATATTCAACTTAACAGCCGATCCTTTTATAAAACATGAACCACTCATAATTGCATTTCCTTCAAAACACACTTGCTGGAGGTGGGGTTGTCTTGCAGGCAGCGGTGTGTGGTTCGGTGAAAATGCACCACCAGTGCGACTGAGCGAGCAGCAGCCGTGCCACACAACGGCCGTGGTTCTGTTAGGCTGAGGCGCAAAAAACGCACTTGTTTTTGGAAAAGATCCGCGCAACGGACCACAAGAGTCCATCTTGTCAACCGCGCGAGCTCACCTTGAAACGTCTCACTAATTAATTTATAACATTCTGGCGGTGGGAAATGTGCCAAATTATCCTCTCCAAAAAGTCATTAATCAACATTATTGTTGTCGGTGCCTCCTGAGTTCAGTCAGCTTTAGTGACAAGCAAACCGTGTCTGCATGACAAGAAGAATAAACTGGCGAGATTAATTAAAAACAAAACACAGCGCCCCCCCCCCCCCCCCCCCCCCCCCCCCCAAATAAAACAGAAGAAACTCTAAATGAGCCCATTATACTTGCACGGCTGCAGGACCGTCGGCTTTCGCAGAATAGCCGAGGACAGAAAATGACAGCTGGTCCTGATCAAAACCATATTCCCCCGCTCTCTTCCCGAGATCCCCTGAAGACCGTCCCGCTTCCAACGGTGGGCAAGCCAGGTACCACTCTCCCCGACAACACCAGACTGCAGTGCCGAGGATCTGAAGCATGTGTTCAGATGCCCTTTGGACATGAAACATTTTTGAAATAAAGCAGTGGGCGAGGAGAGGAACTGCGAGCATGTTTGGTGATGCTGCATCACCCCCCATCATTGGTCTACAACACTTTATGTACTAGGCCTGGAAGTTGAGTCTATTTTTAACTGTGTTAACGTCCGTGGAGAAATTGGATGTGGCCTTATCTCAAATCAAAGACTCAAAAGGATATTGCTGTTTTCCGCTTCGGTGCAGATTTAACATTAAAGCATCTATGAAAAGGCCCTGATTCCTCCTGACGGACCTAACTATACAGGACCATACACCTGAAATGATATTCTTTCATAATGTCTCATCTAACAAGCACAACAGCAGTCTGCCACTCCTCCTCCTCCTCCTCCGAAGATGATGATGTGCTTCTATTATTGTTATTTGCTTGTTTGTTTATTTGCCTTTGGATGTGCTGATGAGAGCACTTCAGGCTACACTCATTCAATTTGATCACAATTGCCCTCAATATTCCGTTATTGATGTTGAACGCGGTCGCGATGCTGCCGGCCCCCACTCCGCAGCACCAGCAAGCGCACTCTGTCACTGACAACAATTAGGACGTGAAACACAACGCACCAACTGCACATTGGGTTGGTTTGGAAACATAGAGCTTTGTATGTTCTTCTGTCTCAAAATAAACAACAAAGAATTTTGCATCTTCTGTAAGTGGAAGTCACACCTGAATACGTCAGAGTCAAAGGCTAAAATTTACATACCGAAAAATGTTGCAGCTCCGGCTCAGTTGAGCAGAACTAATTAACATGACAGTTTGAACATGATAGATTTCCTTTGCCTCAGAAAAATGCCCAACACTACAGGATCCAATGGTTTTTTTTTTGTTTGTTTTTTTGCTGAAGCTGACCACAGATAAAACTCTGCAGCTGTCAGACTGCAACATGACGTACGAAGCATTTCACACAAATTCAAATTGGCGATTGTACACTGTGACATATCTGTTTGAGTTTGTGAAGCGTACTTGTATTAGGTAAGGTTTATGCGAGGGGAGCAAATTTATCAAGCGTAATTTTTCAAAATAAGAGCATTCCCTGGTATTTGTCATTTTCCAATTATAGTTCATGCACCAAGCCTACAGTGACACAACATCTGACAAGATGACGGAAATGAGAAGACTCAATTAATGTGTGGGTGCAAAAGATATAAAATGCTGCTTTTTACTATATGGTAGGAATCAGCATCAAATAAGAAAATAGAATGAATCAGGGGAAACCAAGGTGAAGTGAATATTTCCATGTCTGGGTCAGGAAAAAATAAATGATTTTTTACTTTAATCCAGGAAATATACAGTTGATACAGGCTCTAACGCTTGCTTTGCCCGGAGGTGTGTTTGTGAACTATTGAAGAGTTCAGGAAGGAGAGGCTGTATCTTTCTTTTATATATAATATATATACTATATATATATATATATATATATATATATATATATATATATAGTATATATATTATATATATATATATATATATATATATATATATATATATGAGGTGATATTTTGCCAGCGCAATCAGTTAAACACTTGAACATGAACCTTTTCAAGAAATTACCTATCAGAGCCACCTTTGTTCTCCATTTCTTTCTTTTTTTTACAGTTCATTACGGAGCTGTAGGTCAGTGTGACACCACAAACTTTCCATTTTTCTGTGCGAGACATCAGTGCATATATACTCAGTATAACAGAGCTACCTTCGGTGAAATCGGCTGAAAGTCTGCAGTTACCCCCTGTGAGGTAAATTTAAGGTGATTCACAAAATGTCAGGATGAATATCAGGGAGAACTTTTGTGGCAGGCAAACTTGTAACTTTTGGCATTTCTCATATCGCAGAAATTGGCAATGTCTTAGAACTGTAAAGAAATGTCAGCACGGGTCTTCATCTGTCCAAGGAACAGTGATGCTACTGCATCTGCCTTGACTTTTTACTGACTGTATCATTGGTTTTATTCAAATTCAAATGCAATTGATAGGCTAAATATGGATGCTGGAAGGTTCTCTCTTAATCTTACACAGTTTTCAAATTAAAAAGCTCATCACAAGAAGAACATAACACATCCAACATGTTCAATTTGCTTGTGATAGTTAATAGAAGTGTTGCAGGTATTTATAAATGGCGCAGGGAAACTAGTGCTCTTGCATTATGATTCAAGAGTCTTCATCTACGCAATCTGCAGGCTTGGATCGCTGCGGTCAGACATCCAACCCCAACGGAGGGGAGAACAGCCTCCAGCATTTAGCTCCCTTTATTCCCCAGCCAGTGACGATGAGGTGAGATCTTGATCGTCTGCAGCGTGCTGGTCTGGCACCAAAAAAATAAACAAATAAGAGAAAAGAGGCCTTGAAAGATTTACTAATGGTCTGCGTGTGTGTGTGTGTGTCGCCTCGTTGTTATATGGATTAATACCATGAACACTTTAGGCCTTTAACTGTGTCCCTTTCCCGCCCTTCTCTCTTTACTTTCCTTCTAAATTGAATTATTGCGCTGATTTAATGAAGGAGAGCAGTGGAATAAGTGAATTTAAAAAAATAAAAAAAAAGAGTAATTGAATCATAATTCTTCTGCATTTCCACTGCAGGAGAGCGTCTCCATCACCAGAAGTGCTGCCGTGGCGCTGCGACAGTTTGACCCCCTCGTCGCAACGCGCACACCGAGCACCGGGGGGAAGTGTGTGGATCCTGCTGCGCAGTGGTCGTGCAACTTGAAGGTCTTTTGAAATGAGTTGGGTTTTTTTAAAAGCGCAATATATGCAAAAGTGTTTGCCCAGCACTTTGGTGCGACAAACGGAAATGATTTTTCCTCGTGAGGAGGGGCGAGAGTCTATTCTCATGGGCGAGTTTGGCTGCTCCCTTCTGCTCCGTGTGATTTTCAGACGACCCGCAAACATCTCTACGATACTGCACCGATAGCCCTTTGTAAACGGCCCGTTACATTCCAACAATGGTGTGGATAAGTTACTACGTGATATGGTGATGCTGTCAGTAAATCCATCAGAGCGTCCTTCTTCGTGTCACTCTATGACTGAGCTGTCACAGATGTCATCTGCTCGGGGAATATTTGCCACATACCCATGACAGACAAGAGGAAGTCCAGTCAAAACTCAAGAAAAGAAAAGAAGGAGGCATGAAATGAGATGTACAACATGAGAGATGTACCTGTTCCCCTTCGCCCGTCTCCATTTTCTTTGTGAGAAAATGCTTCAAGACGCACAAATTGGACAAAGGGCGTGTAGCGTGCAGCGAAAGCACCGTGAAAAGATCGACTACTCAAACAGTGTGAGAGTTAAATTCTTTTCAGCCGCTGTGGCAGGTCGTCCGGGGCAGGTTGGCCCGTCCCACTACAATCACTGTAAAATATTCATGTTGGGCAAAAGCGCTAGAGGAGAACGGGGACGAGAAGGTGTCATCAGGAATGCAGATGTGGGGAAAGGGCCAAAATGTGGTCCAACTGACACTGGCATGACAATTCTTCCGCGCTAACTTTAGGAACACCGGGAGCTTTTTGAGTTCAGGTTATTGTGTCTCGACAGATCCACATCAACTCATCGATCGCCACATTTAAAGTATGTTCTTTCCACCTTTGTCATTATTCAGTTTGATCCCAAATGATTTAAATAGTTCTGGGGGGGAAAAAGAACTTGTCCTTATAAAAAGGAACCTGCCACGTTAATCAGGAAGATGATCAGTTATGACAAGGAATAGCCCATAAATTCCCCCGAAGAATTTGTGCAGGATAAACCCAGTGTGAAACAATTCTACCTAGCGTTCATCCATCCATTGTTCCTGGGTGTTCTGTAATTCACGGAGCTGCAAGCCAGACTGCAGTTTGTGTGTGTGTGTTGTTCTAAAGCTTTCACCTTAATGTTTGCAACCTGTAAATGAAACGTGCAGTAACTGTATTTAAGAAAGAAAAAAAAGAAATGACACAGATTGATTCCCTCGGCGACGTGATGGGGACTGGTCGGTGAAAACTGAGTTTGTTAATGTTGTGAGAACTTTTCCTTCAAGGGTGAAACCCTGTTTTCAGAAGAGCCTGAACACAACACACAAACACTTGGACTGTCATTTGCAAGAGAAAAAAAAAAGAATATTGATTTTTCAAGCAATCCCCTATTCCACTGATTTCCACCACTGAGAACACCAGTTATGAACCTTTATAACCTTTAACCCGGCCGCGGCCTGTTTTACCAGCTTATTGATTTCGCTGCGATCGCTGCTGAGAATCACGACGTACAATTATTGACGACACCCCCTGGAAGAGCGCACTCGCGTTTACACACACACACACTGGTAGTTTCTGTGACATACTGTAATTCACTTTATCATCTGTGTGTGTTTCCACAGCGGCAGTTTTAGACAGAACCCTAAAACCGAAGTGCAGCAACAAACCGAACTGTTCAAAATGAATTACCGCCGGAACCTCTGGGAAGTTTTTCAACGAGTGTTCGCGGCTATTTAAATGCAAAAAGTGTGCGAACACGACCGAGCTGCTAAATATCAATTAAGGAACAGGCATTCTTCATCTGCCAGCATTAGTAAATGAAGTGTCGCCGCTGAAATGTCCGCTGTATCTAAAGTAGCCTGAACTGTTGTTAAAGTCGACGTGATGGTGCGTTCCATTTAGCAAACAGATGAAACAGCCAAGATAATAACATTCACGAGGGACTGAAAGTGACAAAGGAATGAGAAATTATCATTCCTCAAAATGATTTTCATCAACAAAATTACACATTTGGACATTCATTAGAGTCAACATCACCGATGCAATTAGATTTCTTGTCCAAATCCATCACATATGCAAAGATATTTTTAAAAATGGCACATCGTTTTATATCCCCGGGATCTCACGGCGAGGCTGAGCGGCTTGCACGGCAACATCTGGATGCAAGGAAATCGGCCGCTGCGGATGTTATAATCATGCAGACAAGGTCTAAGCTGCTCCATTACGGGCTAAGCTGACCTATCAGTGGGGCTTTTGCTAATCCAAATTGTGCTTTAGCTGGCCGAGATTGCTCAATTCAGACAGTCTGCTGGGAGGAGGGGGGGGGGGGGGGGGGGGGGGGGGCGCTAAGAGCTAGAATAGATCACCTGCCATATGAGCTATCATTTATGATAGATTTATCTCCACGCATCGTGTGTGCACAAAAGCCCAGCTATTTATTTATTTTTTTCTTTCTCCCCCCAGTTAGAAAAGCTCATTTTCACGCGGGATATTCCATTTGCTTACCATATAAATGTCAGCTGAGGCCAGTTCAGATAGCCTTAAGCATGTTTGCGTTTGACACAAGCTTAATAGCCACGGCTGCCACACTAACAGCGTGTTTAAAAGAGCTGAGTGACAGTTATATTTACTGCTGCAGACAGCAGAAAGCACAGAAGATTTCCCCCTTTTTTGGGGGGGATGCTTCTTGTTTTGAGGGTTGTCACTTTTGGGGGGATGCAGAATTCTGCATCCTTCCTGTTTCTATCCCAAGGGGCTTCTCTGCGTTTACCGTGACTTCTGTGCAGAGGCCAGACACGGGGTCAGGTTGGCCGTTTTGTTCCGACGCCGTACGGCTGCAGCGCGTGTTCAGCAGCTCGCAGCGGGCTCCACAGGTGCACCGCGTGCGCCAGGCGTGACACGACGCCGGGGAAATTAATTTGCTACAACCATATAATGGTTAGTTATTTAATCACTGTTAGATTTAATCTAACGCCCTAATCTCAGCGGGTTTCGTCTCCTCTTTGAGTTTCCTAACTGGAAACGACGGAGGGGCACCGGAGACCGAGTCCACTATAAAAAAGGACCCGACTCCGCAGTGTGAGTGGGTTCAATGTGCTGTCACAAAGAAAACACAGGAAACAACCACTCCACTAAATGTCTCTCTTTATAGACGAATGGCTCCAAATGATGGCATCTGGGGTTTTGTTGGTTTGCAGTCATGTATATTTAATATTCTGCAGGATCAAGGCTCGGCAAGTGCTGTCCTGCCTTCACCAACTGGAATACACCAGGCGGAGATGTCAACTTAATGCACAAAGAGCCTCTGCGGGAACCTCTAACCTGTTTATTGAGGCAGTTCTGCAGTACTTATGCTGCTTACAGCCCCCCCGCCCCAAAGCCAACAGAAAGGTATTCTTTATCATTGAGGAAAATGGACAGACAACACCTCAGCTGTGAAATGGCTATTGCGAAAAGTCATTGAACATCTCGCTTGGTTTTCAATACTCAAGATGGGAGAAGATATGAGGCTGTAATCCTTGAATGGATCATGGTATAGCCCTCAGCCACGAGCAGCCGGTTTGAGCACTTCCAGTAAACCCCTGCACACACCCTTAATCTCCCCGGCAGAGGTGGTTTGACACGGCAAGTGAACATGCCACAAACACACATGACAAATGCAGGATAATGTTTTAGAGATACACAGATTAACTTGTGTAATCCGGTGCTACCAAAGGGAGAGCTTAAAGAGAAATGTGTTGAATGTTTATAGATAGAATAAAACCAAATATTAAACCTTAATCTCTAAAGGCTTCTCTTTTTTTTCTATTGTTATCCCCATATGTTCTGCTCTATTCTGGGAACGTGAGAGAGATCAATTGGAATTCAATTAAACACCAATGGTGTGAGCATGGTGTTGTCCTTTAATATTTCTAAATTCAAATTGTCTGCACAAAGGACTAAATACTTTGGATAACTGCCAATGAAAAAAGAAAAAAACTAAATTCAGTGAATAAAGTCAAGTCATCTTCACGCACATGGGCTTTTCCAAGTAATTTCATGGAGCGACTTATTGCTTCAGTGTCAAACAGCGATTTGCAAATTCATTTAGAAGACAAGGGCTTTAAACACACAGAGATGTCCGCTGCCCTAAACAGATAACAGACTTTTGTTCGTCTGGGAGTTGGGCGATGTGCTGCAGCCACTTCACAGCTTTCATTTTATGTAGGTTTCGTGTCTGTGCAATATTTAGATTAAAATAACAACAAAAAAACAATGTGCATTGTTTGAAATGTTTAACGTGCATTACTGGGAGTTATTTCTATGATTTTGTGAATATGAAACAAAACGCTTTGGTACTCTGTGTAGATCGTTAAGGGGAGAACAAGATATGAATAGCCTGTGATTAACTCCTTCGCTGACACAGTCCCACAAAATGCCTGGAGCGTCACCAGGTCACATTTCCGCTGACAGCAAGTCTGAGGGAAAAAAAAGTCTGTCTTTTTTTTTTTTTTCTGGGTCCAAAAGCTGCAGTGATAGCCGAGAGCAAACACAACTCTGATCTAAATGATAGTACGGTTCTGCCGCATGAGACAATTTACCGGCACGGTTGGCTGAGAAATGGCTCCGCTAATACATTTGGGCAACAACCACATGTGTTTGGCCGTGACACCATATGCGGGGGGGCGGGGGGGGGGGGGGGATGTAGTATGTGGTGTGACTGCAGTGCCACAGAAGCCATTTGTTTTTCAGGCAACATATGGCTGATGCTTAGGAAACCACAGAGGGATAAAGGCACCTGAGGGTGGCAAGATTGTGGTAATCCATACTGTGTGTCAACCGACTCAACAGTGCCTTCCCTACAGCCTCCGTGCTCACACACTTCAACAGTGCCTCTCTCCAGCTTCCACTGGACGAGCGATGGAATGTGAATTTCGGCAGGAGGTCAAGGTTCGAGCCACACCGGCTAGTCCCGGAGGGTTTAGTCCTGATAATGGCAGCTCGGTGCTATGGCTCAAATTCGCCTGAAGCACATTCCCCCGGACCAACTCCGTGCCACAGCACCGACTGTTCCTATGCCAAAGTAAATTCGCTGACTGGATAATGCACTGGGAGACATGCTGTGCGCCACACCGTCCCCGTGCACGCGCTTATGAATGCATACAACGCCGATGTATAGACTCCACGGTCTGCTGAACCTGGACTTCCTGTTGTCCTTGCGCAATGTTTGTCAATATCGACTCCGTTGAAATGTAAATGAACACTGCTTCTCTGAACCTCCGCTACTGAGCAAATCTTTGCACATTGATCCGTCCATCTGAATATTCCTCGTAGCCAGAGGGGAAGGGCTCAGATTTCAATTTCTGATGGAATGCATCTGAGAAGTCCAAGTTTAAAAAAAACAAAACCTGTCTAATTATAAAAAACGTCTGTTTGCTCGAACACTGCCTGGTTCTGTATGTCTGCTGACGATGTAAAGCCCTAATCTATAACCGACACTTAAAGTAGGTACACACTTCCAACCCGGAGGATGAATGTTTTAAAGCAATCCGTCCATATGGGCTGAGCAACATGTTTTTAATTACTTGTGAATCCTGCTCGGCTATATCGCTATATCTGTCTGCGATTCACATCAGTATTTAATGAAGCGCTGTGATCAGATGATTTGGCACAGCAAACTGCATAGCAGATTTTTATTGCTTTCCCCGTGGAAATGCAACCCCCCACCCCAAAAAAACTAAACCCTGAAGGTTTATTACTGCATTTCTTCCTATAAATGTGTGTGCTTGTACCCAAAATATATATTTAAAAATATATTTTTTACCCCCCCACAAAATACCATTTTCAAATTCAATATCATCATTTGAATTCCCCTTTCATCTTCAACAATGAAAGAAAGAGTCAACCTCCGACTGTTGTCTTATCTCTGTCAGTGCTCTGGGGCTCTGTGTTAATATACATCATCCTCACACCGTGAGATCTTTACTGATTCATCATCCAAGACACACCAAACAGTCTTTGTTGTGTGCGCACAGCAGCCGGGCCGGCCAATCCTTGAACTTGTCATGCTCCAGTTGATGTGGACCCTCCCCCCTCTTATGAAATGAAGCGCAGTTCATATGAAGAATATAATTCCACGATTAGTCTATTCTCATAAATCGAATTGGACACCATGGGTGTGTAAAGTGAAACAATAAATGAATTACCTAATGGCGCATACAACGGATATATAATCTTGATAGACATGATAGAATAGATGGATTCCAAAAGGTTGAAGCCTTATGAAAACAAGTGCCTCTCGTGGCCCCATGTTTGCAGACGCACCTTGTAATCTTGCAGCCGAAGTTCAGATATCATTTACAACACAATGTGACTCCTTCTTCAATATTCTTAGGCAATAAATATGTGAGGGAAACAGCTTCAAACAGCTCAGCCGAAGGCCCTCTTCTGCGACTTTATCAGCTCATTCAAAAAGCCAGAGAGGAAAACAGTTTGTTTCTTGAAGTGACATATGATTATCTCCTCCAGTCGGAAATTTATCGTCAAAGAAGGTTTCGGAGTGAAGTTCAAAAATGAGGGTAGGGAGATTGAGCTGCTATTTCCTTTCAAGGTAATCAGGTGTTTTTTTTCAGGAAACCATCACCTAAAAAACACTGGTAATTCGATCATGCTGCATATATCTATTTCCTGAACCACGATCCCTTCAATTAGATTATATGTGTTATGTATTTTTCTGCACATAAAAAAAAAATACTAAGGAGAAGCGAAGTTAATGCACAAGGTTTAAACTGTTTGGTACTTTACTGTATGAATTGCTACTTGCAAATGTTGGACTCAAGTCAGAGTTGATTTGCTAAATCCCTCTAAAATTCTTCTTATTTGGCAAATAACTATTTAATTTACTACCAGTTTGGTATGTTAAAAAATTCTCAACACAATTACTGTACATTTCTTACAACAACAAAACAGGAAATGCAAATTAACTTCATCGAATTTAATTAATTGGAAATAGAATAGCAAAATCCAGATCCTTAAGGAAACGGTTTCCCAGTTTGATGTTGGCGGACTTCGATCTTCAAAAACCTTTAGGATAAACTGAATTTTGTAGACATAGGTCTTATCACTCAACACTAATCACACTAACACTCTTTTTGGTGGGGATCGAAATGGGATCAAATCTCTTCAGTCAGGTTCTGAAGTCTTGTGGAAGAGCGGAGGTGATGTTCAAGTATACTCATATTTTTAGCCTGACAACATATCTATTAAAAAAAGAGCAAGTGGCTGTTCTTCTTCATACTTGTATTATGCACACAGTGTGGTTGTTATAGCACTCCCAGTGCATTCACTTCCTGCATTTTCTCTGAGCAGATGTTGGCATAATTAATTATTACACACCACAATCATCTTCCACACAACAAGGACTGCTTCATGGTTTAAAATGCAAATGACTAACTCTTGGTCTCTCCCACCACTTGTATCTTGGAAAAAATGATAAAAACTAAGTCTGGATTCCACATGGATAATCTCAGATGAAGTGAAATGGGCACAGAGTTTCTAATGTATTTTAATGGACAGTTTTTATATCAGAGCGCAGCAGTTAAAAGCCTGTCAGAAAGAATTTTCCCCTCAATTAATCCCCTGCTTGGTTGTTCACATGATCAAGTTTCAAATGTGTGTTTTCAAGTCAACAGGCACCACTAATCTTTACAAACCCAGCCGAATGTTGTGTGCAGAACCTTTGGCAATCTGCATGACTCATGTTAATATTCATGCACCGCAGAAAGCACGTAATGTGTTGTTGGTTTTTTCCAGTTGTAACGAGCACGAGAAGTGTTCGGCTGCTTGTCTGTGGGGGGGGTTTCTGAGAGCCTGGAGATTTCCAGGGCATATTATGAGAAACAATATTATCACGAGGTCCACCTGATGATTGCCTCATTATAAATGGTCTCCACATTGGCTTTTACCTCGGCCAAAGACAGAAGGCTATTAAAAGATGCTTTATTCTCTCTCTGGATGTTCATTATTTCTCACAGTTAAGGATGTTGACATCTCAAACAGAAAGCCCTGAAGTGACCAGCCTCAGGCCTGTCACAGGGAGCGGAGATAAGCCGCACATGCATTTTCCCCGTTTGCATTTCGTTCAAATTGCCGAGACTGATGAGGTTCCTTCATGATAATGTCATTTCTGCAAACAGGCAATTTTTTTTTTCGTCACTTGCACATTGCATGTCTTAACGTGATGCTTGTCTAACCTGGTAGTGTAGAAGAGGAGGCAAAGGTCTCTACGCAGCTTCCTCAGAGATCCCTGGGACAGAATGATGAAGTCTGAGAGAAAGACTAGTATTTATTGATAAATATACGGTCCAAGTCCCATTTGGACAGCTCTGTAATCACGATGACTTAATGCGCAGATAGAAGAAAAGCGCAGCCAATGTAATGACCGTGTTGTAAGGCATTCCCAAATAAAGCCTGTACATTATTCATGCTGCTTAAGTGCTCCAAGTATTGGGTTTGATTTACTTTACAAAGCGAAACGGCTTGCAAGACAGAAATTGGGCTTGTTTTTTTCTTATCAGCACAGTTGGAATCCATATATATTTCAAAAAGGTTTCTTGACACAAAAACCAACGGCGCCAGCACACCCGAGAGGTCTTTAAAGTCGTGAAGTGTTGACGTGGGGCAAAGACTTGCTCCGTTTATGACGCACTCCGACTGCTCCCAGGTAATTAAAAACTGTAACATGTGTGTTTGTATACCTCAGAGGTTGATTCTGCAAGCCAAGACTGTGTTTTTCAGATGTCCCTGACATGCCAGTATTCAAATCAGACACTTATTATGTTGATATGATAAGTATTTAGCAACAGAGTACACCCATGATATTTCCCTGTAATTCTCGGAGCAGATGTTCAGCGCAATCTGACGGAGCACCACGGGCATCTAAAAGACGCTGATAAAACTATTAAGCAGCTACACGCGGCATATTTGATCAAATATTCAGATATGGTGGGGAAATGAAATTACTACTTAGCAAATCCTCACATTTTTCAAAATGAAGAACGCATAAGTTGCCGTCGCCATTGCAACACCTGTCATGCTCTACAATAATAGCTTGATTTATCACATGGAAATGAAACAACGGGTCCACGATTCACACGTGAGCCAAAAATAAGCAGGTTCCAATAAGGCCTTTGACGACTTAAAAGATGACTGATGCGTGCACATCAATCTTTAGCCGTTGCTAGCAGCCATATTGCAAATGCTAAAGCTCTAAGTGTTTCCTAGAGAACCTCTTCTCCTGCTGACTTTTTGTCCCGTTTGGGCAAGGGACCACTGGGTGACTGACCAGGCGTCCCCCCGTTTTCTTGGGACACGTCCCCTTTTTTTTTGGTGGCCCAGCTGTGCCCCGTCCCCACACTTCAACTGTGAATTCAGAACAGAAAAGCACACCAGCAGATGGAAAAACACATAAAGTCCCTATTATAGCTCAGTAACTTGGCCTCTGTCCTCTTCCATAGGTGGAGCGTTCTCAAGTACAATATGATAGATGAGTGTCTTTGCATACTGCGATATGCAACACAGATCCATAGACGCGACCCTCACATGCTCAAAATCCGTAGCGTGACGGGCTTACTGTCCATCCTTACATTTCCAAGCTATTACTGGACAATCACATTTGGGGACAGGGTTTAGCCAGTGATCCAAAGGATTACTTTCTGTCTTAAACCTATTTGCAAAAAAAAAAAATAATAATAATTCTATAACAACAGTTGGTATTTCAATTTATCAACAAGGCTTTTTGCACTTTCTGTGATGTTTTGCAGATGCGACACTCTCGCCGTGTTGTTCGAGTGCTCGTCTCTTGGCCCCCAGACGCTCCTCCACCTCTGCTGCGGGCTGAGCGACAACGAATCCGGTCTGGCTGTCGTTCGGCATGACCACGGCCGAGAAGCACACGGCTTTGGGCTGCGTACACATTGACCCCTGCACGGAATCTGCCTACGACACTGACACTCGTATCTCAGCCGGAATGAGCAGTGCTCAGACCCTGCGAGCCGACAATACTCCCCCGTGATAGAAGTTGTTATGAGGTGCTTCTGAATACCTGTCAAGGCGCATCATTGTTGTTCCTTTTGGCAATTTTTTTTATCTAAAGCAGCAAGACAAGAAAAACAATGGAGGCTCAGACAGCCCAGACCCCCTTGCCCCAAGGCTGACAGACTCATCAGCGTGTATTTTGGTGTATTTTTCATAAAGGAGCAGTTGTTCCGCCTCATGCTAACATATCCATATCCCTGAGCATTCAGTTTCAGGTAGAATGGCATAATAACAAACAACCTCAAATACAATATTCATATTAATCTTGCACCATCTTTCATTGGACTTCATCACGAACATCTTTGATTTTTAGAAAAACCAGACTTTGTCCGGTGTATGTGAACATGATGTGGTCGTCCCAGTGACCTCGCAGTTAATTGGCAAGCCCCTACTACTAACTAAGCTACTGTAGTTGTGACCGTTTTGTTTCAATTGCCATGAGCTTTTGTGAATACGCTGAAACACCAGGTTTCTTCAATACCACCCTGAGGGCAAGAAATAATAAAAAAGCAGTCACACTTCAATCTGTGGTGTTTAACTCTTTGCATTTTCTGAGATGAAACAGGAAACCATAAAAAACATTGAACTATTCTGCAATGACGTCCATTGTCAAGAAACGTGACTTCATATAGTTGATCCCTGGGAATTAAACAACAGTTCAGAATTTTTCTTGTCACACCATTGGTCGACATACACCTCACAGGTGCTTCATTCCACCGGCGATTCCAACACTTTCCCGAGCTTAACCGATGACCCCCCCCCCCCCCCCCGCGGGATTTGCTGCAGACCAGTTAGGTTCGGGGAACAGAAGCGGGGCAGGAGAGCAGGGGCACGCGCTTAGCTTCAGGCTAAGCGGGTCTCGTTCTCTCCGACTCCCCGCTCGCTTATCAACACAACGGACGATAAGATCGCGGATCTCTGTGCACAGCTTGAGCTGCTGATAACAAAGAGTTGGGTCCCGACATTGCGTCTGAGCCTGGCAGGCCCCCCTCTCAGCGGAGTGGACCGAGCAGAAGCAAAGGAGAACAGCTGGTGCACCAACGCCAGTGTCATCGGTTACTACGCCCCCCGGCTGCGGAGTATTTGATGTTGAACCATGGAGCATTTGACATAAGTCATGATAACAGCTGTGTAAATATGTGCCCCCACGAGCTAATGGAGGGGCCTCGTGCAAGAACAATTTTCGTATTCTTATCGTAAATCTCTCTCACATGTTTTCGTACGAGCGTGAATCGTCCGGCGGGAGGAGGAGGAGGCGGCGGCGAGGTTTATCAGCTGTTCTGCAGCCAGCCACCACAGGGTGATTGGGATGATTTGATTTCACTTTTTTGGAGCCGACGCGTCGTCGATCTTTAAAGCCATAGACCCATAAGACTGTACAGTCTAGGGCTGGACATAAACCCAACAAAAACTAAGGAGATGTCAATAAACTTCTTTAGAAGATCAAGACAAATTGGGCACTAAACTCTGTTTACCCCCCAACGTTGGCAGCAAAGTATGAAGGAGACTGACTGCTGTGAGCGATAACCCCACCTACCCACTCACACAAACACTCCCACACACACACACACACACACACACTCGTTATACATTACACACTTTACAGACTTACCAAAGACTAACATATGGCACATACACCGTACGTATTGCAGTATTGCACATACCTCAGTGCCAAGTCAGCTTTATTTATATTGTCCCGAATCAAATCACAGAGGCAAAGCGCTTTTCACACAGGTCAAGGCGATGATCTTTCCAATATAATTTTACATTACAGAGATCCAACATCCCTCCAAGTGCAAGCATTAGTGGCAAGGGAAAAAACTCCTTTTGACAGGTACGTAGAAACCCTTTAACAGAACCGGGCTGTAGGTGGGCGCCCGTCTGCGTCGCCTGGCTGCGCCGAGCGCCACTGCTGACGGCGTCAGTCAGATTCACCGTCCTGGTACCGTATGTTTCTTATTGGGGAACAACATATACACAAAAGAGACACACATAGGTCTACGACACCATACAAGACCTGTTGAAATATCTCATAAACAAAGTGGTCTACGACTCTATACAAGGCCTATTCAGATATGAAATAGACAGTTAAATGGCACTTTGATTAAATCCCATTTTGCTTGGAAATAAACCCCCCGCCGCCCCGAAAAAACCAGACGGTGGCCACCACTGTTACACTAATCAGCCAACTGCCTCCCGTTCACAGTGTATAAAGAGGCTCGCTACAGTGCGCAAGCGCTGTGCCCGATACTTTGCTTCCTACACCCAGTTGTTTCACATCGACTGCACCTGTCGGAGTCTCTCACAGTCTATAGAACCGGAGCCGGCTGAGACTAATCAACGAGCCGAGGATTTCTGGAGTGTAAGGCACTCCTTCGCACAACGAGATTGACCGAAATAGACTGTTCATTCCGCATAACAATTAAAAGTACAGCGTGTTTCCAAATCTTTCGAGAGACGGTGCGAAAAAAGGCAACATGCTTTTTGGTCTGATAAGCATGTTTTTTAGTATATTGTCATTCCGCCTGTCTTGTATCGCCGAGGGGCCACGGAATCTGACATTTCAGTCTCTTTCTTTTTCCGCCGCAGAAGGTTATCCCGTGACTCTGTTCTTCCATGCACTTAGATGAACTACTTGTTGTACTTTAACATTTGCATAAATCATGTCGAAAATGGCTGTCATTCCTCCAGAGTAGGGAGATTTCAAAGGTTGCGCAGAAGAGATTGTGAGGCTATTACCCGCACAGGCAGGAGTGTTCAGATGGCTGTCTCGATAGCGTGGCCTTGTGAGATCTTGTGAGTGTAAAAAAAAATATGAAGAAAGTGTCAGTCAAAGCAGTTAAATGTCATCTGAAATACGGAGTGAATCGAGACCTAAAACATCATTGCAGCCAATTAAAGACAAATATGCCACAGACTGATATGGAACACGTTGGGTTATCAGGTCACTTCCATTTCACAGCAATTAGTCTGCTGTGGAGTTAAAGTGCTTGTGAAGGCTGAGCTTCGGTGTGCGGGGCGCCGCTGAACCTGGCACATGACATCAGTTAGCTCGAATCAAAAGCCTCTGACCTTTCGCCCGCCTCAGAGATTGTCGAGTCTTCGGCGTAGTGCCGCCTACAATTGCAGCGTGTTCGAATCACCGCGAGGGTTTGATCTCGCGACCCGGCGGGCCAACGTGCAGGGCCCCCCTTTTTCACCCCTCACTCGTTGACGCCCATCATGTTGTGCAACGCATGGCCCCTCGTGGACTAGAACATCTTTTAGAAATAGCTTGCATGACCTTTTTAAAATTGATCCGTTTTTCTAATAGTTTTTTCCTCTCAGCACAACAATGCAGCAGAAAATAACAGGTCAACGGCATAAAAGACATAAGACGGAAGGTTTAATATGTCAACAGCTCATTGGTTGATCCACGTAAAAAATATATGATCTCACATCTCTTTCAATAAAGCTGCAACTTCATTGACTTTAGCAGAATGTTGCTATGCTACGTTATCAGGGATCAAAATCCAATCCAGCGAGCACATTCACCCGGTGCTGGTTCCCCTCTGTCCTCTCCACTAACCTTTGCTCAAGTTTAAAATGTAATGCTAACATGGCTAATTTAGACGCAGCTGCAGTGAATGAAATGTAGACAATTTGTAGAGAGCAGCGAGGGCCAGTGCAACATGTACCCTCTGTTCCTGCTCGGCACAGTTCTCGTATAATGACTCCCGCGGCAGTGATCATCATATTTATGCCTCTGTGACATTATGCCGCTGCTGTGGTAATTTAGTCCAGAGGGACTAATTGGAAAAAATTCATTCAATCAAACTATTTGGGAACTTTGGCATCGATTGCGTTGGAAGCGATTCCTTTTGGGGAGAAGACGGAAAAGAGCAGAAGCTGGAGTGACAGTGACAAACAGTTTGTCTCAGTTTGTTATTAGCTCCCCGGAGGCTGGTGGGAAGCCGCTGAAGCTAAACCGACTAGATGGTTTGAACCGAGAGGACGCTGCCTGTTTGAAACTTCGACTGTATAATAAGTAGCAATTGAAGATAAGAGGAACAATGTAAATAATCTAACCTCATCTAATTTAACTTCTACTCTCGTGAGTTGATTTATGAAAAACAAATCATCGCCACCGATTCAAAATCATATGTGAGCCTGAATTTTTTATGAATGAAGGCCTTGGTCTAAATATTTTATTCATGATTGTCTTTGCATTGGCTCCTGCAAGAATTCCGCTTCCATTCTTAAGGGTCCCAGATGCTCCGGAGGCTGTTGCTGTACGTTATAAAACCCGATGTTCCCTGTGCAATATCGGAGTTTATGAAGTGTAGTAGCTACAACTAAACAAAGAATGCAACATTAATCCGCAGCCCGCAGCATTCGGCTCACCAGAAACTGAATTACCGATGACTTTTTGTGGGTTTTGTGAGGCAGTCATCCCACTCTGCCTGGAGTTTAACAGGTTAATCATTCAACCGCGAAAAAGCATATAGGACTTTTTGCGGGTGGACGCGTAAGAATACACAGTTAAATTTGGATGACCTGATGATATACATAAAGTACATATACACTCGCCGGGACGGCACTCTGGAGAAAAGGAAAGTTGGAAACAAACAATATCATTAAATATGGATGGTTTGCCTTCTCTTCTAAAACAGTGTATTTGACCAAGTAATGGATTGTTCACGTAGCAATTGAGACAAAAAGACAAAGGCTATTCAAGCAAAACAATACCTCCCCGTGAGAGGACAGGATCATAGTGAAAAATGCTGTATATCTTAAGCATTACCATTACTACAGCGGCGGGGTGAGAGTGTTAGTGCCGCATGGAAGAACCCGCACACGCACTCGCAATGTTTTGGTAGCATGACACGGTTTGTTTACACATTTTCGAATATTTAAGTTGTAATGAACTGCAGTTCCCTTCGATTGTTTTCGTCTGACGCCCATTGTTCGTCGAGTCTGCTGCTTAAAATCCTCTCGTACGATCCTTGAGTTGTGCTCTCTTACACATTTTCTCTAAATGGCCCCTTTTATTTCCCTCTCTGTCCACTAATTGACATAAGTGAATAATCCACTCCTCCAGTGACACTAATAGATGTGAAGATATAGATTTATCCGCCACTGTGACGACAGTAAATGGTGTGAATAGATATGGTAGATCCTTCACTTGCATGTCAGGCTGCTGTGAAATAAAACTGAACGTCCTGAGTGTGTGCCTCCGATAACGTTGAGACTCACTGCAGTTCAGTTCAGGTGAGGCAGTCGAAGCATGAGACCACTGGGGTCGAAAAGTCAGCGACATTAATATGGATTTATCTGCTATCGGTTACTGCCAACGGTTACTGTCTTTGTTCATGAGGCGTGATATTTGTCGCCACCGTTGCAATTTAATAAACCCATCGAGAGGATATTCCCATATTCTTCCTTTCATCTCATCGAGAAAAGCAATAGTGTTCATCTCTGAATTTCAGGATCAACAATAGTTCTGTGCAATATTTTCCTCATCGTGTTTCATCTCTGGGGAAAGCGTGACCTCTTTTCAATGTTACCCTGCGACCCTGTCTGAAGTGTGTAAAGCAGCAGGGCTTCTTTTTTCCCCCCTCTTTTATACTCGTCCATCATTTAGCGCCATGTCAAAAACACTTTTAAAAACTGTTATCATCACTCCATCTGGACAGAAATTTAGCAACATGATAAAAAATGGTTAATGACGGCCGTGAATACGATATACAAGCCGTGAGAATACACAACACTGACAAGTCTGTATACTGTCACACGTGGCCATGCTCGAAATAAAGTGTTGCCAAAAAAAGGAGCAATGTGTGTACATATTACATATCCTGCACATACAGTATATAATCCTTTTAAAGCTCCGTATCCCCCAAGACCTGGGCGAGGGATAAGTTTGCACCTGCACTGTGTGGTTGCCATGGTAACGATAAGAAAGGATCACACAGGGGCCATCTGTATATTGGAGGAAGGGAAAGACGTGAAGGAAAAAGAAAGGAGACGGAAACAGATTGAAAAATATGCATGTGATATGATGGGCAGGAAAAAATGCAGCAGACGTGGGGCCCAAGTTTCTCAAAAGAAGATGAGCTGAAGATGAAATGTTTTTGAATGATAATGATGAATGTGATTAAAAAATGTGCATTTATGTGCATCAGGAACTAATACGTCATTAATAGAGGCATAATCATTATATAGCATAGAGTGATTATGAATATTATAAAATAGTAATTTTGGTAATTTAAGTGAGTGACATATGGAGGTGCAGTACAAAAAAGAAAATAATCCTCATTTGGGATCATAGGATTGAAAAAAATATATGACCTGAAGTAAAGTAATTCCTTTGCATTTGTTTGACCATGCTAAACCATTAAAACCTCTTGTTATGAAATTCAACTGCAGTAGTTTTTAATTGAGCATATGTTACTTACTACATTATGAGTTTGGTGCCTTGCGGCTTATTCTGGAAATATAAGCCAACAAATGCAAATTGGTAAAAAACAAAACAATGGTTTAATTACTTAAAGGACTATACAACAAATTAGCTCAGTGAAATGACAGGATATTAAAGTTGTTGTGGGGAAAAAGTCCTGCATTTTCCGTACACAGTAATCAAGGTGAAGGAGGCAGTAATGACCCACGGGACCCTAATAATTTAGGCGCAATACAATTCAATATAAAACAGTAACAGTGACTAAGAACTGATTTTGTTTAAAGCATAATACGTTTTCTGAGGTTAACAAACCTCCGGTATCAATTTGATGTGTATACGTGTTCTTTAAAAACCACAACCCATCGCCTATTTAATGAGTTTTGTTAACAAGGAGCCTTGATCAATATGCCAAATTGTTTATTTTTTACAGGGGCATAAGCATACACTATCCATCGATTAGGCTGAAGCAACTCATCATAGCCTCAAGCTAATTTGCAGTGTCTGTCTCTGCATTGCCCCTAATTGCTAACTGCTGCTTAAATGCAAACACTGAATTTTTCAGCAGCCATTAATGAGAAAAAGCTTACAAAAAGGCACTTAATGGATTGCTGTTGTATTATAAAACCCTTGTGCGGTTATTTATGAGTGGGGCTGTGAAGGATAATGTACATTATGTAGTGTGTGAAATATATTTTAGAATTTTATTCCAGTGGCCAAAAGGAAAACACAATAATTTCCCCTCAAAGCTGAATGATTATGGAAATAATCATGTCTCTAAAAAGGAATGAGTCACGAAATGATAGCTCACCGCTTTCAGCCAAAATCACCTATGGTTACTATCAGTGTTTCATTAATCTTAGATATTGGTTCTCTCTAGACAAATGGCAGAGGACATATTACAAAAATTCCTTCCCTTTCCCCATTTAGCACAGGATTTGTTTGACAATCACAGGCGCTGTTTGCGAGCAACTGCTGAACATTTTTTGGGGGAATGAGGGTTTGCCAGTGATACATAACCTCGATAGATTAGCAGACGTGAAAAAAGGCAGCCACAGATTTAAAAAAAAAAAAAAAAAAAGGCTGCAAATATCAATCTTCACAAATGCAAAATCTGGAAATTTTAGAGCAGCGCTGAGCCATGTACCCCATGGTAATCCTTTAAAACCCAACAAATTCGGGGAATTTGGGAAACTAATGCCATGCTTGACCACTCTGATACGCCTCTGCCGCCTCAGCACAACAGTGAACGCGGCCAGTTTGGACGTCTAAATCATTTTTTTTTTAATCATCAGCACACGCGTGGCGACAGTCAGCTGCGAGGTACAGCTACGGCAGTCCGTTGGAAAATATTTGCCTGCGGAGATGGAACGCGATCATCACTTTCTCAGAGAGGTTGTTCTGTGTACGGCCGTAATCGTTTTTAGTTGAGAACGGAGCAGACAATAATCATTATTAAAATGAATGACGGCCACAAAAACAGACAAACTAATTGAGCATGTTAAGTGTCCTCAAACCAAATGAGGTATGACTAAATGCATCCTTGGAAATATGAAGCCGCATTAGGTTTTGGAAAACAAAGAGTCATTACGTTCCTTACCAAAGAGCGCAGCATGCGGAGGCATATGATTTTGTGCCCGATACATAAAATCAGCTACCAGCAGAAAAACGCGTGCCAAAGGAGCGACTCCACGATTTTCCAAATGTGCCGTGACTATGATGGGAATCCTAAATAAGCTGTGTGCTGTCGTTTTCATTACACAGTGATGTGCTGTCTGTCGAGCTTCAAGCCGGCACCGACGGCAACCAGACACAGGAAATACAGATGAAAATACCATCACTAATTTACAAGGCCGATGTCAAACATCTGAGATGAGTCTGACATACAGTGAGTACGAAACACTTCTCCCCCAGATTTCCATATACTGCAAAAAATACTGGTCTCTTATGTGTTCTATTAGTTTTATTTCTTGGTGACTGTAAAAATAGACACAGTGATCAAAGGCACATCTGGGACTGGCGAGAACAAAAAGAATTCATCAGCAGTCACAGAGAAAAAGGCGCTGCGGCGCACGTCTGTCTAAAAGCCCAGTGGAAACCGCGGAGCCGCTCTTCGCACGTCCCCTGTGAGAGCCAGGTGCTCGGAATCACCTGAGGTCACCAAACTCTGCTCCCATGTGGGCGCCGATGCCCTCTGCAGGCGCCACCAATGTTTTAAAAGCTTAGTAGGCGAGGCAGAGAAGGGGTTTGTCATATAAAACTAAAAGCAAGAGGGGAAAATATATATATATATATATATATATATATATATATATATATATATATATATATATATATATATATATATATATATATATATATATATTGGGAGACGACCGGGGAAAGAAACGCAGGGTTAGATGAGTAGAAACGGGATAGAGAGGAGGCAGAGGTGAGCGTTGATGTCCACCCTGTATCTCTACAAAGCCCTTATTCTTGAGGCACAAAGTGGGTCACTCATTTTGGACAGTATGTGTGAGGCAGATCCAACAAAAGTGCTAATTGCCCCCCCCCCCCCCTGAGTTACAGCAGACTAGGACCGAAAAATATGAAAAATTGATGGGGAACAAAAGACGGCACTTCCTGAATACCAATTACATCTCTGGGTTCTTGTATTCACGGTACACGTGTAAAAAAACACAGTGTGTCTGCTAAACACTGGACCATGAGGGCCAATTTTATGTAAAACCTCAAGCGAGTCAGAACGGAAGTGCCTCGCAGTGTACAACTGATACAATTAAATACACACTTCCTACATATGCAGCAGTTTTAATTATTCCCGCGCGCTGTAGACGAGGGGGGCACCACTTTATTTATTAATTTTTTTTCTCCCTGTGATGTTGCACTTTTGAGGATGACTCTCAGCCTTGGTATTGGACCCAGTCACCATGATGTGATGCGCACGGCTTCATACAGGGAGTCACGTTTCAGCTCAACTGGCACCTGCAGTGCAAGTTACAACAACGACAACTGGGCAAAAGCATTACTCCAGTATCTTACAAGTCATTACTAGGTGCGAGGGGTGTTCTTAGTAGCAAGCAGCGTCTGTCTGTCTGTCTGTCTGTCTGTCTGTCTGTCTGTCTGTCTGTCTGTCTGTCTGTCTGTCTGTCTGTGTGTGTGTGTGTGTGTGTGTGTGTGTGTGTGTGTGTGTGTGTGTGTGTGTGTGTGTGTGTGTGTGTGTGTGTGTGTGTGTGTGTCTGTGTGTGTCTGTGTGTGTGTGTGTGTGTGTGTGTGTGTGAATAAGTGTTCTGGATTCGGGGGAGCAATGGCATGCAAGCAATATATGATCTCTTTGACAGAGTCTGAATCACGTCGTTGCCTCGACAAATAGTTTGATTCTAAGGGAAGAGACCTTTTTTTCTTTCACTGTCCATCCTTCATTTGAAAGTGTAAGAGGGAATATTTGGCAAAATATAGGATACGTCCGATCCTCACCGAGAAGGCGACGCAGGCTCTTGTTATCTCAGCCCTCGACTGCTGCAGCTTCCTTCTAGCTGGTCTGCCGCCATGTGCCGTACGACCTCCGCTGCAGCTCATCCAGAACGCAGCGGCCAGCTTGGCCGTCGACCTACCCAAGTTCTCTCACACTTCACCGCTCCTCTGCACCCTGCACTGGCTTCCGGTGGCGGCTCGAATCCGATTCAAAACACTGGTACTTGCCTGGCGTGCTGTGATTGGCTCAGGCCCCTTCCTACATCCAGAACATGGTCAAACCTGACACTACCCAGCCCGTCCACCACGCTCTGCTACCGCCACACGGCTTGAAGCTGGGTTTCTTTTGCCTGTTTGATAAAGGTTTATGTACTCTCTTGATTCTTGCACTTTTTTAGTAATATCTTCCGTGGTTGAATGCACTCATTGTAAGTCGCTTCAGACAAAAGCGTCTGCTAAATGTAATGCAATGATCCAGCCTGTAGTCGGAATATGAAACACCTCGAAATTTGAGCCGGTTGTTCCACAAGATGAAATCACAGGATACTCTCACGGAGTGACACTTGAAATGGAATAAATATCTGTGAACATTCAAATTAACCAAAAATATACTTTCTCACTAGGGCATTTAGCCAGGCAGACAGCTTTAGTTTTACTTTTAGTTGGCAAAGCTTTGACATATGCAGATTTTTGCAATCACCCAAATAAAAAGTGAAGTATATAAGTATCATATCAGTCTTTCCTTGGGAAAAGCTAAAGTTTCGGCAATTCAGTTTTTGTAATTTTGGTGTTCTGAGCAACATTAAATTGAATTCCATTGTATTTCGTCAGCTCTCTGCAACTACCGTATGTGAAGGAAACATGAGGGGAAGCAAGAAATGTAGTTTTTTTTCATATAAATTTTTCTTTTTTATCTGGGAGAACAAAACTTTTTACATAAAGCAAACCTGAGCTTTACATAACAGAACACGGCACACTCATTGCGTCAGACTTCCTCCTGAACGAGCGACATCTGAAAAAATATGTCAACGGACATCTCTGACTGAAACTTATGCTCTGGGTGTAGCTATGGAAGTGCACACGGAGGAGCTCTTGCGAGTGAATATTGATGAATGCTCTTCATCATAATTCTTTTATTAAACACCAGCTCACCGCATATTGCACAGTGCAGTGCACGTATTCAGTGGTCGTTAAATGGCGAGTCATCAAACTGTGCCTCATTAACAGCGGCATCATTAGGCTTCAGTCATCTTTGGGAGCAGTTGCTCAGCCATGTGACAAAACTGTCAGCAAAATACGTCCGATTGTGCTTAATGAAATTGCATTTGATTTGAAATTTGCATCTCAAAAGTGATCTCTTTTTTTCCCTTCTGCCGGGCAGGATGGAACACCGGGCTCGTGCTGCGTTTTATGTACATTTCAAGTTGTCAGCGTTGGCCACGCCGCTTTCCTGAGCATAGCACTGTGAAAGCGACCCACTGTGCTGAAAACGAGATGAGATGAGCCCTGTTGAGAGGTGGCGGCGCAATCTGTCTCTTCTCGTGTGCCTCTGACCTTCTAATGATCCAGTCGTGGGGCCGGGACGGCAACCTTGTCTGAAACGGCAACTCAAGCCGCCTCGAGTCTGAGTAAGGGCGACGCAGACGGTTGAGACTGTGGCGCACGGAGACTCATTTCATAGCACCTCGCAAAGCCGATAATGAAATCCCTCTGACATTAGGGAGGTAGCCCTCCCATTTTAATTACCTGGGAAACTGCAAGCCAAACAGTATTGCTACAGCCTCCCGATTGGTTGGCGGCATTTGTCATTTTAGAGAGATAGGGGGAAAAAAACTGTCAAGCGGGGCTAACCCCTCTCTAAACTGGCACATAGATTCCCAGCTAATCCGGTTGGGAGATGGGGACTCAATGGATAAACACTGAATAGAACTGAGCAAGCAAACAGTTTTAGCTGCTGCTTAAGGCATGTCTTAAAGTAAACAGCCCTGTCAAAGCAGGAAAGATCTCCCTAAATTGTCGTACCTCAAAACAGAGAATGTAGCAGAGTGGTTTCACTTAAGACTGGGGGGGAAGAGAAATAACACAGAAACCTGCAAACCGCGAACGTGGTGTTATTTATTTATGGCGCTGTTTTAGTTTTTACAGGACAGGGAACCTTTTTACAGAGAACTATGCTCCATAGAAAAGGGCTCAAAATATCCGCTGAATAAGAGAGAGTCGGAGAGATTCCGTGTTTTTTTCCCGTTGTAAGCAATACGCCCCGAGGTGAAGAGGCGCTAAAAGCCAAGGTTTTGCTCGGCGCTCGAGCCCGTTGTCCAGTGTGCTTAATGGCATGGAAACACTCAGGGTCAGGACTAGTGTTTCTTTATGTTTGTGTTGGTAATGGTGGAGCATCTCCACTGGCGTGTGCTTGATGATCAAAGAGCATTTTTTTTTTTTACAACTTTTGACGTCTAAAAAAAAATAAGGGAGATGCAATATCTTTACATCAGATTTCATTTATTTCTACTGATGGTTTATCCATACAAAAAAATTCCAATATCCGTCTAATTCTTGCAGAATGAATAAAATCGCATTTCTCCTAATCTTGAACGCAACATAAGACAAAAACAAACTCAAGCTTTTCATTTCCTTTGACAGCTTCGCTTCAAAATTCGTGAAAGAATAGCGATTTAATTCTTTACATAAGAAAGTTCCATTGGCGGTTCTTCTGTCTTTCTATTACAAGGAACAAGCGGGTAATTATTGGATTTTATTCTGACTACACCAAACCCTATACACTCGGATGCCCTACCTTGCCCAGCAAAAAAAATAACCCTACATTCCGTGAGCACCATGTGTTTTCATTATTCTGATGACAAAGACTTCCTGATAGACAGATATGATCAGCGGATCATTCTGGTTTCACACAGAAACTCGTCTTCTGAACACTGATCAGTGTCACATTGTCTACGGCCGCCAGGAGTTTAAGTAGCACGGCGAGGTGATGATGAATGACCCCCGAAGGAGGGTGTTGGATTCCTCCTTTATCAATGTTACGTTTCCTTTCTTCCATTCTCGAAGGCTTCCTGCACTCGGTCCTTGTCCACTCGCAGTGAGTGTCACTTGAGATAGTGTCATCGGAAGAGTGTGGCGAGCGCTTCGACGTCGCCTCTTCTGTTCTGGGGACTTTGTCCGTCATCAAGTGTCCAAACAGACATGGTCAAGCACGCTGAAAGGTCATCTGAGGTCGTCACATATCGCCCCCCGAGTACACTGCACAATTCACACAAAGGTAGCTGGGTGACGCGACGCAATGCAAACCCCCCCCCCCCCCCCCCCCCCCCCCGCAAAAAAAAGACCATTTAGTTTGAAAAATCTGTTTTAAAAAGTGTATATTTGCTTCATGGCATGTTTCCTCCCAAAGCAGTGTTTCCACCTCAGTAAACAACACCCTCAAACCTTGACTAAACGATGTGATTTTCAGAAAACTGAAACAAAATGTGTCTCGGGAGAGGCGAAACAAGAGAAGTGGGCCCATTTGATTCACTGCAGAGACTGCAGAGAAGAAAAACTTGAAAGACACAGGTTTGCTGCGCGTGAAGCAAGGCTTCCCCCAGCACACTGTAAATTACCTTTTTCACTTTGAAACGTAGGAGCAGAGAATATTGTTTTATATTTTGTGCGTCCCGTAAGACTCCTCGCTGAAACGCTGTCAAACATTTATTGGCTTCGTCAAACAGCCATTTTTTTTTTCACCAACATCATTGATTATCTTACCGTTCCGTTGTTGACCTTGATATGTTTAACATCTAGTTACTTTTTTTTTATCAATGCAACACCGTACCCACTGTATCTCTCCCGTATTTATGACAGCATTTAGCGAGCGCCATTTGCTTTTGTTTCGATGTGACATTAAGCATTTTTTCAAAAGATCATTTTTTTTTACAATTCACAGGTCTGTGATTAGATGCGGAGAGAAAAGCCCCGAGGGAGAGGTCTGCAGCGACTGTAAAGTGTGCACCAATTAAAGCCATCTGTGTGCAAATGTTTGCACTTGAACATAAACTGCCTACACAGCGCAAATGTAAAATATGGTGAGGGACAGTGTAAACTTAATGTTGTCCAAGAAATATCTGAATGGCTGATAAAGTGACGAAAAAGGCCTTACCTGTGATCATTTAATATTCCATGTCTCCATTCTGTGTTTTCGTATTAGCCCAATACATGAATTACAGCTGAGGCTAATAAGAACTTAATCGATTTTGCAACTATTTGGTCATAAGCCAAAGTATTGAACATACTAAAACAATTGACCCGATGGTGGCGCTAGATAAAAAGTCACGGGTCCCGAGGTACTATCCACAAGGATGTGACAGTCTGTACCAAAAGTCGTGGGGTCCCATTCAAAAATTGTTGACATATTCCACTTGAAACTAAAAACGAGGATCACATTGTGGCGCTAGAGGAAGTCCGTGGGATCCGTCCTCTGAGGAATCATGAATGCCTGCACAAAATGTAATGATAAACTATCGAACGATGTTCGAGATTTTTCAGTCCGGACCGAAGCGATGACCCGACAGAACAACATTGCGTCGCCAATCGCCGTGTTGCTATAGCATCTGCTTGCGCTGTGTTTCAGTTTACCTTGCGGTGGATTTAATACGGAGCATGTCCATACAATTACCCGAGCTGATAAGATATTTTGACAAGCTTTAATGGGATGCAGCTCAGAGTAAATATTCAGCAAATGCAAGTGTGCCTCCACAAACTAATGAATAGACTGCAGCGGTTTATACAGGGTACAAATTGGGGCTCACTGCACTGACTGTGAATGCCGCACAAACAGCTTGTAAACAAGGGGGCCGTATAGAAAAATCGCGAAAATGTCTAAAGGTCAAATTTTATAGGGAATAAAGTGGTTTACTTTTGACCAAAAAAAAAAAAGAGAGAGAAAGGAAGAATCAGAGAGTGTCAAACAGCTGGAGGACAGAATTTAAATATGTTATAGCTGCCATTACAGTCGGGTGTAGGAGCAAGTGAGGCTCATATAAATGGTGATCCTGAGTACGAGCCCACTTCACCTCTTGTGTGACACACAATAAGATGTTTAGGAATAAAAGAAAAAACTGAAATCTTCACAGTACACACAATGGCACAAATCACTCGTTGCATTGCGGATTCACGCACTCTCACAACATACGCTATGCCCACAGCTGTTCAATTATTTGTAAAATTACAACAATTACACAACTGTCCGTGCTCTCTGTCTCTCTCCGCTCTCTCCGCTCTCTCCACCAGCGGTCGAGGCAGATGGCCGCTCACACCGAGTCGGGTGCTGTCGATAGACTGTAAATAATAATGGACGTGGACACCGGGGCCGGAAAGTGAAGCCAAGTGCCTAATATCTGTATCCTCTTAAATGACCAGCAGGGGGCGACTCGACTGACTTGCAAAAGCAAGTCTTCTTCAACACAGCATGATGTTCTTGTTCTGTCCAGTAGGTGGACATGCAGTCAGTTTTTTTTTTTTTTTTTATCTCCACTGTCACTAAGTGCCTGCTCATCATGGGAACTGTTACATTTCTTGATAACATCGTTAGGTCTCGACCTCACAATGTAGAGTGCCTTGAGATAATGTATGTTGTGATTTGCTGCTATACAAATACAGCTGAATAGAATGCTATAGGCTGAGAGCCCTGTTGCTTCCATAATTCACACACACATTTGAAGTGACTGACAGGGATGTAAAGAGGGAGAGAATTCTGATCTTGGAACATAATATAGACAAATGCAAGCCATCAGGATAATTGTGAGCTATAGAAATAACCAGTCCCACCTTAACACTCTGATTAATGTCACGATGTTTTTTGTTCTTCCCTGGCATTAAACCACCTCTATAGGACATTTGGCAAATTGTTAGAATGTGACACCTGAAACAAATCATGTCATTTTAGGTGAGGGAAGTTGCCCTCGCAAAAACAGGAAATGTCAGCGGGAGCATGTGCAAAAACAGCTCACCTTGCCATTATCAGGCAATATATTAGGCTGCATGTTGTGTAAGGCTGTAATGAATTGTCACAGAATACCAACTTGTGTGCCTTCCACACAGGACAAGAACAAAAGACAAAGGGATAACAGAGCTAGTTGTCTCCGATATTGGATATTACACACTACGCCCGCAGAATGGCTAATGGACTTCCTCCAGTTTCATGCTAATGGTTATCAGGCTGATTTCATTCCCCCAGCCTTTGTGTGTAATTATTGATTGTCCCAAGAAAGGTGGGGTGTACAAAGCCCGGTAAACAGCAGGTAATTAGTATTTCTGGACCTCTGGCAGGATAATGTCCTGTGTTGCTTGTATCTGTATGCATGAAAGCAGACAATTTAACAATTCTTTTCACACACACCGAGATAACTGGGACCGGACTCACAAGCTGCTACCTGAAGCCTCATTTTATCTTCCCCTTTTAAAGGCGTTAACAGTTTCGAAATAACATTAGATGAGACTCAAGTTTTCAATTAAAGCCTGCACAATTAATAATCTGCTAAGAATCAGAGTTTCCATGATAATGGGATTGGTGCTCCATGGAGGAAATCCTCTCTGCTAACTCTGCCTGGATGCCCGAGAAGGAATTCTATTACATGCTATTCCAAAATGCCTACATTAGTCTCATTATCATGATTTACCTGAAGCTTTTCAAGAAAATACAAATGTATGAATCCTTTTTTCTCCCAGAGGATAAATGGCAGGAACTAAGTAGAATTCAGGAAGGTAGCTTTCATATTCATGAGGTGTCTCAGCTTGAGGACCCAGTGTTGGTTTGTGGTATAATCAACGTAGGCAACTGCCTGGGGCACCATTGCCTGGGGAGGTTCCACAGAGAAGTTGAAGAAACTAGCTTGACACTCCCCTCGCACCCTTTCGTCTCATACCTCGGTACAATTTGAGCGCAAAGATATGCCACACAGTCCTAGAATAGTTCCGTTGTGCATCAGATGGTCGTTGCAGATAAGTAGGATAAACATGGTCACTTCTCTCAGCTTCCGATATTATCCCAAAATCATCAGGATTTGAAACTATCTCCAGTCTGTAGTGCTGGAACCAGAGATTAGCTATAACAATAAAAAAAGATATCGACTGAAATTTCCCCGAGCCAAATGTGACACCTACAGATGTCTTCACCTTCTTTTTGTCCAACCGAGCAAAATCAAAACCAAGACACATTCCTCGTTTATAAAATGGACGTAAAAGCCATTGCTCAAGTGCCTGAAACCTGTACTCTCTGGAATGACCAGCAGAGGGCGACTGCAAAAATAAGTCTGTTTCTATAGAAGTCGATGGGAAAATCACTCTACTTCTCACTTGATTCGTAACGAGTTTATGGACTCAATCGCTAGCGTCAAGTCATCAGGTAAAACAGGCGATGAACCACGTTAAACATTGGGGCGTGGATACGGTGTGATTGACGACCGGTGCCAGCCAATGGGTGCAGGTCACAGGTGTAGGTGACTTCTGGTTTCATAAAACCAACATGGCGCTGGCAATGGGTGACATCACGGTGGGTTCCCACTTGGTTTCACTCTAAAAAGTTTGTCGTGTTTTTCCTTTCCCTTCATGCGATGAAGCTGTATATTCAGTAGGAGACTATACAGCTGGAACAAATTCTCGAGGTCACGTCCGAATTAAACTGCCTTTTTTTTCTCCTACGGCGGCAGAAGGAGCATCGTGATGTCTTGTTTCAAAACTATTATACTATTATACTATTATTATCAAATCTATCTATAGCCATGTAATGGCTCTCATCCTCCAGTCCTAAGCACTGATCACTTATCGCTCTGCGGGTGGGAAGCACGGTGTAAATGGGAGCACCAGTTGAGCATTAATCCACCATGGTGGCAGTGTGAGACTGTGACTGTGTGTCTGTTGTGCGCTGACATGGAAGTGTGGTTCCCATCATGGGAAGTCCAGCCGTTTATCAAGCAGAAACCATTGTAATCGGACTCTTTCGTGCGGCCAGAGAGGAACTGAAAGCTGATTCGTGCATCCTGGTGAAGCGTCACCTCCGCTGGCTTGGGCGGTGTGACTTGTGTTGGTTAGTGGACGAATACGGCAGACTTCCATGAAACATGAAACACCATTAACGGACATTTGCTGTGGATCACTTGCTCCGAAATGTCAACACGGTTTCAGGCTGCCACTGTTTTTTCTTTTCCGTTTCCAGCTTTGGGAGCGAGACGATGCAGGGTCACTCTTCAAAAAAGCCCCTGCAGCTCTACATGTGTACATGCATCATTCATGGGCTGGCAGCAACGTACACATACCAAACATAATTCCAGAAAAAAAACAGGCACATTACATAGCAGTTTGTGAAAGATGACAAATCACCTGGATATATACAGACGTCGGTAGTTTGGCACTGAAATATTAAATGCAGTATCATTTAAAACCCAGAGCCTCGTGCCGTAGTCTGTCCTGGGCCTTCAATGTTGGCCAGATTCCCAGATCCAAGAAGACAACCGCTTGCCTTGTTCAGAAAAAATATGCACAAACGCCCACTCAGGTCAAGGTGTCTTCACAGGTGGCAGAAATTCATATAAAGTTTTTAAGGAATTTCTAACATTAACTAACTGAATGATGTTCGTCCAGTGGTGAATTGCTGGTCTACAGTATGTCTTCAAACACATATTTCAGCTTTATATATTTACTATTTATTTATGTGTACAAATAACAAGATAGATCACAAATCAAGAATATCCTCTCAGATTTGGAAATCTTATATATTTTAGTGCATACATGCGAATATTTGTATTACAGCTACGACTACAAGATGTTGCACGTTACCTCAATACTGAACTTCAGTCCAATGATCTTAAATTTTATCCAAAATGAGTTCTCAACTTTTACGTTCTATTCTGTAGAGTGTCCATTAAACAAGTAAGGATGCTCGGTGACACATTTTTTGTCAGTTTGCCTTTTGATTTCTCATTTAAATTGAACTAGATGTTGACCTATTCAGACTTTTTGATAATGCTCTATCAAAGAGAAACCTTCTCTAAAACTATGCAAACCAAGGAAACTGATATCTGCATTAGCTTCCTATGAAGAAGTCTGAACCCGTGTGATGTTAAAGCTTCAGAGTAAACTGCTAATTTTTTTCTGAGACATTTGCAAATCCTCTGATTGGGAGCACAGAAACCTACTCCTCCGCGTGCACCTGATGCATTATTTAACCCCCTTCTAATGATGCTAAGCGGTCCAAAAAAAAATTGACTGAACTTCCTAGAGGAACCAAATAATTAAAACAACCTTTTCATATATGCAATATTAATGGAGGTGGTGCAGGTAGGGGCCTGTGGCTGGGGTAGGCTGCCACACTCCCCTGATGGACAAGCTGCCTCTGGGCTCGACTGTCTCCCCCTGACACCGAATGACCTGATCGATTAGGGCCACTGCCAGTCTCACTGACAACTGCCAATATCTGGGGTCTTGCCAAAATAAAGGCATCAAGTGTGCATCTACGAGTACAAAGTACAAGCTTCTCTGCTCGAGTGTACCGCGGACAAATGATTCCCACCTGACGTCGGAAATTTCATATTCTCCCGGCTCCATCTCTCTCTTGTGAGGTTGGGCTTCATTTCAGGAGGATTGAAGTCATCAGCAGGCCGATGCTGCTTTTGTTGAAGTTAAAAGAGCGCACGATAAGCTGGAAACATGATGATAAGAAGCTATCCATAGAACGCAAGAAGAGAAACATCTTTTCAGCTTTACCAGGTATAGGATAATTACTCCCCCCCCCCCCCCCCCGTCTTTTTATCCACTGCAGTGTTAGATGTTGCCGCCGACAGAGTGTGGAGTGCTATACATCATAAAAGGAAAAGGTGGAAGTCATAGCCGTGCACCCTAAGAACTCACAGAGTGTTGTATAAGGCTGAAAAACACACTTCATTAAAAAGACAAATATGAGGAGCGGGGGGATGTGAACAAAGAACAGGAGAGTGTATCAAGTCAACACACCTCTTGCTGTAATTAATTCTGCCACGCTCGCAGCTCTCACTATAGCATCTCAGATTACAGAAAGTAAATTGCCTTGCAATTACATGCTAAAAGTTAGACCATTATAGCGATGCTCCCCTTTCTACAGTAACAGCTGCATAATCACATGCAAATGAGTTTTCGGGGGGACTGTTATCCTGTTATTACCTGCCTTTGTGAAAGGCATGCTGATATTAGAGTTGGGTCCTTAATGCACCAAACACTTCTTAAGGTTAAAAAACCACCCGTCTGGGGTGCGATTACACCACTTGTATCAGGCTGATCTCTAAATAATGACAATATCATATTAGCAGTCATTTTGTGTTTCGCTGAGCTTGGTTCCCCCGACATCTTACTGTGGAGAATATGGAAGGAGGCCAGACTGGGCAGTCATTTAATCCTCTTTTTTTTTTTTTTTTAAATAATAAAGCGAAGGAGAACAGAGAGTTGGCCTGGCAAATGCAGAGGGAAGACTTCCTTTCAGTTTCTCCGCCGCAGAACCTCCTGGCAATCACTTATCAGTAGGCAAATCAGCCTAGTCATTGACCCCGTGCCCTCTGGCACTCATTAGTGCCGCGCGCCACAGTGATGGAAGGGTGGGCTCGCCCGCGAGCGCACAGCACACATGGGGAATACACGGGTCACAACTAGTGGGCGGCTACGAGAGAGAGACCTCTCTGGTGCGCTCACGCCCCGGGGGCGAGCTTTTGCCCGTTTTTGCCTCGGCTCCTGCCAAAACCTTTCCTCCACCTTTTTTTCCTCTTCCAGTTCTTTACCCCGGAGGAGCGGAGGAGAAACTAGAGTCGGTGAGTGGCTTCACTGAGCGATGTCATGCAGCTCCAGCCACCACTCAAGGCACGACGGCCCAGCGTGCTGAGTGCACTGAAATGAGACGGGGGTCCGCTGCAGCGTTCTAGATCTTTTTCTATAGCATCAAGGGGCCACACGCAGTGACGCCCTGGGTGGCTGTATAGCCACGTATAGTGTCGGCGAATGCATACACAGTGTGGTTGTTATTGACCAAGGCCGGGCAAATAGGACACAGCACTTTTTAATTAAGTGTGAAAACCAATACAGCAGCTCACATTGTGAAACCAATGTCACACATTCATGTCAAATTCAATTCATGTGGCATGAAGAGAAAATGTGATTTGCGGTGTTTTTGTATAAAATTGCGTACTATTGTATTGCTGTTATTTTTCACTCACAACCTCATTGTACAAGACTAGTTATCGTTCATGAAATCCCTCTAAAATATTAATGCAACATTTTGGAACAAACTAAAAAAAAGAGATAAACGAAGGAATACTTACTGCAGGGCTTAGTGTTTCATTGCAAACAATTATGTCATAACGGGGCAGTTTATCGGTTATACAGCAGTCTGTGTGCCAGGTTTAAATGCCAATCTATCACTAATTTCAGTTCAGCTAGATGAACCAAGAAATAGAAAAGTTTTGTTTTTCCTTCTTCTTTCAAATCCACACATGCCTCCCACCTTCTCACGGTTCCACCTGGGGACTGGGTTTTCAGCGCTGATAGTACTGTAGGTGCAGGCAGTGACGCATTTGGAGGATTCTTCCTGAAGCTTTAGGTGTTTGCTGGCTGCGCCTCCATAAATAACACAAAGTGCGATGGTAACACTTAAAGCTTGCCACAATTGATTCGGTGTTACCGCGCGCGCGCGCGTGGCAGAGAACAGGTAAAGCAAACCGCAGAGAAAGAGAAGACTTGGCCATGTGGGATGTGTGGCTAATTTCATTCTTCAGTATAGGCGAGTGTGAACGCTATGAATTACCATTCACCCACTTATTGCATTGTCCAGATGAAGCTGGTTGGACAGAGGCTCCCGTGGTATTTAATCAGCTTCCCTAGGCCATTACCCCAGTATGGGGGAGTGCAAACACCCTGTATTGTCTTTCCTCTAATATCTGTGCTATCTCTTATTAAAACAGCTTGACAAGAGCCGACGTGGGAGTGGGAACAGTGGAGGTGGTGCTAGGTTTGGTGTGTGTGCGTGTGTGTGTGTGTGTGTGTATACGCACACAGGGGTGCACTCTTGCAAGGCTGTAAGGAATGTCAAGAGCCAGGAAGTCCCCAGAGAGAAGGTAAATAAAGGAATATCTCAACCTCTAACAAGGATTTTAATTGGCTATTCAAAGAAATAATTACACAGACTTTGAGTAACAATTACTCCAAATATGTGACCTTCAATGCCGTTCACCGTAGCCAGATTAGCATTGCAACTCTATAGCCGCGGTGTCCTTAGAAAGAAATGATTCAATAATGAAATTATTCCTCAGTAAGAATGATATAGGACGGTGCGAGTGTGAGGACGAGGGGCAGATGGACTTTTTTTCTTCTTCTATTCGTTTTGAACCTCTTTGTCTTTGCTTCCATTTGCTGGTCCAACACCAGCGACTGCACTTTGACACATTGGTGACCTCGAGGTCATTATTGAGTGATCTCCATCACATACCTCGGAAGATTTAAGGGGAAAAGTGCAGTTATTGGTGAAGTGTTGGTTTACCTCACGGAGATGGAGATGAGTAACCTCAAAGCTCGGCACGTCCTCTTACTGAAAAAGGCATTAACATCATTACGAGCCACTTTAGGCACAGATGAAAACTGAGCTGCGCAATTTTCAGTTCAAGCATCAAAACAGCGGTTTTAAGTGCATTTGAAAGTGATATTTGGCCCCTGATGAAGTGTGCACTGGAAGACTTTATACCGTCCTCGCATTTTGCGTCTGACTGCGCGAATAAATATTTGTTTGTCACCTTCACTTCTGTAATAGCAGATGTTAATCTAGGCATGAAATGAAACTGTATTTAAATCAATTATATGGGAATAACACCCCTCCCCTCCCCTCTGCCCCCAAGAACTCTGGACTTTGAACTCGACGAACTGTTTTGTCTCCAGTGACAGTGAAACATTTCCAGCTAAAATTGCCCAGCTCTTGTTCCCCTCAACAAAAAAAGAAGCGTACATCTGAACTACGGAGCAGACAGAAGGAGGGAAGTCGGTGGCAGTTAAGACGTTCGAGCACAACTCAGTCAACAGATCAAAGAGTGCGGCTTTGTCCGATGTGAGCTCAGCCTGTAGAGACGGGGGGCCGGGGGACTGGCAGACTCAGCTCTTTCCCTCAGTGTCGGGTTAATACAGCTGTGCCACTAAACCTGTCCGATCCTGTAACAGCAGAGCAGATGTACAGCTGCTAGCCCCGGAAATGCTATTATTGTTGGTGCAACAGTCGGCAGCCATATGGCGAGAGCCCCGAGACATGCTAGGAGTCATTATCCTAACGGGTAAAAATAAACCAGCTACACATTAAACTATTTTGCATGTGTTTTGCATTTTATCAGTTGATGTTTTTCTATTTCATGGCCTGTCACTGACTAATTAAATGTTGAATTATGCCAATATCTACTTAAACTATCCATTAATTTCTGTGTAAATTTGCATCAATTCAGATATTTCAACCCTCGTCGAGATTCAGAATAATGACGCGATGAATGTGCTCGTAAAGTTTAGACAACACGAGTCTGATTCATAACAGACTGTAACGACACAATTTCATTTCAGACTGACTCACTTCACAAGCTGGTCGCCACAAAATGCAGCTACGGTTTAAAAGGAGTGTTTTGGTGTAAAGATCTTCCCCAGTGTCCAAAACAAGGACTCGCTGAGATGTCATTACAATGCAGACAGAAGCTACCACAGGAGGACACCATACCCAAGAGCCCCCCCCCCCCCCTTTAATAGTCTAAGATTTCTTTGTGTATCCATTATGTTCTTGATTCAGAGGCCCTCAGAGAGGCAGACAAAAAAAGATTTATTTTGTTCAATACAATGTAGGCCATAAGCCTAAGAGCAAGGATCGAGCCCATAATAGTCAGACCATCGATGGGAGTGAATCATCAGAGAAAACCACCTAATCCAGACTTTTCCACAATCTACTAAGCTGTTACATACGGCAGTAAAATAAATTACAATAATAATTGCATTATGCTATTATGTAGGAAATAATTCCTCCTTTTTCAGAGCCTCTCTGTTCTGGAGGTTGTTTTTTTTCCTAAAATGAAATATTATTAGTTATCTTTTGTCTGCAGCCCTGGACTGTAGTGGTTGTGGAGTGTGCAAGTTACATTTAACAAAAAAGCTTGATTGAACCATTCAAGTCATCACTAAATTCTCTTGTAGGCGACATTATGCTATTAGATTATAATAATACTCATAAAACCAGAGTTTATACAGGCACTCAGAGTTTTTTTAATAGTAAAAAGCATTGTGGAAAATATTGTTATGGTGATTATGCAGTTGTGGAGGTAAATTAAGAAACTGAACTGATTAAAAAATGAACCTCAGGTTCATGAAGTCATTGAAAACGGATGTTTCAATCTTCATTCGGCCAGATGAAAACAGTTATAATTTGCTTCAGTAAATGCATTCAAACATCCTGAGATATCGCATTGTCTCAATCAACACTTCATACTATATCCTGTAGTCTATGATAACCTGTTTATCCCGGGAGGATTAATGTTTAATAAATAATTTATCAGCTATTTCTGACAAAGCACAACAAATACTATTTCAAACTGGCTCTTGGTCACAGTTGAAAAAGCATCACTTTAACCCTTCAAAGCATCACTTTAACCCTTTTATCCCAGTGTTAATAGTAAATATCAATTATGTCAAAACATGAATTACTGGGCAGATTTAATGTCACTATTGTGTTTGATTTTAGTTTATTTTTAAAACAAAAATGATGCATATTTGAGAGGCACACCCACCCTTTTTGTTTCCTGCTTGATTGTTGGCTGCAGTCATAATTACACAATTACACAACAAATTCACAATGCAGTGCTCTCTGTAAAATAGTGACGAATATCATCCCTTGTTCTTTACACTATTATGTGAACATTTTACTCAACTTCACGGCGGTTTACATGTGTCTGTGTCTACTCAGTTAAGTGTGCGTTAGAAGCCATTCATGGGATTTTCAGCACATTTGCATTCATACACACCCCTAATCTACCCACCATCACAGAGTGGCAAATTACATGAACATTCTTCAGCTGAATAATGTCACAAGCGGCAGAAGTCATTAGTTTCCTTGATTCAAGGGTAGTTCTTTGGCTAATCTGTTGTGCAGCGTCAAGAGCTGTGTTTGATTAGATCGCCAGAAGAGTGAATACGTCGGTTTACTGTTGCCATGGAAAATTGTGCTTCACACATTGATCATACCTCGCTCGTTTCAAAAGGTTGTTTTTTTCCTGGTTGTTTTGTACCAAGAAGGTTCAAACAATTTTGACGGTTAAAGTTGATCAACACATTTACAGTATGGACCAGAAGCCATCTGCGGGAAAAAAGAAAAGAACGGGTCACAGTTTTATTGTTACAATTTTACTTATCATCCTAACAGTAAGACAGAACATGAGGTTTCAACATCATGAAGCACCGTGATTTTTTAAATCCTGTTCACACTCTAGGATAATATTTTCAAATTAATGATCAGCAATCCCACTATGTACAGGTTGCAATTTTGCATTGTAATTGTTTGCACAGAATGTTTCAAATGAACAGCAGTAATTTGACACAAAATGGCTAAAAGGCTGCTCGAAGAAGGCATAACTCCTCTAAGGCCAACACTCCATCTTTCCATATTAAAGAACGAGAGAAATGAATGAATGAATGAATGAATGAATAAATAAATAAATAAAATCCTGAATCCCCTCCAAAATTGAATGGGTTCTTCCTTGGGTCAGGAATCGCCGCTCCACAAATTTTTTATGCAAGTAGTTTTGACCAATTGACAAACATATAAATGAACAACAATGAAAACAGAAACTCATTGGCAGCATATCCCTATGATTATGATTATTAGTTTTTTGATTAGTTTGTGTGTGACAATGGGTTCTACAAAAACCAACCACAAAAAAAAAATGTTCATCGCAGCTAAGGATAGTTTCTAGTTTGGGACAGGGGGGTGGGTTGACTATTTTACATAATGGCCAGTCCCCTATAAAGTTGAATTAATCATATTGCACTGCTCTTTCGTTTAGCAGGACCAAGACAGCACCTCTTTGCATGGACAGTGTTACCGTTAGTGACCGGGCAGGACAGGCCTCCATCAGGGATGCAGTGAGCATTACCACCAGACAGGTATCACTACAGCCGGGATGAATGAGGACAAGAATGAAGGTGCATATTAACATATCCTCTCATTAGCATATTAACAGCGTGCATGAAAATGTGGCCCCAACCACTTACCTCAATTAAACTACAGTTGAATCCCAAGGTCAATGCCACATTAACTCTGATCCTTCAAAAATGTTTTAAAGATATCGCTTCTTCCAAGTAATAAGTGACATACACAGTATATTCACTCTGGGGGAAACAAATAGTGTTAGAAATGCGAGGGTGTTATTTTATTAGCTTTTATCATGAGGTGTTTTTTTATGTGAGTGTGAGAGTTTCCTTCATCGTAATATTATTTTTTGTTCTTTGAGTTTTTGTTGTTTTTTGGGGGGGTTCTGCTGAGCACAGGGATCGCTTTGCTCAGACAGTTGATATCCCTGTAGAATGAAACAGTTCAGGACTATTTGCATACACTCAGCATCATTCAAAATGATGAAGGTGAAGACGTCCCGTTATTATCATTATTGTTATTATCATTAATAGGGATGTAACGGCAAAAATGACACTGTTGAAGATTTAGTATCGCGGAAAGATTTGTCACCTTCACCGCTTGGAACGGCGGAGTTTGACAGATGGGGAGGACGGAGCTGAGCGTGGGTTAACATACACTGACGCAGGACGGTAATTCCCATATCTGTACGGAGGCACACTGTTTACATAATATTCTAAGGGGAGTTGTGTACCACATACTGCATGCAACTAAATATCATACACTCCACACTATCCCGATTACTGAGTATGCAAACAGTTCACTTTAATCAGTGAGTCATACAGTACATAAATAAAGCATGAGTGTAAAACATGCAGGCGGGGTTAAAAGGTTCGGCCACGACTGCCACGCTCGAACGAGCAGGGCGTGTGATTGCAACTTTTAACGTGTCGTGAGTGTTGGTAGAAACAGCTGATCTCCGGGGACTTTGGCGTTGTGTCCTTTTACTGAAAATAATGTGATAAACCAAAATAAGCATGTTATCCAGGGCTGTGAGATGAATGAAATGGTGCAGGTTATTGTTTTTTTAAACAAATGTCAAGCTCTATATCGATTGACCATCCGAACACCACAGCTCACCTTGGCACTGTCATGCACTATATTCATCTCTTCAAGGCCAAAGTGTGCAACTTTCAGATGGTTCCTTAAAGCAGGATGACACACTATCTTAAAATGCTTACAGGCACATGAACTTGACTTTGCTTCAGCCCAACAGCCTGCGCAGCCCCCAGATAAACTCAACACAACACCTTGGCGATGTGGCGGAACATGCTCGGAGGAAACATTTTCTGCCAAATATCTGCAGAAGCGGTAGAACGTTATAGAGTCGCCGGTGGAACATTAAAAAATACCTTGTTTAATGTATTTTTTCAAAATATCCGCAGGGCATTCGGGGTACAGAACTGTTACATATAGTTCATACATCAGAACAGTAGCCGAAATACTATAGATGTGCCTGTGTAATGTGTTGTACAAGTAAAAAATTACGTGATGAACCATAACAATTTGTATTCCTTTATAAGATCCTATTAAAACATTATTTGGAGAGTTTGCCTTCTATCAGTTTTCCATATTATATATCCTATATAGATAGAAGGCTACCTGGTGTTTACTGTTGCTTAGCAGTATGGGATAGTTTAAAAACAAAATGGTGTCGGAGGTGACCTGCAAAATTATGTCTAAATGTATTGCTGCGTTAATTTCCACAATACCAATATAGCAGAATTGTTGGATGAAAGCAATGTCTAACCCGGGGTTGTGGCGACTTCAATGGTCTACTCACTCAACATCTGCAGCACTGAGCATGCACCTAAATCATATCTGGGTTTTTTCGGGGGGGTTTTGTCTAATCTTATGAGATATTTTGCATGATATCACTTACTTAAAATAAGAAAGTATTGTGTGTTCAGCTTCATTTATAAAACATCACTACATCCACAATCCCTCAGCCTAGAGCTTAGTAGGTTTCACCGGCAGGTCCCGTTTCAAAAATTACTGATACCATCAAAAAGTACAATTTCTTGGAGCAAAAAAAAAAGCAGTAATATAAGCTACATCAATCTTCCTGGTATTTAATACCTAGATGGCACAGAACCATCTGGACGCACCCATGACTAAGTGGGTGCATCAGAAATTGCTGAAATTATTGGTGTCCTCGGGGTGTTATGGAAGATGTATTTTGTACCGCTCTCAATGGTCTCGTATATCAGCATATTTACATCAACATATGACATTTTCTCTTTAACTTCACATATGCAGAAGTATCCATTTCTCGTGAAGAATCCGTTTTCGGTTGATTTGTCTCGTACGAAACGCATAAACATCAAAGACAATATAAAAACAAGTTGTATATTTAACCAAGGAGGGGAAGAATGCAATTTAGACGACTATTCTAATTGTTGTACACAGTATGCAAATAGCTCTCACAACGCATCTCATTTCTTTACAACATCCAGGGAAATTGCACATTTGTCGATGTGTTGCTACGACAGGCTGTCAGTTTGACGAATGGCTAGTCATAGTCATGCCCCTGGGCAGCGTGAATTGAGTTGCACAGCTGGAGTTATGTTAAACGTAAGGCAAAGTGACAGAAATGCTAATCAAGTATCAAAACTGACACTGCATTCCCATCGATGCACATCAGACCTTCGATGATTTATTAGTCAAAGTGAAAGCATGTGTCACTGTGTTGAGTTGCCCGTGGGTAAACACTGCTCTCGCGCCAGGGTGCGCCACTTAGCAGCCCACCCTCCTCGGCTTCCCCTCGAACATGAACAACACTCTTCACGGGGGCAGCTGACAACACCAACTTTCAAAACAGGTAAGCCACATGCAACATATCGGAGCAAGTGCTGAAAGGCTATTATAGCAGCAGAAGGTAAGATGAGAGTGTGTCCCTACTTCAAATGAATTCGTCTGCTGAGTAAGCCCCGCCGTCCTCCCCCTCCCATCCTTCCTGTCCACGGATCAGAGGGAGGACAGAGAGCTGCAGCAGACCCCAATTATCTGACCGTCAGTCACAATCCTTCATTTACCTCCTCCGTTGTTGCTCACTATTGCATTAATTTTAGGCAGGATATTCCTGCCAGAGCCTTGGGGAACTTAGGGGTGGAGAGGTTAAACACTCCGCAGAGCAACTCAGTTCTGGCGCAAGAACCGAGGGGATGAAACATAAAAGAGGATGAGCTCTGCTTTTTTTTTTTTTTTCCCCCTAACTGGATATTATTTGCATCGTGGACAAGGGGAAGAGAAAGTTGTCCGTTTGCTGTCTCCACTTTGGTGTTGCCAATTAATTCAGAATTTCTTTGTGAGCGGATCGCTGGAACGGTTCCTGGCTTGATGGATAAACAATGCTCCAGTGCATAATTCAGTTGAGCATGGAACGTGAAAACATGAGATCCATTCACTCTTCACTCTCCCGGCTGTACTCTTAGCATCCAATCAAGTTGACTGCAGAGTTGTAAGAAGATTATTATATTTATGGGTGAACAACTGAAGACTAGTACCTGACACTTTTTTTAAGATAGAAAATAAAAATGTTTGTAAAAACTGATACCTTTGTTTCTACTACATGTAGGACTGTGACAGCCCGCTTGTTTGCCTAAAGGCAGTAAAGAATATTACATATGGTGATAAATATTGAAATAGCTGCATTCTGCATAATTCATACCTTTTAACATCTGAGAGAATGCCCGCCCCCGCCGAGGCATTTCATTGGCCGCCTTGCAAATCAAGACAAAGAATCTGCTGCCAAGGTTTTGCAGCTATAGTGGATCTGTTAATTTTTTAATAGCAAGGGTGAAAAAAAACAACAGATTAGCTAATGATGTTGATTATTCAGCTGAGCAAACCAACGTGTCGCTTTGGCTTTCCCTGAGAATAACATGAATCATCAAACGATCATGGACTTCCCATAAAGAGGATATTGACCACACACACACACACACACACACACACACACACACACACACACACACACACACACACACACACACACACACACACACACACACACACACACACACACACACACACACACACACACACACACACACACACACACACTTATTCTTTACGAATCTTATTTGCATTAACTTCGTCCAGTAACGTTGCCGGTGTTTTTTCCCCAATAATATGATTCCTTTCTTCATGAATGTAATTAATGCTCAATCTTTGATTACTTCTGCTTAATTTCTAGAAAGATGAAGTTAATATTCTACTCTAGGCAAAAAGTATTTCCACAACATCATAATTATGTTTAATAACATGTATCCAAGCATGAACAGTGTCCTGTGCATTATTTTTTTCTCTCTCTTCCAGACGGATTCTTAAACTCTCTTGCATGAATATGGTGCCTTCTTTCCTCTGTACAGTATAGACAGTATGAATCATTGTTGCACGAGAGAATAGCCTAAGGCAATTTATGCTTTCATGTGAAAAGTGAAGGCAGAATGCTGTGGGAGATTAATGGCACATAAACAATACAGATGAATGTGTAAGCATAGAACCGGTGTCCTCGGCATGTTTTTTTTATGCATTTATTTATTTATTTAGGCAGTTCTGTAACGCATATACGCCCTGAGACAAACCTTGGGTTGAGGTTCACATCCCCAATGTATCTGCAACTAAAATATACAAGATAACTTGCTCTTGCACATGCAGACCTTCACCCCAGTAATTCAACATTTTGCTATGAATTTCTACCTACAAATCCCTTCGAGTAGGACATGTTGGTTTAAAAAGGCCATAGCTAGATCTAGAACACATGCTTTCTGGTCAAATATGGGTCAGTCAGTTCGGGAAATGGTGAGCATGGGAAGCTTGTCATTCCCAAACCATTTCTCCATTAGTTGTGTGGTGGCCCATTTTCGTTCGTTTCACTCGTTTAAAGGAAACAGCGGGAATCTGCTTCTCTATGAAACGATTTGAAATGAGTGTGTACCTGTGCTACAAATGCAGGCAGACACACAAAGATTTTAATGGCACATTTGCACTTGAATAAAACAAAAGGTGCTTGCTGGGTTAATTTGAATATACGTGGCATAATCAAGATAAGCACATGCTGATAGCAATATAAGATTCCTCTGTCTAACCACATCCATGTCATTGGATGATGATGAAGCGAAATCTAATATGTATGCGCAGAAAGCAGGCTGCTGCAAAGACACTGTAGTGCTCGATGAGAGTGAGTCAACAACTGATTCCACTATTTGTTTCATTTCAAACCTGAATCACACATAATCTACATGCTATAAAAAGTAGACAGTTTTACTGTGATGTTGGTTCATGTGTTACAAGCCATATATCAAAGGTTTAATGTGTCGTGTATGTTTGTCTGTATTCTTTAAAATGAAGAATTAACAATTTGTTGAGGAGTTTGCTGACTGAGTGAACATAACATGGTCTTATGAATCTTCCACAAATCAATTTGAGGCCCCCTGGGGATTTCTAATGGAATGCAAATGTAAGTGTCCCACAGGGAATGGTAACTTTAATTAATTTGGACATGGACCACATGTTTTGGACTTGGGATTGAGGTGTAAACAGATGAGTGTTTGGCGATATACTTCCTCCATGCAATAATAGCCATCCCAATAGCACTCCCAAATGCTCCGATATGCAAGTAAGGATATTCACAGTGTGCCCTGATTTATTTGCAGTTATTAATGAGGCAATGTTGAAGGAAGTGGTCTGTGGCTGGCAGCACAATTTCTGACCTCTGAGAGTGGGCATTAGGGAATGCTGTAATAAAGAGGCCAGCCATGGCACTGAACCTGCTCCAAAACAAACAAACCAACAGAAGCACAGGGGAGGCTGGAATCACACCCAGATGCTTCTCTCGTGCAGAGGAAGCCAAAACACAAGTCCGCCATCATTTGTCAGTACAACAGAAGCAGCTGTTTACTAATCCTCATCAAATATTGTTGAGGTTAGGCGTCGTGTAATACAAAACATATTTTATCCTCCTCTACAATTAATTTGTTATTAAAGAGGCTGATTTGTCAAACTGTGCACTGGTACAAACGGCCATGTTCTGTTCTTAGGCACAGTGTTGCTTTGAGCCAAATGCTAACATCAGCATGCTAATACACCTATAATGCTAACATGCTGCTAAGCACATAGGTTGCTGTATAATGTTTACCATGTTTACCCGCTCAGTTTAGCGTGTTAGCATGTTAACATTTGCTAAGTAGCACTTAACACAAACCACAGTTGAGGACGATAGGCATGTTAATAGTTTTGCAGGTCATACACCCACATATGGGAAAATTTGAAATGTGAACGGATGACGTTCGGGGTCTTGTTACGGTCGCACGTATGTTCTATTTAAAGTGCTATATACCAGAGGGTTCCTGATGAGCTTAACACCGCGGTAACCACGAGTATAATTGCGTTTTTCAAGCCAAGCCAGTAGACAGTTAAATGCTTCTTGAAGGCGTAGATGCTTTAGTTGTAAAACAAATGTTGGCCTTTGTATCTTAGGGGACCGTTCACATGCACACACCAAAGGAAAGTGTTGTATACTAAGTAGCGATGATGTGAAGATGTATTGAAGAGAAGTCCGCCGACACCGTCTTGATTGTATATAAAGTTTTATTACAAAAAGACCAGCATCGATTACAAGCACTGCAGAACCTGGAAAGTGTCCGGCCAAAAGGACAACCCTCCCAACTCTTCTTGGGGGTTACATTTATAGGCCCATCGTTGGCTTGATAAGGAACACCTGGTTTCGAATCAAGTTATGCTATATGAGACGTGTAACTTTCAAGGCCAAGTAAAGGAGTGGTAAGGGTCCTTGAAAGACCCCTTGCATAACATTCCAAAGGAAGAGAAGTAAGCCCATATTCCCCTCTTATTCCATATATGGACAAAAAGACACTACAAAAGGGGAAAAACCCCAAAAAGGAAAATATAGGCAGTGTATCTTACAGAATCATGAAGGATATATAAAAACAACACTGGCTGCAGAGAGTAGGCCCTTTGCCCTTTTACAGAGAGCATGGAGTGGTGTCAATGTGAAAAGAATTGAATCTGTCTGAGACTATTGAACTACTGTAGCTGTATACCCCACTACTGGTTGTTGAGGCGGGAGTTACCCAGATCACAACAATGACAGTCGACTACAACAGGGAGGTGAATTCCTCAAAGTCCCGGAAAAGAGGGGTTTCAAATATCACAATACACATACAGTTGGCAAAACCCGACAAAAGTTAAAATAGTTGTCAACTCTAAAGACATTTTCCCAATGATCCAAACGGCTCAACAAAGAGTATTTCAGTTGTCTAGACTTTTAACAGCACACATTTAAACATGTCACAGTAGGAAAATAATGAAATAATTACGGGAATGCTTGAACTGAATAGGCCATTGTCAGGAACACCTGGACCTTTCCTATGTGACAAAATACCTGCTGTGAAAAAGGGCCTATAGTCGTCACACTCCCGGTAACCATCTGCTTCACAACCTCTCCGCTCACAGGCTCAATAGTCATCGTGGGCGTGCGTAATCCCAGTAACTGCACTTTCCCAGAGCTGTCACTATAGGCAGACAAAGCCTGTAGGCGCTGCCCCTAAATAGCCAAAGGGTCTATTGACGTCTAACGACTCACAATGTTTGCATACACCTTCAACTGTCTTATCAGCATGACTTACCAGATGCAGACTGTGGGCATACAGTAAGCCTGACATTTGGTGTCATGCAAGAACCATTCCCTCTTGTGAGGGCCAAGTGGATGTGCTTCGACACAGCTGGTGGCAAGATGCTCTACACGCCAGAGAAGACATGTCAAATTATTTTAGCATGCTGCACAATGTGTCACATTGCAATAATCGAAGGTGTTTTCCATACCGTGCTCCTACACCAGCAGGAAACATGTCAATGCAACATTTATTATCGCACCTATTTTTTTTAGTGACGGAGACTTCCCCTTGTCCTGTCGCAGTCATTGATTGTTCTTTTTATTCTTGCCTTCTGACATATTGGGTCAAGAAACCTAACCTTACGGTACGTTGGGAGTGTTAAATGTGCTAATTTGCGTTCCATAAATTAAAACTAGTGTCTCTTGTGAATCTGTTTCTATGCACATTATCATTTCAGGAATTTAAAAAACTGAACGGAAATGCCGGCAGACGGAGAGAAGTTGGTGTATCAGAAGCTAAAAGGGATAAACTGCAACGGTAACAGACTTGGCAAACAAATCATGATGTAACATAAAACGTGGGACCTAGATGTTGACTAAAGCTTCTGCTTCACTGAAGATGGTGGCTAATAAAGAAAGATCTGTGTGGAGCAATAAGGAGACCGTTACATTCACTAAATGAAGACGTGAAATAAACATAAAATTAATATTATACCTCCTATTATTTGCATAGGTGCATAATTTCACATTCGTCTTTTGTCAACTTTTTCGAAATGCGGTTAAAATCTGTGCTTCATTTAGATTATTTATTAATAATTAGTCTATCCACTATGCCATACATGACCATATGTCAAATGCAGTATGCGTCTTATGATGTAGTGGTATCACGTTTATCTGTGTGTTGTAGAGGACTGTGAGGTTATCCTCTTCTGTTTTTTTTATTTTAAATGCATACGTGCTATATAGATCCCTTTTTATAACCCTTCCATATCAACCTCACCAGAAACTCATCACTTCCGTTTTAACAATGTTCCTTGTTCCCTGCACCATATACATTAGGAGGTTGGTGGAGAGGGATCTTTTTTTTTGTAATTGTGTCAAAGCAATAGGAGGCTGGGTGATTATGTTAATTTTCACTGCACAATTTCTCTGGCGTCTGGAGCAGTGGACATTGTTTCACAAGTTTGAAAAGAATGATTGGGGAAACAAAAGCAATGAAGTCATGGAGAAGTACAGCCATGTCTGACTCTGTGGGCTTGCACTTATCCAGGGCAGGGGGTTAACCTCCGTGATGTCAAAGTGTCCGTGCACCCTACCGTCTCATTATAAATCAGAAGAATTTGCTACCGCACCTCTGCAGGCTAGTGAAGTAAAGAATAGTCTCAGGAGGAACAAAAAAGAACACGTATATAGTATACTGTGTTTTTGTGCGTGTTATGTCAATGCACAAGATGCAATTGTGAAAGTATAATGCAATTTGAAATTATGCTTTTAAAAGAAGAAAAGATCCACTGAATTGTTGGCGAGCAATTAGAGTAGATGGGTTTGGAAGTAGATGTTTGTTTAAGATGAGTGGTTAGTTCTCCATCCAAGCACTCTGGACCCGGAGGCCTGCTGCTTTTCACTCTGAACATTTATTCAGGAAGTGGTTTTCACCTGGGAAGCCAGGTGAAAAGCAATTACCTGCAATCAGCTAGCCGGCAGGATAAAAGAAAGCGGTGCTCTGTGTCTCTGAAGGCTTGGATTCAGTGTGGTCCAAAATGTAGCATGTGGTTTTACAAGGAAGATGTAGCAACATCATGTTGGCTAGAGTTTGCTGTTAAAGGGATAGTTCAGTGATTTTGAAGTGGGGTTGTATGAGTTACTCACACATAGTTAATATGTTACCTTATGGAAATTATTGTCGGCCTTCAGCGTACAATATAATATATAATCAGATATATATATTTTTTTTTAAGGTAACATTTAAAAGACGTTTTAGTGGGCAGCCTCTGCTACAGTGGGACTCAGACTTACGCTACTTCCATTTCCCCTCCAAACTCCGTTAAATGACATTGCTAAACACCACCTCCATAAGGTCACATATTAACTATGCATAAGTAACTGATACAACCCCACTTCAAAATAACTGAACTATCCCTTTAAGGTGTTTTTTGGATAACATTTTTATGAGTTGGTGTTTCATTTTCTTTTTTATTTTCAGAAACCATCAATGCACTCTGGGATGCTGATACAGAAAGTGAGTGATCCCAGGATTAGACCATAAAGAGGATACTGTATTCCTCCATCAGTAAAAGACACAGAAGGATATTTGAAAGCTCATTATATGGAAAATTGCAATATGGAACAAATGGAAACTTCCTATAAAACATTTAATTTGACATAGGAATCGCTAATAATCACACATTTAGCACATATTGAAACACGCAGACTAAAATAACTCCACAAAACAAACGACATTTTGAAATAAGTAGCTGCCATCGTGCCGGTATGTGATCCATCTGTTGAGATTTGACAATGCAACACGAGGACCATGAAATAACCTGGAGAAACATGAGCATAACAACCAAAGTAAATTACGCTGTATATTACGGAACTCGAGGTGTGAAATTCCTTCCTCCGGCATCCCTCTGTTGCTTAACTAATTATCATGGCACATTAATTTCCTAAACCCTGAAGCTGCAGTTGAGTTTACCCAATGTGCAGAGTATACGTGTTTATTCCTGTAAAAATGAAGTGTCTTACAAATTTTAAATAAAGCAATTTGCTCTGAGCTGAGCTTCGTCAGCAGCTTAATTTGTATCAAACGGAGAATTTGGGAAAATGTAAACTGCAGTCAATGTGTTATGAGGCCTATATGGTCTGACATGCAGCAACATAATAATATTAAGGATGAAATAATACATATGCTCAAGGGTGAAAATAGAATGCTATCCACAATCAATAGAAATGCGTAATAGATGAGAAAGACGCAACTGAATACTAATCATTTGCTCGGACAAACACGCTGGAGTGCTTCTCGTCCGACACTTTGACACTGCTGCCCTGCATCCAACAGTGGACATGTTGACAAAGTCCTCATTTATTACAGATTCCCAGCCCAGCGAGCATAGTCCCAGCGTGACACTGATTAGAAGGCTTGTACGAAATAAGCTTGAGAGCCCCATTCCACCACAAACGTATATTCATTTAGTTCTGCAGATTTATACATCCAGCTATCTAGGCACGAAAATGCAGCATGACATGAGAGTGTATTCTGCCCTTTTGAAAAGGGGGTTAATCTCTCTTTCTTTCATGAAGAAACCTCAATCTTACAGTGGCCAGCATGTCTCATATGATGCAGCGGCTGAAGCAATAAATTGAATTAAATAAACCCATTAGTCACGGCAGCTACCTTCTCACCTCGGCCCAGATACACTTTCATGGTAAGTTGGTCCTTTTATGAAGACCAGAGGACACAGCTTAAGACTGTGATGGCAAAGTGACCTTGAGTGAAAAGACAGAAAGCATGTCCTTGTTCATTACTCAAACCAATTAAGACGGGCCTGTTTGCTGTGTACAGCACAGGCCCAGTGTGTACTGCAGGTGTTAAAAAGTAAACGTATGCTCATCCAAAAATCAATTCATACTTAAGATTCCACCTCCTTCTGTCTTGTGGACATGAAACAAACTAGAGGTCGATTGGAGAAGAAAGCGACTATTGGGAGACTCACCCTGCATACTTTGAATGCATGTGAATGAATAACCAGATGCAGTCCACATACCGTATGAAGAAAGAGCCACGGATAAGTCAAGGATCCTAATCTAACAGCCTGAAACCGTCCGGGTGTGTTTTGTCCGTGACATCAGCTGTATACACATACTGAATGTTATCTTAGGTTTTTGTATATGTATATGTTTAATCTTTCTGTATTTGAGTCATTCAGAAATATAGAAAACAACCATCTCATTGACAGGCATAGTGTTGCTGTATTCTATTTTATTTTTTTTTTTTAGATCCTCAGCAAAACCTTTTGACTGAAAGCTGTAGCTCCTTTGTAAGTGCAGACAAATGTTAAAGGCCAACCAAGGTTAGAAAAGGGTCCAATGGCATGAATCAATATTTATTGCCAGAGTTAAGTGCTACCTTATAAACTTAAGTCCTTCCCTTTCTTATAAAATAACAAAAGTATATCAGATCTTCTGATTAAACAACTGAAAAAGACTAAATGTTAGGAGGAGAGGATTTTCCTGGTTCCAGTGATCCACAGTGACCTTGGCTCCTTTGGCTCCCTTAACGTTTGGCCGTCCAGTTTTCCTTTCCTTACATGGTTATGCCACGTATTGCAAGGTATGCCACATGTTGTTATCTTCAGAATAAGTTAGTCTAATCGGAAATGCTAACATGCTAAAGGTCACATAGCTGATGAGTAAACTGAGGGACGTTATTTGACGCCTATTTTAAAAAGAGCTATTCTTAGCCTTTACATTTTCTAAGTCTCTGCACCCCTGGAAGTCACGCTGCAGTAGAAGTTCATAGTTTCTGCAGCAGTTACCGCAACAGTGGCTTCACAGACAACAGTCAGCTACTGTACCAATCAAATTCTAATACAAGGGAAAAAGTCAGTTTCTAAAGAGATTTCTAAAATTTGTATCAAACATGAACATTGAAGAAAGAGAAAATACTGGAGGGAGAAAACGTATTTGATTCCAGCAGTATGTTAACAGTTATAGGGAAAGGTTTGATTTTGGAAGAAATTCATCCATTGGTTGCCAGGGCTTAAGAAAGCCCTCTGTTGGCAGCAAACAGGGCTGCTAATATGAAAATGAATTACCATTGGTGTTTAGTATTTAATTCCAACTGTGTGATTTCATTTCTGAAAACTATTTTAAGTCCCTTCGAAAAAATACTGCAGTGGTGTGAGTGAAATATATTTTTGTACATGTAACTTTAGTAAACATGATTTGTGAATGTTGGCTTCAGCATAAAAAATGTGTTGTGAAGGTCTAAACTAAATTATCCCATAATCCATGGGGCAGCGCTGACGCAGTATTTTGAGAACTATAACAGTGTGATTACGTTTTGTGTGCCTAGGTGGTGCATACAGACAATTTAATGTACATATCACACGTATCAAAGCCCCCACAGGGGAAAAGTTGGCTTGTATGGTTGAGAGCAGGCAACAACCTTATTATAAAGGCAGAACACGTCAACTCTCGTCTAAATCTCTAACCCATAATCCAAATTATCCAGGAAAAACAATCACTTCCTGATGAAGCAATTAGCAATTAGCATAATCCCTAAAACCGTCCTTTTGCATTTGACTGGTATAATCCAAATCTCACAGGAGTTTGGAAAATCGCACAGCTTGTGTTAAGGACTTAGAACACATTGAGAGTGCTGGTGGCAAAGACATCAGCGCTATGTTTCAGCACAGTTATGAAATCAGGATTTAACTGCTGGAAGAGTTCCTCTTCAAAGTAACAGTCAGTCCAGCACAGCAGCGTCTCCACTGTAGCGTATGTAAGAAGAGCGCTGAGTGCAGTTAACACATCTAATGGTGAGCTCATACATTGTTTCACGCTGTGCTAAAATTATTCGAATGGAATACCCCATGGTGATTTGAGGGAAAAAAAGAGCATGAATAAGTAAACAACATAAAGAGATGAGAAACTTCAAAGGCAATGGGACAATTACAGCAAACAAGATCCTGGAAGCCAATGAACGTGTTTGTCTTTGTTTGTGACAGTGACTCATGGGTGTAAACAGAGGAATTAGCTCGCACCTCCCGAGTCTCAGCACATCACGCAGCCATAATTGAATTATGTCTGTCAGGTTGTCGCTGAACCGTAGATGTTTTAAAGAGCGTGGGATGTATTTGGATCCAAAGATCCACTTCTGTAGATGTTCCCAACTTTTTTTTTTTCCATAATTGGTTTTCATCAAATTTTGGAAAAAGAAGCTTGTCTTATCTTGGAATCCTGAAGAGTGGCTGAAATTGCATATTTGTTTTTGCATTTCTGTTCGACAATATGACAAATGGTTTTCTTGATTGAAAGAAAACAAAACAATATCCTACATTTTGCTGCATCTATCTACTGTGTAATCCCATATGATAACCCTAGAAAAGGCAATTTCTCAAGAAATTGCGGAGTGAATGCTGGCTGCTGTAAGGCTGAGGCTAAACAGGAGTGCTGGCTTAAATTTGGATGAAGAAGCTGAAGGAACATAAAGAGTAGGAAAAGTGGGAAATGAGTAGTTGATGTATAATTATTCGAATGATCGCGGCAAACATTGAATATTTCGGAAAGTATAAGTCATGAAAAAGTTGAATACAAGCCCGAACGTCTAAATTGAGCAGAACGTTTTGATGGCTGAACAAAGTTTTTAGGTTGGAAAATGTGGAAGGAGAACGGGGACAAAAAAAACAAACCGTTTTTTTGTAGAATAACATATGCTTCCAGCATTCACACCAATAGCTCATGGACAAACATTTGAAGCATACTCCCAGCAGTCCCTGTATCTTGGCTCTGTGACCATTCCTGTCAGGGTTTTCCCTTTGACTGAACAAATGCATCAGCTTGTGTCATGAGACCACATCCCTCACAGCCAATAAGGAGCACGAGCAGCGCAACTGCTCCAGGAGATGAGGAAGGAAAATTGGAATCTTGACAAGTATGATTGACATGCGTATTTGTCCCAAGGTAGTGTTATTTCCAGAGATTTAAAGACGTCTGTAAACCCAGCATTCTGCCGAACAGAATCATTGTTCCTCCAGACTACAAGCACATCACGGCAATTGCGTTGCATGCAAATGATCTTTTGGGGGAGATGAATCCCTTTGAGCATAAAATGACTTCAGCTTATACTTTATTTTGGGTCCAAAATAAATTGTTTAACAGATGAAGCTATGTCTCTCATTTTCAGACAATCTGTCCATGTCGCGGAACCAAAACACAAGCACAAGTCGTGCCAATCTATTCCAGCCACAGTGGAGGAGAGGGCTGTACTGAATTTTTGTGTGGCTCTTTTGATGGACACAAAAATAAAGTGGATATGAGCCTTGATGGCGGACCATAACCCACGGCCACTTCACGGCAATGAAAGGGGGGGAAAAAAACAGTGAATTAAATTCTAACCATAAGTAAAATAGACTTCCACTTGAAAGCATCAAAGTATGGCAGTACAGCAGGGCAAGAGAAAGAGATGAATGTGTGTGTGAGCGAGGACGAATTCACATGAATTCTGAGCAGAACCAAAGGCAGGATGAAATTGGCTATACCCATTAAATGCTCAAGAGGTTTCTTTTTTTTCTCCCCGATATGCAAAAAAAAAAAGGATACAGCAGCATTACTTCTTCAATAATTCTCATGTTACAATACAGATAGGAAGAATAAGATCAAGCCAATCTGTAATCCTGAAATGAAATGGAAAAAGAATGAGTCTCTATTCAGCCAAAACAAAACACCAGTGAAAGGAAAAAAAAACAACCTCCTGAAAGGTAATTCAACCCTGCGCTCTCTAGGTGTTGATCCGCCGTATTGGGATCTTTGCTGCAGAAAATTTCAAACCCGGAGAGTACCGTTGTAATGGTTACGCTAATTAGCTGAGCTGGGATAGTTGCAGCTGTGTGGCTGGACTTGTTAAAATCCAATGCTACAGAGTAGTACAAAGACAGTTTTCACCTGAGATTTAAAGAATTCAAAATTGGATGGTGTTGATATCCTGCAAAAAGCTGTCTGCAGGCTATCTGCAGAGAGCTGTCGTTTTAATTAGTTTAGTACTGCTAGTGCAACCATGCTAGTGTTTTGCTGTTTATGTCTCTCAACACAATGAAGAATTGCATTAAATGAACATAAGCGACAGAAATTGAAGTGAAAGTTAAATGAGAAGACATTCTCAAGGGTTGTTTGCTAAAATATTTCCCTCGAGCATGATACGATACGATAAGATAAGATAAGATAGGAACTTCATTGATGCTAGTCAGCTAAGCACAAAGGCTAGAATTAGGGGTAAACAGCTAGCCTGGCTAACAAAGTCCATATAGAAAAACATAAAAACAAAGATGTGCTATTTTATGGAGGTTATGGGACATAGACCCAATGACAAACTGTCGTTGACATGTTTGACAGAGAAAGGGAACCTGTTTCCCTGTTTGCAGTCTTTATGCTAGGCTAGGTTACCCTGCTGCTAGCTGTAGCTTCACATCGACCATACAGACATGAGGGTGCTTTCCATCTAGGCCTAATTTCCTCGACAGGGGACCAGATAATATTTCCCTAATTTTAAAAGAAAACATTAAAATGAAATAAAAAAATGAATTAATATTACAACTGTTTAAAAAATATATATATATTGTCACAAATGGCCCTGCAATTACAGAAAACAGTTCCCGCTGAATATAGAAACACTCGAAACATACAGTACATGCAATACAGACAATCCATATAATTCATGATCCATGTAAATTCATGCAATCATGTTTTGAATTATTGCATGACAAATACCGTTAACCATTTCACTCAAATGACACCAAGCTCCCCTGTTACATGTGGCAATCAGCTTTATGTTTGACAATCACACACAAGGGCCTTTTTACAAGAAGACTCCTAACTCAGGGGCCAGATATGGCTCTATTGTATTGTTTATCCAAGGGGTGGACAGGAAGAGCATGGTAGTGTAGTAGGTATACTGTGTGTGTGTGTGAGAGAGAGAGTTAGAGCCAGAGTAAAAGGCTCCCCTTTGCAGCTGTGGGATATAATGATTAATTTTCCTGTGCTATGCTGCATCTAAAGATATTCTCAAACAAGAAACAAACATGATTGCTCCTGTGGTAGCTGGAACCTCTGAGCTCCACGACGCTTGGGAGTTTAATCAAGTGGAAAGAGGGCGGGCAATGAGAAAGACCTATCTTGAAGCGGGCCACTCTCTCGACAGCGCAGGGGTATGCTGCTAATTAAAAAGTTTAATTCCACAACTGCGGCATTGGCATCGGAGCACTCAGAGGTGCGTCCTTGTGAGTCCTGGTGCATTCTTATCAGGCGTAGGCAGATTCTGCCATGTTGGGAAGGAGCAGGACAGGGAGGCACTGCAGCAGCACACAGGCCCAGCTGGAAGGGATGGCACTCTGCCTACTCAGGGATCTGGCCCACCTTGCTCCTTCCCATCTCCCCACTGAGTGGAGTCACAGGCTCCCAGTCAGGTGGCAAGAGTCAGGGGCTAAGCTGCCCACGGAGCAGCTGAGAGAGAGAAAACAGGACCAAACAAGGGATAAAGGCCGGATTTAGACTTTCTGCTGCCGGGATCGGCAGTGGATCCATGTCTACATTACCCACCTCCTGTCACCGGGTCCTGTCTCACGGCCGGACGTTACAATATAGAGTGTGCTCCAGTAAACACTGTTCTTTCAATGTCCTACAGCAGCTAAATCAGACATGATACACTGGCAGTGCCAACAAGACTTTAAGATTAAAAAATAGATTATTTTTGCTCACAATACAGTGCAACAACAGTATCTTTTACTTTGATGAAGCGAGGCGAGTTGTGAACTCGGGATCTATTGATTGGATGAGATTACGGCTCACAAGGCGAAAAGTCCTTGAAAATTGCAAGGCTCGTTATGTGACATCCCTCTTTAAAAGGCTGTGTCTTATCAAGGAAAGATGATAGAAGAGCAGTATACAAAAGAAAAAGAAAAAGAAAATCATTTTAATGTGTACTGGAATAAAAACAATGTTTCCTGTGACTAATCACCGAAGAGCTGGAAGCTATCGCTGACTCGTTGCTCTGCACAGGGACGCAGTCCTGAAAGGCTAAGAACACTGCTCCCAAAGATTTATAGGCACATCCCCTCAGCTTTTATTGCACAGGGGTTAAAGTGTCATTTTAATAACCCAGAGATATTAGAGCTTGCAAACCTCAGGAATACTTTGCTTCTGGTTCACAGCTAGCTGATTTATGTTTGAACAGTGTTTTGGAAGAGGAAATGATATGCACATGTACTGGGCGTTTGCTCACATTCCCCAGCGACATCTACATTTCAGTTGCCCATCATAATTGTCTTGGATTGCCTTTTCTGCAATTGGCAAACATATTTATGTTTCATTAATGTCGCTTAATCAGGTTCCGGGTATTGTACCGTCTGTTTACAGCCGTGCAACTATAACTAAACTAGTTACGATTATGATCTCATGTTGCTTTGTGTTTTTTCTCATTAAAGAGATGTTATATTAAATATATACAATATCAAATTTTGAATTTCACAAATAATTTGGTTTGGAGCTGTTTCGATGTAGCCGCACATCCTACTTTTGAACCAATCTTTTTGCTCATATGATCAAAAGGTGTTTGAGGACACGTTCATGCTTCAACATTTAAAATTACCTAATGACATATTTATTACCCAGTTCCATTATAACATCGATTAATCTCAACAAAACTGCTCTATACTAGGTTATTTCAGAGTTAAAAAAGCCATTCTCAGTCCTTGTGAAAAGACAGATATAAGTGTTCCTACTTTGCTGACTGTCCAGTTCACACATCAGTGCAGAGCAGAATGCCATTGAACCACAATAGATGAGAACCCTGAAGCCTCCTGCCGTATTATTTGAACTCTTCACACGTGCTTTTTCAACTAGAATTAATCTGAAACGGAAAGTCTGACACTTCAAAATGGTGACACTTTGAACAATGAGCAAGGCAGATACTGCCACTGTTAATCGTCCAGTCAACTCAAACTTCAACGTGCTTGAAAGATATACATTTTCCTATTTTGTAATAAATAATCTCACCATTTCAAAATCAGAATAATTGCTCTGTCGAGAAGATTCCACTGTGATAAATCATACATGTCTCAAATGATTATTAACACATGACAAATATTTTCAGACAGCTAATGACCATTACATTTTTTTTCTTCTTTTCATTCCAGATTCTCTCTCTCTGGAGTTCGTTCCATTAAAACCCTATTTGTTACCACTAATGTGAGCACCATTTGTTTGGCATTTTGCAGAGATGCTGAAGATACCAAGCAGTCAACCTCACTAATAAGCCCTCATTAGACCGGTACCTAAATAGTGTGAATTCCTGCTGAGAAAACGCTCACCCACAGAATACATAAATCATCATGTATTACCAATAATCAATGACTTTCTCTAGCACAATTCATGAGGCACATTATCTTTCCTCCAAAGTGTGTGGACACTGGCGTAGAGATGGAGTAACAGTTGCTGTATTGGTCATCGTGCATCAAATGCTTCCTATTCCAAGACGAGCGTTTGCACTGGGTTGATGCTCAAGAGAAGAGATAAGTCAAATCCTCGTGGTGGTGGCTCATCCTCTTTACTCAGAAATAGAGGCGACATTAGAAGCGCCAATTGGCTGATGAGCGTCCTCTGTGTACGGTAATGATGGCACTACATTGCTAATTGCTTGTTCAAGTAAGCCCAAAACACACTGGAGAAACTGTCCAAGAGTGCTAAAAACAGGAAGCAAGCACCGATCGCCCATCTGGGCCCGTCTATGGAGGCTCGTACGAGACCCACATTCAACCAGGAATCCTTGATGTGAAAATTGGATGTGTGCAAAAAAATGCTTTTGGATGTGCAGTTCTGTGTTGGTACAGAAACCTAAGATCTTAAAGCCACATCCAGAAGGGAGGACTGTCCCAAATAATATTTATATTTAAAAATACATAAAACATAAATAACAATAAAACAAGTAGCCCTTTTTCTTTTAAAGAAACTCATTATTCCTCTTCAGGAATGGGAAAACTTTCGGCGTGTACTCTGATGCCACTGGGACAATGGTCTCATTTTTGGATCAACTCTGTGCATAAACGACTTAATTCTTTCATTTAATCTCAGTATTCACGTTTGTAGTGTGGAGTGTAACAGACCAACCTACTGTAACAGTAAATACAGCACTGTATTAAGTCGAAGACATTCTTATAATTAGATAAAAATCAAGGAAAATAATGAAAAATTAAGAAAAAATAATTGGTAGAGTAATTGGTAATGACAATGAATTGTTTAATTCTATAATTTTTATAAGGCATTCTGTGAAAGTATCCATCCATGTGCGACAAACAGAGAAGCTTGGACATTTAAACCCATTCAACCCATGTTTGGGTTGGATTTTGAGAAAATCAACAGTCAATTTATTTGAATTTTCTTTTCTTTGATGACTCAAAACTTGATAAAGTGCTGTTATTATAGGAATAGTCCTCCTATAGACGTGACAGCATTTGCACATAAAAAAGAAAAGTTACTCGCTGTGTTTACTTCAGCGGCGGCCTGGTGGTTGCTTTACCTTCCGGCATTGTGGCTGTGGAACATGAGGGGGTGTGAGGTGCTGCCTACATAACACATATTTCCTTTACTGTCACTTACGTTTGACCAGTTCAAACATTTGCCAGGATAATGGCAACATCCTTGGAGGACCTGGTTCTTTATAATATGTGTCAGCAAACGGCATCTCCTGTACGACTCCCGGGGGAAGGCTATAGTGAGGCAACTACCTCTAACCTTCAGTGAACCACGCACAGCACTGCGGTGACAAAGGCGCCAGGCGAGCTCGGATGTATGCGGGCTTTTACGTATATTTTGTCATCCCTTTAGTCACAGAATGGGACTCAAAGGGAACCTTCCTTCGCCCCCCGTTTCTTTTCCTCTGGAGCCACGTCATCCCTATTGTTTCTAAATATCACCGAACCTGAATATCTGAAGAATAGATTGTTAACGGCAATTACCTTCAGTCAATGTGCGCCTGTGTGGTGCAACGACACGCAGAAATCTTAAGAGTTTACTACACTGAGAAAGGACTACATGGCTACCTGAGTACATGTTAGCATATTCTTAGTCTTTCTATGGATTTATGAATCACATTGTCTTAGCTTGCTAGTTTCATTCAACTACACCAATTTCCAACTGTTGGTCAACACACTTATTAGGAACAAGAGTTCTGAGTTAATCTTTTTGTTGGTTAGTTCGAAACAACTCATTAATAGATTTTACCATTCAACGTTTCACTTTCACCACTAAAATGAGCGACAACTTGTCTCGGTGTATCCTCCTCATTGTACAATATGTCGCCAGTGTGTCTGTTTCTTCCCTGAACGCATGGTGAACATTGTGCACAGGACAATGACAGATGTAAAACCGAGGCTCTTTTAGGGATTTGTTTGGCTCAGGGGCCCTAAAACACGCGCGCACACTTACTATTATTTATGTAAGCATGTCATACTCCTGTCTAATGAGCCTTTCACCGTGAGCGTAATGAAACAGCTTGCATTAACACAGGCTGAATTAACAGCCGAGAGGCCCCGCGTCTATGCAGCAAGATGAAAGCAGATGCTCCACAACCCAAACACCGGCGTGGCAGAGCCGGGTTCCGCGGAGCAACAGAAGGGACTTTGAGTCAGCCAGTCAGTCATTCTCATCAGCTCATTGCCTCCATTAGAAAATCTCGAATTCCCCTGGTCAAACATCATTATGTGAGAACAACGCCTTTGCTGAGCCATGACCAACTGACCATGAATGAACCCTCAAATTGATTTTTTTTTTTTCCCTCCCATAAACACGGCGATGATAAACAGCTTCTTCTCTGGCTAATAAACCTGGACTGGGAGAGAATGTCAACCGTCACACACGCGAAAACTGGTGTAAACAATTCCCACTCCCCTGAGTAAGGCGGTTGCAAAGCTGAGACGAGTTGTTTCAGAAAATACATCACAACAACATCACTAGTTCTCCTTTAAGCACTTATACAATAGTCCAATCTGTTTCACACGATTGCTAAATGAAGTCTTATAAAAGACTCTTGCCCTGCATTTTAATCTTGAGCATGACGGTGCATGTGTGTATGTGTGAGTGTGTATGAGGGTTTAACGGATACTGAGGAATTAACTGAATAATGAAGACTCTTTTCTTTTACATATAAGCATAAGATTGTCTCTCATTGTGCCGTGTATTTTCATTTTTTACCAGTGGATGGAGGATCCAGCAATGGTAGACAATAGACAATGGTTGTCAGAATACTTGAACCTAAAACATCAAATTAAATACGTGAAATAAAGTGTTATTTTGGTGAAGAGGCAAAAACAAAAATAGAATCACATCAGAATAGCTTCAAATAAATTCTAAAACTATAGTTTAATTTCCCTTTGTGTGTGTTTTGTGCCAGTACATACAACAGCTTTGTTGCATGTATAGTGAGCATATTGAACATCGCTTGACATGTTATGACAGACAGATGAGAGACAGGTATCATTTTTTTTTTACTTGAAAACAACTCAGTTCACGGCGCGTCCTCAAATTGAGTTCAGTGTTTTTATTAAATACTCCCTTTACAATCAAGAAGAGGAGGACGTTCAACTAAAATGCTCAACACTGCAGATTATAAAACTCACTTTCCTCATTCAACTGCTGTGCAAGGTAAGTGAGACGGTCAGCGTGTTGAGGGACCATATCAGAGTTCTATAATGATTTAGACCCCATTTACCTTTTGCATGTGCATTGTTGCTGATGTAACCACTCCCCGAACACAATGTCAGGCTGCCATTTCTTCCTATTCATGTCTCGATGTAAGAAAATCAATTTGCAGAGACTTGCTTGAACATTTGTTGAGATTGAAGAGTTGGGGAAAGGGGGCCATGCACTTTTTTTCGTGGCTGCTTTGTTGTTTTTGGTTCAGTAATGATGCTGCAGACTGACTTGAAAAGTTGTGCAATTTGCATTGAACTCTGACAACCTTGAGAGAGGCTCACTCTGATGGATTATCTAATCCCAGAGACGTCCCACGTCTGCCTCGAAGCCGATTCCCTAACCTTACAGAAATTAATTATAACGCATGAAAAAAAACAAAAAAAAAACAATCTTGATATGGTATGCCCTGGAGAAAAAACACAGTAACCATAAAAAAAAACAAAGTACACGTGATTGGGGATACATCTCGCCCCCCCCCCCACATGCGCACGACGCCCGCGCGTAAAGCACCTGCGGTCCTCGCACAACCTGCAGCGGGAACTCACCTGTACCAGTCCAGCCCCTTCTCGTAGTTCCTGTCGAAGAAGTGCGGCTCGTTGCCCACGGCTCTGACGTCCGGGTGCACCCGGAGAGCCTCCAGCAGCGCCCGGGTGCCCCCTTTCTTCACCCCGATGATGATGGCCTGGGGGAGTTTCTTCTCGCCGTAATCCGAGGTGCAGTTCGCCCTCAGGTCGCTGTCCGTGGTGCTGAATTCCTGGCGCTCCCTCTCCAGCGCGGTGGTGCGATCCGCCGCCGCCGCCGCCGCCGCCGCCCTGGTCGGAGACGCCTGCGTCCTAGTCCACTCCACCGTCCCCGGCCCGGCCTCGCCACGCTCCCGGGCGGCGGACGCCGCGGTGGTGGTGCCCCCGGCGCCGGTGAACTCGGCGAAGCCCTGGGACGCGGAGTAAAGTTTCTCCCGCAGTGTCGCGAAAGTTGCCTCCTCCGTCACCAGCCGGCCTTGGTACGCGTAGTTCTCCTGCAGCGGGAACTGCAGCGAGTTGTAGCAGCTCATCAGGCTGTAGAACAGGTAGGTGACGGAGAGGGACAGGGTGAACATGAATAAGATTTTCCGGGGCACTTTAGAGGTGAAGACCGAAGTGCTGGACCAGAATGCCATCTCTGATAGCAGTGATCCGCTCAGAGAAGTGGCCAGACATGTTTCCGCCCCGAGTCTTGCATTGACAAAATCGCCGGCAATAATCAGTCACTATCAAGCGCCGCTCCAGCCACAAACGCGTGGAAGCAGGACCGAACCCACCCGATCCAGCCGACTCGCATATTTATAAGGATCGCGGGCAAATGGATCGTTGAAATTCCGGAAGAATCCCGCCGTCCCCCCTCCTCGGGTATCGATTTCTTATTCCAAAAGCTGACAGACAATGTCACAATTTATTGGACCGAACTTGCAGATTTGAGAGGCTGGGGGGTGGGGGGGGGGAGGGGGCCTGGCGTCCTTCCAAAAATCAGCAGCCTGACTTGAATTGGACAGAGTGCGACGGACGCAATCTTGACATTTTATGAGGAGGGGAGGTGAAAAGAGGAAAAGAAGAAGAAGAAGAAGAAGAAGAAGAAGAAGAAAACGAAAGTGGGTCTATCTCCTCGTCATCCCGAAGTCCGGTCCAGTCCAGTCGGCGACACGAGAGAGGATTCGCATCCATCCGGAGCACCGAACAAAATCCACTGAATGTCTCCAACGAGAGACGCACGATCCTTTACGCACCTCTCAATTGAGTGCTTATGGTTAAAAATAAATAAATAAATAAAAATAAAAAAAACTGCCTTTGAACAAAAGCATCCACTCTTCAGGCTCCAGGCAGCTGCTCGCCGTCCTTTGCGCCTTCTCCTCACACTGGCGGTGCGCTGCGATGTGCGCATCGGCCGGGTGAGCTCATCTCAACTGAAGCACTGTGGAGCCACACAGTACAACTAGTGTGTACACCCACTTTTCCCCCTCTTATCTGTGCACGAGTGAGGGCTGTGAACGTCAGATTTCCAAATCTGACACGGTTGTGTGTGTGTGTGTGTGTGTGTGTGTGTGTGTGTGTGTGGAGAGCTGCTCCTCCCTCTCTCATCCCTGTGACTATACTTAATGGCGACGGGCGTCACACATGCTGGAATGTTTAAGCGCTCATTGGCGACATGAGGCGTTTGTGCGTAAAGTTCACTATGAAACTCCATCTCGAGGATTATTTTGATATATTCTTTTTTTCCCCCCCAGAAAGCTCATGTCTGCACCCTGCTGGTTTTCTAAGGAGCATTGCATAAGTTATTTATTTTTATTTTTTTAAAGAAGAACAATAAGTTCATCCAGAGAATATAAAAGCAAAATTGATGAATAGAAGTGATTAATGAGCAACAGCTTATTTTTAAATGACACTAAAGGCTCACGTCATCTACAAAACTCTGAATGCAAGAGAGCACACGCAGAAAAACAATCCTCTGTTCTGCATTATGCCGAGGATGGGGATGCTGCTTAGGCGTATTATGCGCTGGATTTATTATACATGGGTACAGACTGTAATTTCTGATGAGAATATTCACTGGACCCTAACTTGTACACTTTGTGTATTCGCAATATGAGGATCCAAAATTGCACAGCGCTGAAATGTCTCCCTGTGTTAGAGCATCTCATTCATCACACACCTCCAACACACCAGGAGAGCCGGCGTCACACTAAGTACTGGGTCACAGATAATTTGTCGTTGCTGTTGTATATTTAAGGTTGTGTGGTTAAAAATTAAAGCAAATATTTGTGTGTGTGTGCGCAGTGGGGTCCAAAAGTCTGAGACTAGTTTCACATTCACTTGAATGGAAAAAACAGCCCACGTATCGCTGTAGTTTCTATTCACTTGGATGAGGAATGGGGTCTATTTTAGGGACCCCGTTCCATGTTTTTTGAACAAATCTGTCTTTTCCAAAACCAGGGGTGACAAAATGTCATGTCATGTTATTACAGAGTGTAAGCTTTAATGGCATCCAATATGAGAAACCACCACGAGAAGATACACATTCCCATTGCTGACTTATTCATATTTTTCCCAATCCATCCTGCATTTTTATCTTGGAGCAAGTAGAGAATTATGATTACTTGATATAGGGGTGCACCAGTCACCAATCAAACAAATCATGTCAGTTATGACCAAATATGAGGTATGAAATGCAAATGTCTAATCTACAGTGCAGTTATTTGTATGCCTGCAAACTTTTTATCTCAATCAATTTGAAATATATCCAATTATTGGAAACCCGGACCTACACATATGCAATGCAGGTGAATGGGTGAGGGGGAGGGAAAGTGTGGACAAGTGTTTGGAGCACAATGGTTGCCGGGTGTTTGGCAGTCAAGAGAGCGTAGGAGAGCTCAATGGGTTTGTTGAAATTGTTGTGTTCGCAAATTGCCACTCTGAGAAGCCGAGAGCTCTCCAACGCAAACTGCCCCGTTTGTAGATTCCCACTTTTCCCCAGACTTCCTCCCCGTCTAAGTCCGAGATTTTTTCGGAGCACACTCAGAGACTCTGGCCACGGAGCAGTTTGCAGCAGAACGTTTCAGTGTTAACAACGCGAGCCGGGTGGCATTAAGGCGGCGGCTGCTACTCACTGCTGATGATAAACTATTACCAGAGCACGAGAGAAAATATATTGACCCGCTTCATCTCCCCTTTGTTGTGTCTGTTATCGGAGCGGTTCATAAATTGCTCAGATATTGTCTGTCCCTCTGGAAGCTGAGTGCTCAGATTGTGTCTATTTGCATTTACAAATAAGCAGTCACTCGGGAAAATTGACTTTACAAAGGTTCAGTGTAAGTCCAGGAAATCTGCTCTGTTAAATGGACCATCTGCTGTTTGTGTCAAAAGGTCAAAATCTAAAGAACTTGTTCTACCTCACCTGCAGGCAACAGGTCTTCATAGGATTTAAGTCTAGCTTAAAAAAAAAAAAAAATCCACAACGACACAGCCTCCCAGTCCAAGTTAGCCAACGGTAACACACGCACTGCAGGAGGTTAAAGATTATTCTCCTGTCTCTTTGTTTCATGTAACCATGGTGCAAGCAAACCTATCTAGTCACAGTCTGCCAACACACATTCAGTGTTCGTCAGGATGAGACTCTGAGCCACACGCAGCAGAGCCGACCCTCTCTGCAGCTCGCATTAACATTCACCTCGTGTCTAGATTGTATTCTGATATGAATTATCCATATTACACCTGGAATTTAAAAAATGTGTCTAGGCTATCCAGTGCGTCTGCAGTTCCACCGCAATTATGATTTTAAATCCTGCCAAAATCCACTCGCCGTTAATGCAAAATTGTTCATCTAACTCATATTGAATATCATCTCACAGGCTGAGCCCAGTGCCTGTGTTTGTCTTTTATACTTGTACAACGTAGGTGGTCTTCAACGCTTCAATGCACTCAAACGCTATTTCATCCATAGTATTCAAAAAGCAAATAAAGAGAGAGTATCAAAATATAATAGTATAATAGTAATATAAATAGTTTTACCTTCTATAAAAAAAATCTGACCCAGAGCATGTACACCACTTTTTTTTTTTATTTGTCAGCGCATTATTTGTCATGGCGTGCAGAGGAAGCAGCGTGAAGGCGGTTAAATCACACGAGGATTAGGATACAACACCTGCCGTCACTGCGATGATGAACTAATACGGCCACAGAGCTCTTTCTGTGTCTGATTCAACATCACAAGGTGCAACGCGAAGGATACTAGAGACTGCTTTACGCTAAAACACAGAGGACTGTTAAAAAAACCAACATCAAATATATATACATTTTAAGATGCACAACAGATGAAGCTCCTGTGGGGGTCAATGCAAAAATACTCCCTGGAACAGCTACAGCCCGGCAGCCAATTCATCACCTTGAGATTTGGGTCTTCTAATATGAACTGACCCGATTCTGAACCCTGCCACAGTCTGAGCCAGTCTGCAAGGAGCGAAGATGAAGGGACATTGTGGGGAGGTTTTGGCAGGTACAGCCGTCTGGACTGTAACAGTGTAATTTGAGTCGCAGTGCCGCGGCCAGTGCTGTTGCTCCACTGGGGCTGACGGCAGAGACGGTTCACCAGGCTGCAATTAGACAGAAGATGGCAGAATGGATGCGAGTGACCGTCCCTTCATTCGTCAGAATTGACTATTTAGGAACCATGAACAGTGACAATCTGTACAGAATTCTATGAATTTTCATTCTTTGATGCAGTAATCAACACACCAAGAAATGGTGAATCAATTTCTTTTTTTTATGGCTGTGTCATTCATTGCATAAATTTAAATATTGCAACCTCTGAATGAGTTAAAGTCACAATAAAGTACTTTAGACTGGTTGTATTTTGATGAAGGCATATTTACTGTAAATTAAAAATAAAGAATGAAAAAGAAAACCAAATATTTGAATGAATCGGTCTGGGGCACACTTCTCTGTATAGTGCTGCCTCGGGTTCAGTAGAGTCTACAGTTTTGTTGTCTGCATTTAATGAAGATAACAAAATTCATGAGGAAAATTCCTCTGAGTGATACTTGAAGGCATTTTCCTCATGAATTTCTTTGAAGAATTTCTCCAGGAAGACATCGGAAAAAAATGTTTACTACATTGGGCCACAAGTAGAAGGACAGCTTAAAGATGGTATGAGACGTTTCTTTAAATTTTAGAGAACAGCAACTATCGAGAGAAAAATGAGTTTCTATAAAAACACCAAACAGGAGCTGCATAATCATGGCAACAAACCACCTTTACATTCACCAGCCCAATTACTCCCATGCTTTATTTCTAGACCTGGCAATTGCGTTTGGATCTGTATCACACGAATGTCTTTGGAAATCATTTGGCTTTTGTCAGCATACCGAATATAATCAGAAATCTGGTTAATGCATATGTGAAGGCGAACTGAAAAAGACAATATCGGCCCAGTTATGACATGAATTCCATGCATCCAGAGACTTGAAGCCTGGGGCCCTAAGATATAAACAAAACCTGGGACGTATACACACAAACACAATGTGCAAATATGCCTGCTGCTCTGCAGCTGTACATCGTGGGTATTTACTCTACATTCTAATGGGTATTTGATTGTGTTGGACAACAAAAAGACCTTGGTTAACAGAGGCAATTTTCAATAATGTTAATATTAACATGTAACCACTTTACTTGGAGATATACAGTTGTTAGGTTTTCGCACAGTTTTATACAACATACACATATTCCAGACTGCATAGTTATTCTAGTCTGTCCACTCTCTTCTTGTTGTGATCGTTGCAGCCGGGCTGCAAAAACCTCCTGAGTAGGCTGTTATCCTGAAGCAGGATAAGTTAGCTGTCACCTTAGCCTATTATTGCGAGAAGGCTGTTTTTAAATCGCTGAAGTTGCCAACACATCTCAGCAGGGTCAACTGTCAGGATGACTAATTGATGCTGGGAGTGACAGTCTTATATTTTTTTTTAACATTATGGATCTCAGTGGAGATGATTCTAGACATGTCCCAATTCAGTAGCTACCTTAAAAATGTTGCATTTTCAAAAAACACAAAAATACATCACAACCGGGTCGTCGAGCCCTGTGCTATTTCAAAGACTGCTCCAGATGTGGTCAAGGAAGGGAAACCTTGTTTAACTGAATTTGGAGGAAACATAGTTTGTGGCCCTCAGTATCCAGCAACCCAATCCAGCAACATTGCCTTTCGTTTACCGGTGCATTGATGCAGTCCTTGGAATGTCTAGAAATAGCACAGGCATAAGATATATTCCCCAGATGTTTACAGACCCCCTGCAGTTTGGGGGTCAGTGACACTGGACACTTTCATTTGTGGAGATTTAACAAATGACCTCCAGTTGTCTGAAGGATACAGCTTTGGCCCAGCTACTGAAACACAGCCCTAATACGTTATCTTGTCACATCCTCTGTAGCAGTATGGAATCTGTGTTGATCCTTACGGTTGAATTGTTGGCCTTATCTTGAAGGCAAAATTTACGATAACATGTCTACTGATCCATTTCTTGTTCCAGCTTGTTTTTCGTTTCCTGAGCATTACCCTCCTAGGTTATGGCAGGATGCACACTTGCCACAGATCCAACCTACCTTTCCCATGGGGAGGAATTATTAGACAATAACACATGTTGAGAGGACAGCATTTATAAAGAGCCTCTCTGGTCTTCATGACCACTCCAAGTGCTTTACATCACGGATCACATTCACCCATTCACATTTTCACACACATTCATACAGCGATTACTTAACCTAAAGGACATTGTCTATCACTCACACATCATATCAGGGACAATTTGAGGTTCAGTGTCTTGCCCAAGGACACTTCAACATGTAGACTGGAGGAGCTGGAAATCGAACAATCGGCCTTACGATTAGTGGACAACCTATACCTCCTGGCCCACTACAAGCACAATAAATACCAAAATAAAAGCCAAATCTGGAGATGGAATTTTTTCTAGAAGTTACGCAGAAACAATCTTCATATCAATCTCACGGAATTGCGTGGTTGTTAGTTGAAACATAATTAAACTGCAAAAGATTAGAATAAAGAAATGTCCTTCACTTACTGCTGTAACAAGGACATTTTTTATTAGTTCTGTAAAGATGATAGTTATAAAGGATTTTTTATGTTTTGGACTATGATCTGATTCAACCACAATCCAACTTTACTTGGCACATTACTTATGATATGTCATTTAAATGAGGTGCAGTATTTCTCTGAAGGTACCTACAGTGCAGTTCAACTGTTACAACCGCATCCAGATTTAAAATGCAGATTGCTATTTTTAACATGAAGACTATTTAGAAGACTTTTTTTTTAATCTTCTCGTGGTGTTTATTATCCCAGTAGAACAAGTCTATTAGTCAATGGCCTAATGGAGGAGAACAAACAAGTGGCCTCTATAATTTGAATGACAACCCTGATTCTCATCGCTCTTTGCTGTGGCTGTATTGTCTTGCCTGTTTTCAAATGGTGTGCAGTGTCGATGCGGAGGCGAAATGATAGATACTTCCCTTTACTTGATCAATAATTCTGCTTCCCTACAATGTTGACCAAGCTGCCACACAGTGGACTAATTAGATGATAAAAAGTGATGGATGTGTATTAAATTCAGCTGGCCCCTTAAGAGAACTCCTTTGGGCTTTTTCCTATTTCCAGCTGACCTTTTGGATCCTAACTTTATTGTACGTGGATGCAGTTATATCAATTTGTGGGATGTTTGTGATACAGCCATCAGAGTGTGTTGCATTGATTCACTAAAAGGAGATAGATAGATAGATAGATGGATAGATAGATAGATAGATAGATAGATAGATAGATAGATAGATAGATAGATAGATAGATAAAGATATTTTCATGTCCCACCTATATGAATAAAACAAAGCATGAATACCTATTGATCCTCATTTCAAAACATGACATAATGAGATTTCAAAAATTTGCTCCAGGATAATTCACAATGGCTTTGCTGCAAGAAAAGGGACAAATTATCCGGACTGCAGTTTGATGTGCCAGAGAATCCAATAACCTCTATGAATGGGTCATATGCTCAATGGCATCCTATGAGAGCAAGAGGACCACTGGACCATTACTGGAGGGAAAATGAAGACCGTGTAAATCAAGGCGGCTCAGAGTTCACATGGATCAGGTACTCCCCATAGGATCAGTGAGAGGCCAGTAGAACACCCTAACACAGTAACTGCAGAATATATTAGAGCAGCCCTTTTTCACAGTCAATGTAATTACCAACATGTCTACATCGTTAAAGTCTGAATCATAGCCATTACTTCAAGCTATATAGTTGATCCAGAAAGCAGAGAGCAAATTTTGTTTTGTCCAACAACAGAAAATGACCAGAAAATGGAGCAAAACCTATTTTCAAGACTTTTCCAGTCTCGGCTCAATGACATCAGATAAAACGACTTCTTTTAAGCCAAAAAGGTGGAGCCCAAAACTTAGAGGGGAATTACTGCATTTTACATCATGAAAATCTGAAAGGACATGAGCTCTCTTAGCAGCTTTTGCTTCTATCGATGTGTTCCTTTTAAAGAACAAGAATTGTGCGGATGTCACCATTTTGGAGGATGATGTCCACATCTTTCTTTGTAATGTCTAATCAAATATTTTCCATAGGATTTGGTGCTTTGTCTCCTTAGTCCTCGTATTGTTTACTCATGCGTTTTGATCAGACTCTCTGTTTCTGCTCATCCTCCCTTTGTGCCAGTGTTCTATCTTTAGGGTGTTGATGTTAGACTGATGCAACTCTTGGCCTGCTGTGCCTGTTTTATTTAAACATGTCAGAGCACAGCCAAATAATGGGGTACAATTAGAGCCGTGGTGAAAATGTTTCTGTCAGGGGCAGCATCACAGAAAAAGCAGGGTCTTGAATGGGTTTCTCCTAGAGCTGCCCCCCCCCCCCAAGAAAATTATTTCCCTCTTATGATCCATCAGTGAAGAGTGTCTCAACTGATGATATCCATTTGCCCTTTCCACAACTTGTGCTTTGGAAGTCAGTACCAGCTGCAATATCCTGGACTGGAGCTGCACGGAGCGAGCTGCCTGTGGACCGCACTCCTTCCCCGGAGTCGTTGTTCCTGAGTTAGCAAGACGTCCCCCGGTGCCTGCCAGGTGTGGCTCCCTCAGCATAATTAAGGTGGGATCTGCCGGGGCTTCTGGGCCACGGTCATTCATCAACTGGATCACCTGCAAGATTAATGTGCACTAGCTGCAGCGCTCCAATGGATTGCTGCCACTTGCTGAGATCATTAGCGCTGGCCTCCGTATGACTGCAGAGGGCTCCACTCAGTGGACGGGGAGATTTGCAGCTTTGCATACTAAATAAATAGTCCATCATTGGCTAATTAAGGGATTATTTGAGACACTCGTGTCCAGTCCCCCGGACAGTAAACCATAACTGAAGGGCAAACTAGATAGATTAGCTCCACCTGCTTAGTAGCAGAGTGCAAAGTAATGAAACTGCTGACAAAAGTAAGCTCAAAGGAGAATGGGCAGGGAGTGCGTCATTACACAGCACGTAGATCCCAAAGGGACTCGCGTCCACTTTTTAATAACTCAGTTTTTATAGTGCAAAGTGTTGAGATTGCATCATCTCACCATTTCAAGCAATGTTAAACTCAAACTGATCCTGCCGCCACTTTAAAAATACAGAGTTGCAATGAGAAGGTTACCTGTCATCACGCAGCAGTAATCTTTAAAGAGCATTGATCTGACAATTGCAAAACAAAACAGTGTCAACACTTTTACTGAAATTTTATAATCAAACGCTAACTTGTACATCAGGTTCCAACAAAAACACGATGGCGCTGGTCAAAATGCTAAACTCAAGGTTTCAAAAGGGCAGTTCGCAAAACCAATGGGTGACGTCACGGTGGGTTGCCACAGCACTATTAACTCAATATCAAACCAAATTACTCAATTGCTAATATCACATTTCCGTACAATGATTTGGCAGTGATATTTATTCAAAGATAATACTTCCGACCACTAAAGGAAAAAGATTTTGTCAAAAATAGAATAGGATGACTATTTTCCGCAAAACACAATTGCATACCAAATCTATCATAAATCTGAATATGGCCAAAACAAGGAGGTTTCCACCTGTTGTGTAAACCACTATACAGTTTCACACTGAGAGGCGAGGGGAGGGCTGAGCACGGCTTTTCTGGCTCTGAGCCTCCCTGTATATGAGGCTTGTTTTTCATTGACTGTGTCAGGAATCAAGAGGGCTAATCCCTCAGAGACTTCAGATGAAAGTTTGAAAAGAAATAATGAAAGGCATACTGCCTGAGGGTGCATATCGGGGTGAACGTACAGCAGGCTGGAGAGAACAGCAGCGGCGCACGACAAGCAGCAAAGGAAGAACATAACAGCTTCCCTCGCTGCCACCCCCACCAGTCTAACTATAAATCACATATTCTGTCTCCAAGACATAAACAAATACGCAGCAGAGTACATCAGAAACTTGGCACAGCATGAATACTTTTAAAATGTAACATTTTTCAGCGTGTAGTTTTAACATATCTGAATGATCCGTAAAAATGACTAGAGACTTTATAAAAGGGAACAAGAGACTGTGGCTTTTGCTATTGGCTTTGTATCAAAACGTCTTCTCCCAGTATTAAAAAAAAAGCCTTCTAGTAACAAACATTTGCATATTTTGTGACCAAGATATATGTAATTACAGGGATGTGTGCTCCATGTAACACAATGCCATTGAATCCGATTTGGCAGCTATGTTTGGAAAAGGTCCTCTTTGTGCGGTTGTGTGTTTGTGTGTGGCTCTGTGTGCGTTTGCATTTTATTTTTCTTCGCCTGTGTGGGTGCATGGGTGAGTGCAATGTAGAATCTGTCCACACTGTTAGGTAGATAGATATGAAATTCAAACAGGCTTCATTTCACACTGTGGGAATAGCAATCAATCAACAATGTACAGAAATATTGCAGGATTATAACTGATGTATAATTTTCTCATTAAAACAACAATAATTTCTGTTAAATGAGTAAATACGGATGATTGAAAAGCTGGGTAAATAGGCGGATCTGTTGAATAAATCTCCCTTTCCTCCATTTCCGCCTCATCACCTCAGTTTAACTGTGTCACCGTTACACCTGACTGTTGTTACTGCACGCCATCTGTGGATTTGCAACAGGCCACAGAGTCGTTTGGGCTGCGTGCGATTCTTTAATAAACTGACCCACGGTTCATTTTTAAGTTCATGCGAGGGGGAATGACACCATGTGTTTCTTTCAGTCCTCCGAGTTGAACGGTAAATCACCTCACCATGAGCACAGTCGGTATCAGACGTTACCAATTTCGCATCGCCACCATTTCCAATTGGTTTTATGATGTGTTTCACAAACAAATCATTCTCGTACCCTGAACTCCTGCAGCAGATGAGACATGCAGACTCTTGACTCGGGGGGGGCTTGAGCTGCATTGAGTGCACACCACACCTCTGAAATGACCGAATTAGAATGCCATACTGTTCACAAGCCATGTGCAGTGAATGGAGAACACCCTTAATAGTGCTGGCAGAGAAATGCATCTGCATTCTGCAGGTCATGCATATGTAAATCTCTTTTTACCCCCTCCACATAGTAATGATTCGTAGGTAGGGCCTGGCAACTTAAATGTTCTAATTATTAATGTCCAAATAAGCTATTTTAAAAGATGCAGTCAAATCTCAAATGTATTCAAAGAGATCAGTTTGGCTGCTCGTGATGGTTGGTATCACAACTACCAGACACAGGCTGAGTAGGCAAGTCATGGTATTCACACAAGCTTAACCGTTGCTTATAATTGAATTCTTTCCAAACATTCAGTCAGTCCAGTTTACATAGTGTTATAATTATTGTAGACACAGTAATTACATGAGTGATAAACCCTCTGCCTAATTATATACTTCCTCAAACTTCTCAACAATTTCAACATATAAATCTGTTTTTTACGGCAACAGAGACAGACACATTCAATCGCATTCTGCTCACCTCATAAAATCTACCTTCTAGCCCGGAAGTCAGCACAAAGCCAGCTTGTAAAGCACAATGGTGACAATAATGCTCTCTGGTGGGATGAGGTGCAGTGCGACTGGTCAAATCGGCCGTTTCAAATCAAATGTTTCTGTAACAGCACACTGTAACTTTATGATTAGCCAATTCCTGAAATGATTTTGGTTAAAGGTATTTTAACCGTGGGATAATATTTTTTTTTCTTGACCACCTGGCACCCTGCTGTTAAGGTTAAGCACCCAGCAGCTTGGATTAAATATTAGATATGTAAAGAGGTTATTTTAGAAAGTTTACTTAATGTGCAAACAGCTCTACTGCAACAGCGTAAAGGAGACACATTATGCTTTTTCAGTTTTTCCCTTTCCTCTATTGTGTTACATACGTTTTTTTGCGTATGTAAAAGATCTTCACGGTAGTTCGCCTAATCAGTAGTCCGGCAGATGCTTCCATAGCATAGTGATGTCACGGAATAGGGCAAGTCCGGTACGCTCCCAAAGCCAGGTGAAGCGAGAGGGGAGCCCGACACTTCCTACATCTGGAAGCGGTTGACCAATCGCGACAAAGCGGGCCAGCTGATCAATCATAGCAGACTGGGTTTCATTGGGAGGGGGGGCGGTAGCTGAAACCAAGCGTTTTAAATAGGGAAGTCCGGATCCAATCTCAACGATCTGCATCGGGGCTGATCAAGGCATTTTTTAACTGATCAGGATCGGCTTTATTGAGCACGAACACTAGGCCCGATCCTTTTCAAGTAATTACCCAAATTCAAATTATGAACCTGAACATGAGCACAATATGTCTCCTTTAAGATCCTCTAAAGATGGTTTATCTGTCAATCTACCTCTTTTGCCCAAACAGAAATACATCAACAACTACTGGACTTTGATTAAACACAACATTTTATACATTAACAGAAGTTTCTGAATTTTTAACTGTTTTATCCTACTTGACATTTGTGGCTTTCATTTTGCTGCATTCCCAAATTCCCCTGCATGTACTGTCAACGTGAACATGGCATTAGCATTAAGCGTCAAGCAACAATGTGCCTAAGTGCGGCCCGACAGAGTCGACAGCAGCTTTAAACCCATGAGTAATCATTGTTATTTATTACATTTGTTCAATTTTATACACGGTTTTCAGTTAAAGGCTTGGTAAACATTTTAACAAGTACAACTATTAAGTATAATATACCAAAAATCTATCACATCTGTTTATATATTTCATTGGAAAATTCAGGGGTGCAACTGTCACAGAAGTAACATGTCTTCATATTTGTTTAAATGTGGGCATAGCTGTGTATTCTGAATGACAGGGGCCCAGATCATCTGTGAAGGGTGCTGCATATTTACATGCACAGAAAAAAAAAAATTGTGGAAGCAGTCGTCTCGGATTCTCCACCTGATTTACCGATAACTGACATGCAGAGCGGGTATGCACAATTGTTCTGCTCTTCTGGACAAGGATTTAGTTTAACAGATTGCGTTAGATGTCAGAAAAAGAAAAGAAGAAAACAAAAACAACCCAAGAAGGGTCACTGTTTATTGCAAGCATCAGGCAAAACTCCGACTGACGTCTCCCCTTGGGTGCCTTCATCATCAACCTGACCTGCTCATCTTCCTCAACACCTCTGCCTTCCTCTCCACAGCCATTGCTCCACATAACAGAGTTGTTGAGCATGAAATAAACAAAGTTAAGACGTGCATTCTCAGGGATGACGTTGAATCAATGTTCACATCTCACCCTCCTCACGTTACATCTTGACTAGGGGTTTAAAGTTAACACCTCCTGTGCTCCTTGCGTTCAACATGCCGGTTAAGACGGATGGGTGATGAAGCTTTAACTCTGGCAGCCCTGAGACTGCGTAATAGAAAATTAGTCCCCAGAGTATCAGATCAGCCAATGGTTAAATTGTTTCCTAAACCCCATTATAGGTCATTAGCAGTTCAGAGGGTCTGGCATGTTCTTTTTTCCCCCTGATGTACCCTTTTAAGCTTTTACCCAAATGAGTTTTCACCCTCATGTCTTAATCACTCTGTTGGAGTTTGAAATCCTCTGTCCTTTCTTTCACGTATTGCGGTGCATTTAAAGTAGACATTTCTAAATTTCCGGTTTTGATGAGTGAAAGGTCTAGAGTGTTTTTTGCAAAACAACTGGGACTATTTGTATGCACGTTGCCGTTCTGAAGGCATGCTTGTACTACAGCTTGTTCAATTTCAGCCTTGTACCACAGTTTTCTTCTATTTCAGTGATATTTCTTTACTGTGAACATGGAGTGTGACAGCATTTTTTTTTCCTTCTGTGAACAAGCATAGAGTAATTTAAAGGATTTATCACTGGCAAGACATATTCGACACGGAAGGAACATTTGTCCAGATGTGAGATTCGGGATATCCAGTAGGCCTACCTCTCCATTCAGAGAGGACCAGAGGGTAAATGCTAACATGGCCAAGAAATATGTTTCTGCTCATTGGAGTTTGATAACGCGCAGACAGAGGTTAGGTTTATCCTCTATGTCCAGAGATAAAGATGCTGGTTTGGTTTTTCCATTTCTTCCAGTTCTTATCGCTAAAGTGTGACATGGTGGGAAAAACCCAGAAAGCCCTAAACTTGTCAGAACAGTTCTCTAAAGGCAGTGTCGTTGTATTTTGTTGGTTAGTATTAGAGTATATTCAAATTTAGTTAGTATTAAAAACTAAATAAATTGCAAATATATATGAATTTTATATATTTGTTAACATCTGCTATCCCCCATGGTTGTTTTGGTCAAAATGGAGAGACATTTTATTTTTAAAGCAATAGAATATAATCAAATGATAATTATCACTATACACCGTCTTGCCACCAGAAGGGTTAAAGTTACTGTAATGTTGGTGTGTGTTGTTTTTAAATGTAAGGAAACATGGAATATGCATATATATTGCATAAAATTAAAAAATAAATTGTATCATGGACTAGACATTAAAGCTTCACAGATGTCTCAAGTGAAAACTTTTTTCTTGTAAATTAGTAAATATGTTCAATGTATTTCTTCTGAGCAAAAACAGACCAAAAATCCTCTTATGCAGCTTTACATGATAAATAATTTTAGCGTTAGCTAAATTCTTTGCTTTGCATATGGAAGCAAAGTGAATTGAATACTTTCTGAATGCCCCTGAATGTAAGAAAAAAAGAAGCAAAACAAAAACATTATTCTGAAGTCTGGTGAAGGTCACAGGAAACTCGCAGAAGCTGCAGAGGGACCTTTATCCATTCATGCCACGTTTTGAATGAAAAGCAACCAAAGACATTCCATCAATTCACGCGCCACTCAACTGTCCAATTAGTCTTATCTGTGCTTTGCAAGAACAAAAATGTGTCACTTAATAGAAAAAATATGACAGAAATGTTTGAATTTAACTGTCTAACGAATCAAGAACAGAATATATCACCTATTTAATACCTAATCATAATGATTTCAAAGCTCTGCTTGTGTCAGTGCCGGTTTTATGAGGTGCCACGCGTAGTACCCAAAATGACAAACGAAGATTTCAATTAAAGATGGCTTTCAAGAATGAAAATTATACTGGTCCTTCTAATAGAGAGATAGGTGTGTTGTTCAAACTGCAGGAGAAAGTGTCATATGAAAGGAATGCTGAGATGAATCAACCTGCTAATGGGCAGTAGAATAATTTAGAGAAGAGTATTCATAACAGAGTTCAGTTTGACTAATTTTGTTCTACTTCAATGCAAACATTTCAAAATTAAAACCATATATTTTACATACCAGCATAGCTGTATCAAGGTCCATCTGAAATATTACAAGTATTCAGCCCCCAGGCACATGAAGGTGAATATTTTCATATGAGCGATGACACTAACTGTAATAAAAAGTCAGTGCGGGAGAATGAGCAGTTGCAAATGAGACGGCATCTTCGACAGATGATAGACAGGTCTGAAACGCGTCCCGAGCGAATGTTTGCACAGCATTCCAGCTGTTGAATTCCAGACATCAGACAGTGTCATTACGTCTGCCGGCATCAAGGACACCTCTCGCTTGAAACAATCCCACACTCCTCCGCGGGTGAATTGTTACTTCTCGGCAGGTGCCTGTAGCGATTGGAAGTGTATAAATCAGGGCGCGGGAAGGCTGTCAGCTGTGATGACACTTCTCATAAACACTGCTGACCGCTGGCCATGGCATTGTACTTCTTCATCAGCTCTCCCCATCACAGACGAGTGCTGAGGGCACCATCCGCATCCTCACCAGAGGGGAGCAGCAAACTCTCGAGCTGACAGAAAACAGCTCCATACTCTGGAGTGCAAAGCTTTGAATTGCAGTGATGTTTCCTTGGCAAAATTTAGGCCCGAGTGCCCATGGCACCGAGGTGGAAAAACAAAATTTGATTGCAGCAAGTTTACATCACACTGTAATGTGGCACAGGCTTCTATCAACATCAGCAAGCTGGGCCACTATGATTGGATGTTTGGTTCACATTAATATTTCTCTCAAGGCTATGATATTTATGAATATGGAGGAAAACTACAGACGATATGTAGTTCCACCCATCTAATCCAGGAAGACGATAATTCTCAGAGACAGCCGCAATTTGATTTAATGGTTTTCAGAGATGTTTTGCTGTGCTTCCGTGATGCGGCGAAGGTTTACTCACATGCTCTGGGTTATTTCATTTTAAACAATAAACACGAGTGTATCTAGAGAGCAACAACAGTAAAATGGTTGAAAAACAGAGCTGATTCTCCAGAGAGATTTTCCGAATACCTGTATCATCAGAAACAGAGTGCTGCTTTGATTGAAGGAATTTGAAGTTACCTGCCACATCATTTTGTTGCTTTTTCAATTTTCATTAATTTCGCCCTCTGGTCATATGGTGTTGTGGCTCTCGGGTAGGCAGTGCTGGTGAGTTGGTCCGACCCTTTGATTCAGACGGGAAAATATCAACTTAGATGACATTCATGGTCCCCAGAGGATGAGGCCCACATACTTTGTTCATTTCCTGACTTTTCCTCTACTGCGTCACTTTTTTTCATTCCCTCCAGTGACATATCTCAACAACTATTGGACAGATCACCATGTAGGCTTATTTGGTACAGAGTCCTGATCCAGTTCTGCAAACACTTAACAGACTGATTGATTTTTGGGTCAGTAGGGGGTAGGGTTAGACAAGTGTTGGTTATGGCAGTGGTAAGTCATTGAACGAATGCAATTAACGTCCCCAAAAGTGACCCCAGAAACTCCTCTGTTCTGTACCGCTTTGTACATTTGGCCTGTGGCTAACAATAGTCAACAATAACTAATATAAATTACTTATTAGAAATTCTGTTCTAGCGTTGCTAGTGGTGAGCCAAGTATTTTCTGAGATGGAATCACTGCTGGGGAGGTTTGAGTCTTATCAGACTGAGAAAGCACCAACTGTCCTTGGATGAACCAATGGATTACACTGTTCTTCTGAGTTCTTCATAATATACATATAAACACAAAACAAGTTATTTTTGCTAAATCTCTGTTTTCTCATTTGAAGCTATGTTCTCTGAGACTGGAGCTATGACATTCATTATTTCCATGTTTTCCTCTTTGCACTAACAATTTAATTTCAAGTATATACTTTAATAACTTTCCATCAAATAAATGAGATGTGGATTGTGTTAGGAGTAGCTGCTTCTTCCTCGGGGTATCAGGGACAAAATGTTCATGATTAATAATTCATATGATCTGTTTGATCCCCATCATCATAGAAATAGTTTCCTCTTGCTTAATCCCCATCAGTCCAAAAAATTGCTGTCTCTGGAGGACAGTACACCTCGCCTCTAATGTCTCTATTGCTCCCACGACTTTGATATGTGCTACATTTCTAAGACTATGTGTTGTAAGGTGGAGGAGGGAATATCATTTCAGAGCAGGCTTCAAGGATTAGATTTCAGCTGGCAGGGTTGTTAACAGAAGTACCCTTCTTGTGTTGGAGGCGCAGAAGGGAACAGACTGCAAAATGAGCGCAGGCCTAACCAGGTTTCTGCATGAGATTTATTCACTCTGGGGGAACATTTCATCTAGCGGACCTCAAGGACCTGGGACATAGTAGAGGGTTGAAGATGAAATGGACTGTAGAATGAAAAGTAAAGTTTCATTATGAGGTGTGAGCATCATATTGCAGTCTGCCTTTATGCCAGACAATGTTGTTCTTTTGAAATATTAGATCATACTCCTATCCCGGCCTCTGTGCTATCGGGAGACAATCAGTCTCTGTACCCTGTTAAAAAGAGAGCTTTGTTATTTTGTGTTAATCAATTCAGTGCTATTTATTTGCTGGAGCCGTGACACGTGTCTGTTAATGACATTGAAATGCAACAAACTTAAGGCCCGCATTTCTCAGGCCTAATGGAAAGACATTACACAAAGACAGCAAGAGAGGATTAAAGCAAATAGGTACATTTATTAAACAGTCCAAACAAGGTCGGCAGCGTATTGGTCATCTGGAAATAGGGTCTATAAACGGCTCCGGAAATGATGTGTCAAATATGGGTGATCTCAATTTTTAAACAGCAAAGTGTGGCGATATTGATTGGCGTTCCTTGTACTTAATCAAAGCACAGAGCAATTTAAACTGTGCGGGAGCCCGTTATACCAGTACGTTGTATTAGTGAGTTTTTAAGAAAGACCAGTGTGTGCTGATCAATGGCTGTTAATATTCGTGTCAGGATATGATAAAATAAATCTGTTCATGTTTTATTTTGACCTTTTCTGAGCATGGATTTAATGCAGCTCCAAAGATTATTTTGGTAGTTAATAAAGACTACGTGGGTCACCAATATATTTCCTTTTACTAAGAACATGACATTTTCCTGCTGTATTCTTGCATGGGCTCACTAAGAAAATTTTACTCAGGGGCTGGCAGGAAACGTTCAGGAAAAAGTCTGGAGCAACCTTTGCGAACATTTGCCTTCTCACACACAGCCCCTCCAGAAAATTTCAGGTAAATGTCCGGACTTCCGAGCATGTCTGAGAGCAGCTTATATGTCACTCCTGCGATAAACTAGTGAGGTGTCCAGGGTGGCCCCGGCCTCTGAATTCAGCAGCCTGACGACCCTCAAATTATAAGATGTATAGAAAATGGATGGATGTTGAAAATATCAAACAGAACAGAATCTTTTTTTTTTTTTATAGAGAGAGCATAATACGCTTTGCAAATGATGATCAAAGAAGCAACATTGGCACAGCTACTGAGCAAGGTTTTCATGTTTTCCCGGCATTATCACTCGCTGCTAAATATTAAAACACCCTGAACTCTCTGATTAATGTCAAGACCTTTACTAATGAGAGAGCGTGAAATTATAAAGAAGTGGTGAGCACCGTTATTACGAAGGTTTTTATACCGCCCTCAGCACTGCAGAGCAATGAATATCCTCACCTCGCTGACTTATCCAATGTAATGTTCTGTAGAAGCTGAATAGTTTGATAGAAAACATAACAGGTTTTTGTGTATTATCTTGAAAATATTTCCTCTTTTTTTTTTAAAGCTAAGTGCTGCTTGATTACAACAAACATATACATCTACGTTGTTGCAATATGAAGTGAGGAACGAGATTCAGCTTCACAAACGGAACTAAATCTGTTTTTCGCAAACGCACAGATGATATGTTGTTTAAGATCATACACGTTGGATTTTTTCTGTTGAAGCATTACCACCGATAGAATAGTAGGGAAAAAGAAAGTGATTTTTCCTGTACTTGATATATGTAAATGCAACACTTAAAATTGAAACATGGTGTGATTGAATGGCTTATCTTTCATAAAAATGACTCAACCAACTGCCACCTACACATCCAGCTGAGAGCAAACATAAGCCTGTGTCACTAATGGGGGAAAATGTATCCGCTGATGTTGTAATCTAGGTCAAAAAGAAATGACTTCCAAGTGGTTGTTAGTCTGAATTAAGTTATCGTTCTGATGCTAACGCCATAAGAACACCACAGAGCAAACACAACATTTCAGGCCAGATTAATACCAGCGTCCCATGAGTCGCGGAGTTGATTTGGGATTTTCTATACTTTAAGCTCAGGCATATATAATCTCCGACAGTGAAAATAAAGATTGCTGACTTACACAGTAGGTCCTCTATAAATAAGTCTGTGCACGTTCCCAGGAACTTCAAGGCATTTAAATGGGCAAAAAGCTTTTGAGAGTTAAAATCCTGTGTACATGAAGCGGTCCCGTTCCACATGTGCATGACATTAGCAGCCAGACAGCTGTGTTGGTATTCCTATTGCTACAGAGTCGGGCTGTGAAGGCACGTGATCCTCTATGTATGGATTCTGCAAGCCTGGATGCAGTTGAGCAGCAGAGAGGAGCTGACATGCACCTTTATCACATGGCTTAAGGAGACAGAGGCTGAGGAGAAGACAGGGCCGGTGATGAATGGGCTGCAGGCCTTGCCTCCCGTCTTCTTTTGACAGAGCTGCTGTAATCTGTTACAGAGCCACCGTTGCCTCTATTAACTTCTGACACATGCACACCTGCACACTCACTACCACTGACCTTCCAATCCTGCGCGTTCAATCCCATTCGTTCTGACTCCGAGGCGAGGGAACGAGACGGAGCAAAAATATCTGTATTCACTGATGCTGGTCACGGGTACAGAACCAGACTTTTATCTCAGGCAAACGATCAGTCTTTCTTTTAGTGAAAGCTGTCGTCAAAAATGCACTTTCACTGGAATTTTAGGTTATTTGTAGATCTCAGATACATAAATAGCAGCTTTTTAGTCAACAAGTTGATTAAGCCGCGGGGTTAAAGACTTCACTCATCAAAAGCACTGCAAGATGCCTAGTTCCACAATCAAGGTTATACAGACTGAAGGGGGCCTGCCATTGTTTGTCTGTTTTTCTTTGATTTTTTTCCCCCCTTGTTATTTTTTCCCCCTCACGATTTTGGTGTCAAGGAAAGTAAAATTATAGTTCCGTCAATACCTCCATCAGCTAATGCATCGGCAAACCATAAAATGTAATGGCACTAATAACACGAAAGGATTTAACAGCTAAAGGATATTGAAAAAGTAAATTTTATATAATGACATTGTTAAAAAATGTTGTCGGAGCACAACTGAGAGGATCATTTCAGACGATTCCACAGAAACAATAGACACCACCAACTCACCAACAAAATTTGAGTTCTTATTCTATTCAAAACAGTAGAATTTACTCGCCCCAGTTATAAATCAGACAGTCAAATTTCACATCTTGAAATTGACAGCATCATTGCCTGTTTTACTTGGTCAATTAACAATTAAAATTGAAATGTTGGGATCGGACAGATAACAAAAAAGACATTCATGAACCACTTACTGTCTGTTTTTACTCTCAATCTTTTCTCCTTTGTTGAAAATGCCTGCAGAGTAGCTACCTTACAATAAATGGAGAAGAGGATTAAAAGCTGATAGCAGTTGACACTCAGTTCCTTATCAGCCGTCTTAATGGGACTGAGAGGATATCCACTACTTATATAGAATTGCGACAGGGTCAAGGAGACAACTATCAGAGAGATCTATGTAATGAAATCCACGGAAACCACAATTATTTTGCTGTGGTGCATTTTTAATTAGACAAAGGGAGGCTGATTCATTGTAATGGACATTCATGTTATATTGTATCCATCTTTAAATAAATGTACGCTTGACAAGTAATCACAGATTTGTTTCATTCTGTAGAAAGTACTTAAAAAGTAAATTCGCTGTTATTGTACATTTCACTTCTCCGGGCGCATTTATTCGGTGTAGTTTACCTTAACAGCACCATCATTGTGAAATGTGCATAATGATGTTTTCATACACACTTTGATGGCTCGCAATGAAAAGAAAGGATAACAAGATGCTTAGTGGGGAGAAAATAGCAATGACATTGTAATTTAGGATCACAAAACAGCTTCTGATTGTTATGCTGCTGGTGAGAAGAGAAGTCATGCCATTTAATCGCCGCATAATTATGACAGCATTGAGGTTTTCAATAAATTGAGCTCTGATGCCCCCCCATATACACCAGTGAAGTATACAGACACAGCTCATCTACTCATCTACCAGGTCAACCTAATCCCCAAAGCTCACACTGGAAGTCAATCACATTGAGTAGGTGCAGCAGCTGCAGGTTACAGAGGCTACTCCCTGCATTTATTTACAGACGCAGACATAATTAACCTGCGTATGAACTCGGGTTATTGAACTCATTCAGCTTCAGACATCGCCGAGGCGAGCTCATTCGCTGATAGAAGTCTGCCACGACGTTTTAATTTACAATGGAAGGACATATTGAAACACTAGATTCATTTTGAGCCCCACGGTAGGAAGAAGAACACCATGGAAGCTCTCCTATGAATTAGGTGCTTCACATACGAAGGAGACTTCCCTCCAGGATCGAGACACTAGTGGTGGTGATGACGAAAGGAGCACGGACTTGGGAAGTCTCATGACCGGTCTCTGGTTGGACGGTTGGATGAGACATGACAAGGCATCCAGGAGATGTGGTTTTGTTTTGGCGGTAATTAAAGCAAGACTATGCAACCTCTGAAAGATAAAGACAATCTCCCATGCACCGATGAAAAATTAAATAGATGCTTACTCAGACCACAGAAGGATTTTGCCCTCAGGTATGACCATTAGCTTTTTGTGGTAAATGTTTGTACAGATATTGTTGTATGCTTTGAGTCAGTTCTAAATTCACCTCCATCCTTGCTCCTGCTATCACATTTACCATCGTTTCGCAGAAGCCACTGGTGGCCATGGAGGCCATTAATGCCCAAAACCTTACATTAGATCCACAGTCACTGTGACAAAGCCGTTGCTTGCTTTAAGTAATTGCATTGAAGAGCAACCAGCATCACACTGGTGGCAGCGCATGTTAGTTCCGGTCCTAATTTTTTTTGCAATGCTTTGAGCTTAATAAGCAACCTGTGGTCCAACAACACAGCATAAGTCTAAGATACTGACTTATTCCATGCACTGCTGGATTATGACTTTTTTTTAAGACAATTACTTTTTCTTTTTTTGTTAATATATAAAACAAAAGGGGGGGGGGGCAAGTAAAATGAACACCTTAAAATGTTCTTGTTAAAAAACAATTTTACAGACTTTGTGGCGAGCCGCCATTTTAAGAACACACGCCCTCGTGACGTCGACCCTCCGAGCCCGATGACTGGCTGATTTATTTATTTATTTATTTACTTTTAAAGGAAAAATGGCGGGTACTCACAGAGGCACACGCCGGAGAAGAAGTCGGACCTAGCTTGCGTCAGCCCGCTGGCGTCGCGTGGGTTCAGTCCGTCGTCTGCTGCTTTACCAGATCCGGTCCATAATCCACATCTCACACCGGCTCTCACACCGGCTCTCCCTCCGGCCCCGGCCCCGGCCCCGGACCCGGACCGTTCATCTCCGGTGTCCGCTGCTCGTCTTCTTCCGGGAACTGCAGGTAAACACACAACACAGCTGCAAACAGGACAGGAGGTACCACTCTTATCGATTTTCGGGCGACCTAAAAACGGACTCAAGGCATATGGAGGCTTCTTTGCGGATAGAGACCTGTTCATATTGACCGAGACTGAGAAATCGACTCAGGGGTTTGGGGAACAGCATTCTTTTGCCTGGTTTGTGGCGTTTGCACCTTTGGTACAATACACTTTGGGGAACATTTAAACTTTAGTGTGTGTGTGTGTTTTCTGGCTTGTGTGTGGTTATGGCTGGCTACACTGCTCTGTTGAACCTGGTGTATTCTCACATATAAATGGGAGTGGTCTTCTTTTGTCGAGGTCTTGGTTGTTCAACAAAATAATAAAAAAAATTTGTCAGACTGAGACCCAGGCTCAGCCGCCATTTACCGCTTCAACTCACAAGTCTTCCAAGTTCACTTCCAAATTCAACACCTACCCCACTAACCACAGTTTCAGGTCTATACCTCCAACATAAAGTGGCCTATAGACTATCTGTTGGCTTGTATGACTGATATTGAACCCGACTGCTCACGTCTCCCATCCTGCCACTGTTTGTTGTAGCTACTGTATGGCACCGTCTTCTCTGTGATTAAAAGTGAGTACAGTCTTATCATAAGAGACAAGAGATGATGACCAAATCTATGGCAATGAGATCCAATTTATAATCCTATAATAAACCGGAATTATCCAACAAGCTTCGCTTTGTTCTCATACAGATGCTGGTGATTTACAATTTAACCGCTGTGTTTGTGTTATTCTATAGTGTGCCGTCGGTGAACACGGAGAGAAGGCTCTTCTAAATCACTGTTGTAAATAAGAGAAACACAAAAGTGTCCAATTTTTACTCACTTGACAGAAGCCGATGGATGAGGCTCGAGCATGCGTTGTTTCTCCTGGGCACCAGAAATGTACACATAAAGATGACAGACATGTCTGTCCCACAGTGTTTCGGCCACCGGCCACATGGAAACATTGATAAAGACTGTGAAATCAATAGGCCACCCAGTGCTTTATGATCTTTGTGGAGCAGGAGTGCTTATGTAGCATCTGGCCTCTGACCCTCAAGTGAATTTCCAACACTTGCTCTCTGTTACTGTCTTTTATGTGGTCCACAAACCCTGAGGGCCTAACATCACTAGACATCAGAGGTCACTAAGTATCACTCACTTTTTTTATATATTTTTTTCACCGTGGCCAATTTTAATAGAATCCAATCACAAGTGTAGAGCAGTCTGGATCTGCCCCTGAGGGAGCGCTGCTCAGGAACCCATAACAACCCTGGCATCCTACGATGAATGGTTGCCTCTAACAATGTTGCGCGCTTCCTGGCCATTGCAGCAAAGGTGAGAGTTCATTTGTTTTCATGAGGTGTGTCCAGAGGAGGAGGAAGACAAATTGCAAAGCCGTGCGGCGTTGCTATTTGGCTGAATGCCTCATCCTGCCCTATGCCTCCCCTGAGTGTCCTGCTGCTGGCGTCAGGGTCTACGAGGGGAGGGCCGAGAGGGTATCACCTCCTGCCCACACAATCAAAATGCAACATGCAGCGAGCCTTTCAGCAGCTGGCTCGAATAACTTGGTAATCCAACACTTAACGCTGCACAGATCATTAAGGTCCTGCTCTGATCTTTGAGACGCAACAAACAATTGGTCTTGGCAGTGTGATATGGCAATGTTTCATTGTGAGGGATTTAGCTGTGCAGCATTTGACAGGACAGACAAACTTTGAGTCTAGACAGGACTGTAAATCATTGGCTCAGTGCCTCATATGAATCTTTCATGCTCTGCCTTCTCCAGCGCTCTTGCCAGCGCGTCTTTTTCTTTGGGTTGACCCCCTCATTTGTGGCCAGCGTTGACTTGGGATGATTGGCTCAGATTGGCTGTGCAGTTAATTGGCTTTGCTTTGCACAGCGGCCGTTGTGTGATTTACTGCATGTGGTTAGATGTGTGGATGGATATGTCATGTGCAACCACATAGGAGTGCCTGCACGATAAAGGCATGATGCAATATTCTTCATGCTTTGTGTTCACTTGAAGCAGCAGCATTTTCTTTTCTCTTTTTTTTGGTCTTGTCAGATGAAGGCCTAGACTTTTATGGAAATGAGCACCCCAGCCACAGGGTGTACATGTTGAATGAAACACTAGGATAGAGTCAATCTATATTGGCTGTTCATCATCCTTTTTTTTCTCTGCCCTGTTTTAAGTTCCAATTTGAACTTTCTTCAGCGATGCCTTTCATCTCTCGCGGAGTTGCTGCAATTTATACTGTCTTTCAATTCATTCCCGTCTGATGTAGTGCTTGGTTATCTGTTCACCTCGTGCCTTGCCTCAGTCAGCCTTCTAAAGGCTTGTGGGGATGAATCACGCCGGGCATTCACTTCGGTGAATATGAGGCAAACCCTCTTTTTCTATCAACCTCCAAAACACCCTCCTCTTTATTTAATGTCGGCGCACAAGCTCCATTTTGTCTCGGGCTGCACGCAAGGAGGAATTTTCCCTCCGTTGACATCATAAATCTGGATTGGATTAAAAGTACTACTACACTGTTGGGGGAGCTCTGTGTTCTCATCTGTCACCTGTGGAGGAGTTAAGATTCCGGAGTGAAAGGCAGAACACGGCTCACTTGCGTATGCCTGTTCAACTACTGCCATCTGCAGCATGCTACCGTCACAGCCGCCTCTCCGCTCCATCCTTTCACTATTCATGTGCGGCTCCAGGAGATGTGCAGTGGCTGGCTCAGTGATCAGCATCTATTGTGTGCAGAGCCAACGAGCGTGAAATATAGAACAGTCCCAAACTAAGCAGACCTCGGGCGTAGTCTGCAGAGAGATATAGCTACAACAAACATTTAGCAGCCATGACTTTGTCTAGGGCGCCGGAAAAACAACCAGCCCCTATTATGTTTATTTACTGTGTCAAGAGAGTGTAATTTGTTAGTGTGAACAGAACGAGAAGAGACGTGACGTGTAATGGTTTAAGAAGGGCAACTCATTGGGCATCGACTTTGCTGCCTTACACCTGCTGAAATCCAAGAACAAATGATGAGCAGGGAGGACTAAAGATGTTTATTGAGGGGGGGGGGGGGGTTCAGGTGGCATATGACACCAGCACACCTTTCTTATTTTCTCTTTTTTCCCCAGACTCACACGAAATGTCTCTTTTCACAAATCAGGATCTAAAGGAGAAGACAATATAAATTTTCAATTTATATTCTGTCTGTCACAGATATGGGACCACAATGCTGGCAATGCTATGAGGACACATGAATCAGGGATATCCGACTGTATGAAACCAAAATTGCCCCCCCCCAAAACAATATTCATTTTACATGTCCGTGCATGTGCCTGTGTCTCAATGAATCAACACTAGTGAGCGAATTCTGCACATTGCCCGATCTCCCACTTAAAATTCCAGCTATTTCGTGACCTTGATGCTTCTGCTTGATGTTGTTAATACAACAGTACTGCCCTTAGCCTCGTTGCTCTTAGACTACGAATGAGTTCAGGAAACACAGGGAGGATTAAAGGTCATTAGAATATAGCTGTTCCTATATATGTTGTACTGTACAGTATGTAAGGTCTTTAATGTGTGGGTTTAATCTTTGAATGCGTACAAGCCCGGGCTGAAAGAACAGGTCAGCATGACCACAATCCCATCTTAGTCTGATAAATCTGCAGAGCAGCTCGCTGGCTGCCTCCAACGTGACATTTCTGGCACCTCTTCCTTTTTTTTCGGGATTTAAACCCTCTAGCCTGGATGTGCTCCCTTATCCCCCACTCCCAGACTGCACACACAGCTTACTGACCTCTGATCCGCCATACACGCTGTACATGTGCCGTCTGACGCCTTCGCATTTTACACCTGTTTAAATTCGAAAAATAAAAATGCCACTTGTATCGGCGGGGTGAACGGTCAGATGTGTCTGGCGGATTGCAAAGATAAGATCTATGTTATTCATTGGCTGTGGAGGCCTGTCAACACCGGGGTAACCTACATGTTTCTAACATTAGCCTGTCTTGACAGGGAGCGGAGGAGTAGAGGGAAATAATGAAATGGATTTTTCTGTCCTCAACTTTTCCCACAGTAAAACTATACACCTTTTTTTTTTCTTCTTTTTTTGCAAATGTATAAACATTGAGTGTGAAAATTATGCAGTGAACGTGAGAACCAAAACAATGATTGCGCAGTGCTCATGCAGATAGGCATCAGTTTTGAACTTTGCTCCTTGCCAGGTTTTTCAGGCTTCCAGATATAATCAAATTCCCTGACTCATGCCAGCCCGTACAGATTGAATGAACAAGCACCTGCTGTGCCAGTCTGGGATGGGGACAGAGCTGGCAGCTTGTAGATTAAATAAAGCTGTCTAGTTTGTGCCAAGGTAATGGCTTCTCAAACCAAATTTAAATGTAATACTGATTCTGTGTCAGTGTTGCTTTGTTGGATAACTCTGTCTGGGGTATTGAAGGAGGAGAGCATTGCACACATTGCGTTTAGGGCTCCAGCTGAGATTGACTCAATTCGAGGTCCGCGGGGGCCCCGAAACATGTTCCTTTAGTTTCAATCGTGCACCACAGCACCAGCAGAAAGCTGTAGAGCGTAACCTTTCAAACCACTGCTATACATACTGCCAGTGCTTTGGCTGGGCTCAAGTGTGGTCATGTGAAAACAGCTTATTTTGACGGAGTCTTATTTAGCCATTGTCAGTTTCAGTCGTATCAATTTAAATTTAGATGTAAAAAGGAAAAGCAAAAGAACCGTCACAGGACGGTTGTTTATATTTAGACCGGTGCTTTGCAGGTATTAGGGTTTTTCGCATCTTGTCAGAAACACAGCAACACCTCTTCTTCACTACCTGATTCTGATAGGCACAGGTTTTGTTTTTGGAACAACAGAGAAATGTGGTGTCCAATGCATCCCACACATTGCATCTGAAATAAAAAAAGCTTTAATACTCACTATTATAATTTAATATGGATTCAGGCTCCTTATGTTTGGCTTGGGCTGGGAACATCTGCTTTGTGTCACAGCTCACGTGAAAACACCAAACATTATATGCATATTTATGCATTCACCGCAGCGGTGGTTCAAGTCATGCATTCATGTATGAATATTGTGTTATGATACAACTATTTTGATCTGACACTGAGGTCTGGTTGACAGAAATTGGATTTTCTGTATTTTGCTCTTTATCTGACTTGTATATGTTGCATATACAGGGGTTCTTAATATTCTTCGACAGTTTCTATACCGTATTCTTTTTATTAACACTTTAACATACAAAGAGTCTTCAGTCATTAGTCAACCGTGGAAAGGAACAAATAGGAGAAATAGTATAACAGTGATCTAGTGATTTAGGTGAACTTGCCGCATTCGCCAATTCTCTTTCATGTATGAACACAATCTACAAGTCACCCAGACTTGTCGTCGGAGTCACATGAAATCAATCCGTTGTTATTCAAGTTCTTCATTAATGGACTGTATATTTCATCACTTTGAAGCAATTATAAATATATAATTTACACCTCCATGATTCTGTAACTCTGCAATTCGTTTTAGTAAACCTGCTAAACGACGTCGCGCTATGACCAGGGTAGCGCACAACTCCTTGGGGAAGCAAAGTAGTGCATCGGCATGTGTCTTGCGCAAGGTGCTAATGGAAATGGCGAGCTTGACTTGTCTTCCAAACTATTTTCAGATTGTCAACCAAAAAATTCCTTCTCCTTTTTTTTCCTCCAGGTTATTGAGGTTATGCCTAAACTCTCTGGCTCATGACATCGCTAGTCAGCTCATAGACAAGACAGGATTGTTCCTACGACAAGCGCCACAGTAGAGCGCTGTACCATTACACAGCTGGTGGCCAACTGCTCCATAACCATTTCTTTGGGGGAGGAGTCAATATATTTGGGATAACAATATAGTGCAGAACAACTGAGGGAACTGCAAGTCCAGGACAGATGATGAACGCTTGAAATGCATCGAGTGATAATGTCAACATTTGCTCTGTTTTTGACACACAGACACCTTCATGTATTCGGGGCCGTATCTTGATTTGACCGTCCACTCTGTCAAAACACAGCCATTCTCCCTTTTTCTTTCTTTTTTTCTTGAATCAATTTCAGTTGAGATATGAAATGCAATCTCTTATTTCATGACCACACACTGGTGGCTGCCATGACAGAGAATCAATCCTAAACTGTAACAAATGGCTGCAATTCATAGAGGGAAATGGTTCCCATTTGTCCCCAGCTGGTCAATACACATTTGAGGTCCAGCCGAGAGCTCTTTAATGAATGTGTGTTGGCTTGTTTACCCCGTGGAGACAGGGACATAATTTCTGACTGCATGTATCTGGCCCCATTTTGCCTCAGCTTCATGCCATGATTGCCGCAAAGCCAGAAAATGTACTCCCTCCCTCTATCTCTGGCACACTGAACCACTTTCACCACCGGGTTAAGGGATCGAGATAATCACTGCAGCTTTGTATGCTTTATTCCCCTCTCCATTTTTAAAGGGCAACTCTTAAGTTCCCTCACCGTAAATGCATACACGCAATCAGCCACACCAAAAAATAGAGCGCTTGACCTATACTGTATACGTTTCTCTCGCAGTGATAAAAGGACATAAAGCTCTCTCCGCATATAAACCAGTGAAGAACTGCGAGCGGGTTCAAGGGCAGGGGCAAATTCATAATCAATAACTGCTAAAGATCCTAATTTAGCACATTATTCACGTTGACCACTTTGCTCTATAGATATTGATCGATGGACAATGTCGTAGAGATGACAAAGACGAATAGGTGAAAAAAGAGGCCTTATTTAACAAGATGACAGAATCACTAGTGGTCACTGGAGTCTATATGGAAAATAAATTTAAAAAAATAATAAAAAAGCACATCTCATAATGTGCTTTATGTTCATATTTTTTTATTTTTTTGCCTTCCGTCATTGTTAATTCAAATAAAGTCGCCGCAGAGATATCTCGGTAAATACTATCGACCTATGATGATGACGGTCGGTCATTGTGGCCTCCTCACTACAGTTGTCAATAAACATCCATTTACATCGGCATCCAACAAATGGGGAGGCAATTCAATTTGCCCAGCGTTCATTCAAAAACTATTTTGTTCTATGTTCTTACTGACATCTGCCATCAAGCAAAACCAACGTGGTGGAACCCACAGACCGGTTGCAGGCTGACAGTGAATTCTCCCCCCATTCACTGCAGGAACAGATCAATCCAGCACTATGGAGGAATTGCAGACAATTGACCATAAATATGTATGTTATCTAGGGGAGCTAGTGCCTGGTGGACATTTGTTTAGGTATGTTTTCCAACACAATTCATGATAAACAGACACTATCCTCTCACTACGCAGGACGTGTCTATAACAACCTGGAGTATGCGTCTGCTGGAACTAATGGTGTGGGAATCTGTGCATGGCGGGAGGTAGAAATTGTTGCACCCTTGACTGAACTCTAAAAAAAAATCCCATGCTCTGCTATACCAAAGGCACAATTGGCCAGAAACTAGTCTTGCAGTTCGGTCATTTCATCCCAATGGAGTGAATTTTATGATTAAAAGGTTTCATTGTGTTTATTTCTGTTAAAGCCATCTAATGATTGGACAACAAAAAAAAAATTTCAAAAGGTAAAACAAAGGTGATGGAGTAGTTGCATAAAATAATCAACTCAGCGTTGAGTTAAATTTGACTGATTTAAATAATAATCAAATTGATTCATGATTCAAATTCAACCTTCTCCAAAATTCTGCTCATGTTTGAGCATATTTTTTTCTGTCTAAATAAGCCAGCCTACTATATATATACTGTATATATGTATATATATATATATATATATATATATATATATATATATATATATATATATATATATATATATATATATACACACATATATAATCTGTTGCAGTTTTACTAATACTGCTACTTTTTACAATCACAAAACAGACATACCACTCAACATTTTCATTGGTAAAATGGTTTTGATTTGTTATTCTTATGTAAGGTGGTTGCAAACCTCGTGGGGACTGAAGTCACTTGTGTTGTATCCACTGTATGATACGGATTGCAGAAACAAGGTGCCGCTGCTAAAAGTCTGATCACCATCTCCACTCCCATGCACACTGAAGGTGAAGATGTAATATATTGGCCTGTCTATGGGTGGCACTACATCTACATCAACAGCGGAGGAAAAAGCCCCGATTGCACACAGGTGACAATATATTCACACACACACACACACACACGTAGGATTATTTACACGCCGAGAACTTTCTCTACTGCTCATTATAATGCATATCATGATATCTGTTGGTGTCAGCATGAGATTTATAGTCGCTTCGATGATATATACACTCAGCTAACACTCACAGATCAGAGACGCATAATAAAAACAGAGACGCATATTAAACTCGGAGACATTTAAAAACAACAGACAGGGTTAAAAAGACGGTGCATTTATGAGATCATGATAATAGCTTAAGTGTGTGTGTGTGTGGTTGTAGAGTGTGTTGTATGGTAATTAAAACCCATCAAACACTCCATTAAGCTACTTTGCATCCAATAATTTAAACTGTCTAATGGCTCAAAGCATGGTTAATGTCTACTCTACTATAATTTTTTATTCGAATCAAAGGCTCTGGGGCACAAGAGACATTTCCTCCCTTTGCGTTAAAGCCCCAGCATCAGCGAGACATCTGCCCCTCTGAAGTTTTACTGCACACGACCCTGAACTTGAACCTGGATTATAAAAGGGCCAGTGGAAAAAAGAAAGAAACTGCCCTTTCATTGTGACATGATTATCGCATCTTTTATTACCACCACAGTTCACAATGGTGAGTGAGAATCGCTTCACACTACTGTGATGCAATTACACTGCGCAGGAATATATTGCTCAAGGTCAGAAAGTCAAATAATGTAGTAACATCAGTACTTTCATTTTAGTTTGTACCTAATGTACACCGAATATATTCATATTGGTATTTTTAGCAGTACTGCTTCATTATCTCATCATGTATTCAGCTCAAACATCTTTTATGGACTTTATGTAAATGCAATGTGGTTTTGAAAAACATTAGCAGGAACTGCTGCTCGTCCAATATCCAGGGATCTCGACAAAGTTTCGGCGGAGCGAAGTGAGCAGCCATCTAGTACGCTGATGTCTGGCCTCGTCCCGGTGAGCAGTTATTTATATTGGCATGTGTATGAAGGAATGTGAGGGCCTGCGATGTGGTTGCAGGGGTTATTTGTGCCTCAGCTCGCTCTGATCGGTGAATCAATCAGACGTGAATGGACCCCCTGCAGAGGTCACTGAAATCAACACTGAGCGCCTACTCGCAGCCCATCACTCACCCACGTCTCTAACAATAGACTTTCCCTCTTCATGGGGGAGCCTCCTTTCATTTACTGTGAATTATAATGATTAAAATACTAGACGCAAGGAATGAATCACATGTCGAGGCAAATTTTTCTCCCAAATATTGAAAAAACCACTTGTCTTTTGAAAGTGCAGATTCGCCTCGCACATTTACATCTAAGTACTGAAGACAGGTGGCAGTAATAGAATGAAGAATTAATAAGTGCCTCAAAGAACATGTCTTATGTGTGTTTAGCTAATCAATGATGGTTGATTTATTTAATGGCATTGATGAATGTGCATGGTCCGTGCATGGCTCATTCTGATGTGAGTTAATGCGGGTGTACTTTACATAATGTCAGTTTGAAAACCTTTATTTTACCATTTTATTTTATTTGTCATATTTTTAACACACATCGGATCATAATTTCCACAATTCTATGCAGATGACAATAACAAATTTAAAGATTCACATGAAATAAATGTGTGAATCTTATGAAAGAAGTGCTGTGCCCTGATTCTCAAAGAAAAAGAAAAAATGTATGCAAAAGCCACACGCAAGTATTACATGTGCAAAAAAAAGTAACTGTTTGTGTGTGTGGTCATAATTTGTTTTTAGACATGTATTTTGTTAGTGACAATATTATGTATTTTTTTATTTTTCTCACTGAGACCAATGTATTCACCCTTTTTATTCAAATGAAATGAAGTGTTGAATCAAAATGTAGCCGTCTTTTCCCACACAGTCACAAATAGCTCCACTCCACTTACTTACAAAATGTATTCTCAAATGAGAGAAATATGACATAGCTGAAAAATGGAGGGGGTCAAGTCCAAATGTTCACAGACGACAGTTTTTCAGAAGTTACAGAATACTCATTCAGTCACACATACAGTGCAGTTGACACAATACCTGCGCCAGGAATTAAATTCAAACTTTTTTTAGTGGGAGGAAATTATATCCATCAGTGATCTACATTGTCAAACTGTCCTCGAAACTTATTTTACAACCAACACTTGTGCCAAAGGTATGTGAAGCTGATCTGATTAAAAACTCGAATGAGAAAAATGAAAAGAAAAAAAATAGGACATTGGCAGCTCTCCATGCTGTTCAGTTGAAAAAATAAATGTCTATGCATTAAAACATGGGAACTTCAAATAATTATTATTACAGTATATTCTCTGACCTTTATGACCTGTTGTTTTAAATGTCATCCTTGATCTCCCAAGATTGAACTATCACATAGTATCTGATGTAACCTACACTGTACAATATGTTTATACTCACCATCAGGGGCGTTGCAACAGGGTACGCAAGGGGGGGCATTTGCCAGGGCCCTCGGGCTGAGATGGCCCCCCCCCCAAGAATGGATGATTATGTAAGTCTACAGAAACTACATTCTTGTGAAAACCCCCTTAGCATATGTCAGTTATTATGTCTCATTGGAATCAGAAAGTGTTTCAAAATGAGCACATCTTCATGAAGTTTTTTTTTCTTGTAATACTGTACCATCAATACATTTTTTTTAATTGAAAATGAAATTGTTTTCATTATAAAGGTAATAGTATTGCCCATTTGCAGTGATACTCAATTTGGTTGACAGGAAGATTTAGGGAGAAATTCAGAGTTTGCCCACCAAGGGGCTCCCTTCTCAAATACTGGTATGACTATGCAAAGCATCTTGATATTTCTAGTCACAGTGGGCCCCATGTTCATATTCATAGGAAAATAATAATTACTGTGGGAATGGTACATCTGACGGATGTGTTATGTACCGTTGCATAAACAACAACATATTTACAGATTTAAGAATCAAATCAGTACAAGAATAGTGGAGTGGAGTGAAATGAGTGGAGGCAAAAAAATATCTTCTTTTTACCATATGATGAGAATGTTTCTGCCATAGTTTCAATCATATCCATATCCGTGTGTTTGTGCATTGGAGTGATGAAATCCAATTGAACAAACAGCCAAGAAAATATGAAAGAAATCAAATTGTTTTGCATGGCCCCCACGTCCCCCGCTGACCTTTCTTGATTGAGTGTAATAGCATACAGAGCAAATGCAAAAAGGTCACTGCGAGAGGCCGCTATAATATTATAATTGGCACCTCTCTTTTTTTTTTTTTCTTTTCCCAGCGAGACAGTTCGGTTTCAAGCAGCTACAACACACACACACACACACACACACACACACACACACACAAACTATTACATATTCAGGACATAATGTTTGCAGGCCTGTCATATCCATGCAAGATGGACTACCTGGTTCCTCCCACGGACAAAATGCTCACACACTGAGCTGTTGCAGCGTGGATGTAGTGCACCTTGTTGTTTTACTCCTCTGTTAGCATTCTGAAAGGTGCCTTTGTGTCTTCTCCAAGGCCCCACTCTTATTCCGTATAAGCGTAGTCAAGGACAGCGTGTTTTTTCATCTGGACCTTGAATTCATCTCTGCTGGAATGTGCAAACGGGGGATTGATGCTATGACAATATGAGAACGACAGCACTGAGCCTGACATTAATGGAGGCGGAACAGCTCTAACACGTTGCCACCGTCATCTTCGGCAGTTGTCATCACCCGTGCTCCTCTGCTCCGCGTCAGCTAATCAGCACAGGGGGAGATATTGTGTTCTGTTACCGTTGAGCACCTTCAAGCCTCCTCCTCCTCCTCCTCCGACTGCCCTCTCCTCGTGCCATGATGATGATGACGAGCAAGCCGTCTGCCCAATCTAATCACCGTTATTCAGGCAGGGTTCGCTTTGTACGTGGGGCACACTGTTAAAGGTGAAATCTCACAGTAAAGAGTGGAGCGCGTGTCTTTACATTGATATTGACTTGATCGTATACTTTGTCACTCTTACAATGACAATGATTTTATTTTTTTATCATCATTATCATTATCTTTTTTTGCTGTTGAATGACAAAGTTCAGCATTATAACCACAGCTGTGAAGGTTGTCGTGACGTTTGTAAGACGAGTGAAAGAGTCGCAATAGAATAATTAAATTTTTTCATTCGTATACATGAATGTACATATCATAGCAATATAATATTAAAACAATATGAAACCCAAACACTTTTTTTCTTCCTTTGTAAACAAGGAGGCTTTTTTCGCCGCCTGAATCCAACAACATTACAACAACAGCATTAGTAGGTGGAGTAATTATTTTCACAGAAGCTTTGGAATAGGTTTAGCTCTATGGCTTATTTGTTCTGGATTATGTAAATACAGTGCATCCTAATTAATGTAATTGGGTAAACAGGAAGCGATAATTGGGGGGAAGCATCACTCGGAGCAGTTGTTTGCTTCAGTTAATAAAAGGGTCACGACCGCAGACTGCAAACTTGCATGCGGCATACAAGAGGGCAGGTTACCTGAAATTCCATATTGCGGCCTAATTCGGACACGCCGTAGTGTGTGGTGGTGATGATGATATGGAAATGGAAAAGCCAGACAGCGTTGCAGCAGCTGTTGCACTTGTGATTCAGACCACAGTGTCATGCAGCACCCTCTGGACAAATGGCACCATGGCACCATCTGATAGATAGGATTCAGTCTGCAGATGATTTGTTAATGATTGATGGGCACGCCAGCGAGCTCTGCAGCGACTTCCCATCACAAGTGCTGTCACTGAGTTGCAGAAGTCTTCGCACCAGGAGAGAATTTCCCATCTTACCAAGATTATAAAACCCTCGGTGTCTTGTTGTCTGTAAACCGTCTGAACTAGAGAGTCTCGACTTGTTTACGATACAAATCCAATTATTTATTCTTTTCATTGGGATTGTAGTGCAGCCACTTGCCTTGTTCTATCTTCTTTCAAGACACTGACAACCCCTTGAATTCTTGGGAAAAACCTTTTTCTTTGTTGCTCAGGAATGGATGGACACATTTGTCGGCGGCGTTTGAAGGAGCCTTCCAAATGGGACAGCCGAGTCTCGCCGCTGTGACGTAAACCGGTCTTCAAATGTTTTCTCCGAAGCTGGCGGCCCCCGGAATTGGGGCGCGGCTCGTTACTTTGGTTCAGACCGAAACATCTCGACATCTCTCAGGTGACTCTGCTGATTCTCTGACTTGCCTCCCAGCGCCACCAGGAGGTTGCCATTTTTGGTTTCGAGTGACGGGTCTCAACAACTGTTGGATGGACTGATATTTGGTGCAGACATTTGCTTCCCCTGTGAGACAAAATTGTGATTTCTTTAGTTAGCATGTCTTTGAACACTTTGTAAACACTTTTGGGACTCGTTTGTAGAATGGAAAAAAAGAGTTACTTTACAACAACAGTTGTATTTAGGTGCTGAATATAACACAGTCATTATCAAACACATCTCAAATGCAAATGAACACTAAAGCCAAGAGACTCCGATTATTCTGATGATCAGTCTGTGGAAATGAAAGATGTGCAAATGTCTTCATGGGTTCATTTGTTCCACGGAAGGGGTAAGGGTCGACGGCGTACGTGACCGACCCGTGTCTGCGTGCACCTGTGAACCCTCCCCACATGCTTTGGTGAGTGTGACATTCGACGGCTCCCCGCCTCAGCCGCGCGCTGACGTGGTCCAGCTGAGATCTTCTCCGAGATGGCTTGATTTACCGAGCCCCTCGACGGGGAGAGAGAAAAAAAGATCTCGTCGAAGAGACGGATTGCTGAGAGGGCTCTCCAGCAGGCCTATAAATCATTCTTTAATCAGAGCGCGCCGAGAGTGAGGTTACACACTCAGACCCCACATTAGCACCACTGACTCTCGGCTGTCCGTGGTTCTGGTCCTGCACTCTGCCTTGCACACTCCTTCTCTGCTCCCTTGCCCTCCATCTTCTCCCATCGCCGTCGCCCCGCGGTGCGAAGCGGCGTGTCATTTACCCAGACCCGAGAGAGAGAGAGAAAAAAAAGCTGTTTCGGGGAAATCAAATATTTGGGCAACACACCAAAGTGCGGACATCGGCGCCATCTAAATATTTGGACATTAACCGATCCAGTCATCGCTTTGGACGTAGAATTACTAGACACGTGGGATGGTAGCCGTGCAGCCTGGCAGCTTCAATTTGAGAGTATGATTCAGATGCATAACTCTGAGCAGTCACGGGACCTTTTTGAGCATTATGCGTTTGTTGGGGAATCACATGTCCGAGGTAAAATCAGCCCAAATGACAAGTTGTGTTTGGGATTAAAGTCTTTCCGTTCAGCATTCCCACAGACAGCCCGGTTAATATGTGCGAGCACGAACAACTGTTTTACAGAGATAAAAGGTCACAGAACGAGTTCAGAGAGGTAAAATAAAAGCAGGGCATAGGAGACGGGCGGATTGTTCTGCTTTAACCAGCTCAAATGTGCTTTGACTGTAAGAAAGAAAAAAAAAAATGTGCCCGGATAATGACGTACACACTCTGCATATGCTGAGCAACATAAAAATAGCAATGGCGATGTGATTTGATGAAGAGCAGGACTTTCATTTCCTCATTAGGAGCCTAATAAGTGTGTGATGAGCTTTTTGTCTCTTCGGGGGCCAAGAGTGATTTCGCTGCTCTTTTGTTCCCTTTCAAGTTGACGGCCCCATCGTATCTCATCGGGGCTCACTGATGGACTAACACGTCGGAGGCTGCCCCCCCCCCCCCCCCCCCCCCCGCACTGCCACTGTTGCGGATAAATGAAAAAGTTTCAATAGTTCCTAGTGGAATCCTAAAAGATTTTGTTTTTTTCTTAACTAAAAAAACATTCCCCTTTTTTCCCACATTTCTTTGTTGTCAGATCTGCATGTGCTGTAATAGATCTTCAACCAGTGGCCGTACACCCAAAAGGAATTAGGTGGTGAAGGGGGATTTGATAGCTTGAGAGATTATAACTCTCTGTATTTAAATAACATTTTCTCACTTAGCGTATATATGAACCTTTTTTAATCAATTCATGAACATTATATGAATGTATGTATGATGGAAACACAATTAGCTGAATTATCTGCCTAAAGGTTGTTTTGGAGGGAAAAGTAAAATATTTGCATCCTCGTTAGGGTTGCCGTGCACCCGCCCTCCCCCCCCCCCCCCCCCCTCATCTCTGAATTTAAGTTCTTTGAACTCACTTCAAAAAGCAGCCTCACACTGATGGTGTGGCAAAATAAAAAAAATAAAAATGATTCAAGCTTCAATATACGGGAACATCATCGCCCGCACTCTCCGGATGTGTCAGCTCCATCATCTGGAGCCGCTTAGCTGATGCTTCTTTAAATAGGAATGCGTTGAGCTCGCTTAAGACGGGGACTAGAGAACTGTGGTTCAGTCTGTGCTCTTTTGAGGGTCGTTCCACCTCCTTCACATTCCCTTTTAAGATGGAGAAACGACTGTATCCCACAAAGAATAGACGATGGGGCAACGCAGCAGCACTACAATGCACTGTTGGAATAAATTCCATTTGTTGTAAACTAATACGTAGCTGAGAACAAGGGCTGGTCAATCAGTCTCACATAAACCCTTTTATCCGCGTGGCTCTGAGCAAACAGAATAGCTGACCATACACGGCTGTCATCATTCCTCACAGGGCAGGAACGTTCCATGCCGCCATGTATCTTTCAGAGCAATCTCTTCATCATTCACTTAAGATTAGTTGGGGGGGGGGGGGGGGGGTTTGGCCAATCTGATGAATGAAAGTGCAATATTCATTCTATTTGTTGCTCTGGTTTTGGTCTCCATCATAACAGATAACTGTATCCGGCTCATCGGCTGCCAGATGGCTAATGTGCACCAGCTAGTCTCTGACTCTCCCGCCGGCTGCTTGGTGCCGAGTGGGAAGAGTTCAAGGAGTTTTTAAAGCTTTTTAGTTTTCATTGGTGTTTTTTTTTTCTTTTTTCTTTTTCTTGTTGTTGCTGCCGAGAACAGCTGACGGTTGGGGCCGAGAGCGGCGAGGAAGAACAAGAAGCAGAAAAAGTTGGTGGGCCAGACGAGGTGAATCCATTGAATAAGAGCACGGATCTCCTCTTTGTCTGTTGTTTTTTTTGAAACGTTCGACAGTTAAAAAAATTCCACAGGATGATGGTGGATAGTATACACAGTTACAGCTTCCCTGCGAACTGCAGTCAGAACGGGATCCTCTCCTCGTAGAAAAAGCCTCTGCGCGCTTCCGCTAAGTTGGCGGCGGCGGCGTCGGTTGACTCTGTGTTTATGAAGACATATTTGCAGTGTGTCTTGGTGGTGAAGAGTCGCACGTCTCCCGTGTCCTCGACGTCGCAGTCGCGCGGGTTTGCCTGAGATATACAGTAGCCTCCTTTTCATTTACTGTTTGCAAAAGTCACACACGCATAAAAACATCGCATCCCCCTCTTTGTGTTTCTCTAAGCATCGCAGCTTTTGTTTGCCAGGCTTTCTTCTGTCGAGCAGAGGTGTCAGTAAGGGGAGAAAAAATAACAATATGTGCATCCGCCTTCAGTTCATAATTGTATCTAGTGTGCAACATTACTGCTCAGCTAAATAATTCAGTTCTATCACTGGTGTGCCCTACATCAGTGACATGTAGAGAGTAGCAGATGCAGAAAGAACAAACCACTATGTCTTGAATTTTCCGAGGACAAATATGCAAAAGCAAAAGACATTTAAATGAAAAAGTTGACTCACGATGAGATTTTATCATCCATTAGAAACTTCAGGCAGCATTTTCCTTATACAATTTTGCTCCTGTACATTTTAGTGGTTTGCAGAAATGGCCACCGTGTCAGCGGTTGTGTATTCGGGGGACATCTTTTATCATGGGGGTGACATCGGCCCGTTTATTAGCAGCCGAGCAAGATGATCGTCTGATATGCAAGCTCGGTGTTGTTTTTCATAATGGATGATTAATCAAATTAATTACAGTTGTCTTTTTTCTGTCTTTTTTTCCATTTGGATTCTGTTGGTTGTGTTTGACAGTTTTCCGCCTAGAGTGCAATTAATCCGACACGACTGAACTCCCAGAGCACTTTGGAGTTCTGATACAAAGCAAGAAGTTTTACGCCCCCCCCCCCCCCCCAAAAAAACCTATACGCTGCAGTATGAGCATCCCCCTGAACCTTGCGCTTTGTGTTCTGAGTCTCCACCCTCGTGACGGTGGTGCAGGCAGAGGCCATGAATGATTGAAGCTCCCCCTCATCTTCATTTTTTTTTTTCCCTCCCCATTCTTCTGCACGTTGGCTTCACTATCTCCTCTGACAGACCCTGGTTGTGTGCGGACTTTAACCCTCGGCAGAGCTGGGCCGGTACAGCTACAGAGTCGGCCCTCCGTGAGGAGACAAGCCCGACAGAAAAGTGCACACCTCCATCAAAATTGGCAACAGTCGATATGTGCGAATGAAATATTTTTTGCACCCGTATTAAAGCGGACTTTAATAATTTAAGACTTCACTTTTGTGAAGTTAAAACTGGTTGCACGGCGCAATGGGCATTAAAAGAAATGGGATGCGTTTGGGTTTTTTTGCGGGAAAAGTGACAACTCGCGCGAAGAAACTGCGTCAAAACACGGGAGGAGACAGCTTCCTCCCGGCATCTGTCCCCGTTGGTTGAATTGGCAGCCGGCGGAAGAGACGAAGCTGACGAAAACAGCCCCAACCTCGCAAAGAGAAAAAGAACAGTCCTGTTGATGGCGGAACAAAAGCAGGCGAAGAAGCAGAGTGATAGAAAAGGAGATAATTCAAGAGTGAACCTTGGCGCCAGCGTTGTCTGGCTCCCTGTGGCTACAGCTCCGTGTCAGTCGCGCAGCGTGGTTAAAGTTTACTCAAGCTGTGATAAAACATACAGTGCTTTGATCGGAACTTGGCGTTATTTAAAAAAAAGAAAATGTACTAAAAGCTGCTCTATCATGCAATTAAATCATTCCTCTGTCTGTGTCGGAACACGGATTGTCTCCATGGTCACTGCCAAGCACCTTCCCTCTCAAATCCTCTTCCGAATCCCAATAAGAACAGTAATTGAGACTTGATTCCTGGAGGACAAAAGGCGCCATGTCCGAACGGATGACGAGTAAATGAGATCTGAATATGTAGTCGGGACCAAGAAGGATTTAAATATAAATTATGAATACCGCGGAAATTTAGAGTGCTATAAAAAATAAAAAAAATCTCCGTCACACTTCAATTATAGATATGGTTCAACGCTCCACCGGTCCATATGGGATCCACATACTGTACATACACTGGTGTTTGTGAGAGCAATATCAAATAAACCTCTTTTTTCTGCATGAGACATAAAATTTCCAAACTTGTTTGGTTTTTCACCTGTTACTGAAAGTAGAATTAAAATCATAACACTGTATTTTCAAGCTCAGCGTCATGATGACTCACTTGAAGAGATGGAACATACTGAATAACACCTGCATTTTTTGAAAACGAAACATTTCACATTTCTAAATATAACAAATATATCCAGGCAGCAGAGAGCGCTGCGGATTCTCTGTGTTCTTGCAGGATTTACATATCTGTGTGATATGCTCCTGACAAATAAAGTTACTTTTTTACAGAACGCCTTCTCAAACAGCCGCTGAATGTGGAGGTCTCACTTTTGGTGCTCACAGCGGGAAGCTGTGAGCACCAAGCCGAGCCCCAGACTTCTGCACCGGCGGCGCTCAGACGCGGAGGCGGCTGATGAGCCGTGTGCAAGGCTCCACGGCAGAATCAACAAAAAGCAAAAGGAAAATCCCTGTTCAAGGAGGAGCGCGGCGGAGGGGAATCTGTTTCAGGCGTTTCAATAAGTGATGAATGTGTGAATACGGGCTGCTGCCCGCCTCAGTCACCTCAGACGCTACGGATGAAATGCCCCAGCATTTTGTGTGGGAGATGATTAGTGCGGGAATGTTGGTACAAGTCACTCATCTGCTTCTTTGTTTTTGTTCCTACGCTTTGGCACCGAACACTGTTATTGGGACTTTTTAACTTTCCTTGAGCTCATGTCGGCCTTCAGTCAGAGCGAAGGACATGATAAAAACCTCCCTATTAGGTCCATAGGGAAAGAATGGACGGCCCGTTGTTAAGTGCACTGTAAAAGGATTGTCGGTGCACATTAGAAATTTGCTCCAAAACTAGAGATAAACTTTAGGAATAATGAATAAATGAAGTGAAGTTGGAAGGAGGAAGAAGGAAGTTGACCCCCCTCGAGAGAAAAAATCAATTATCCAAGTTCACCACACGTCAGCACCGGCTGCTTTATTGAAACTATCACAACTAAGAATAAGAACCGAGAATGAAACGGCACTGAAAAAACATTATGGATAACTACTTGTTATATTCCTCATTCTTCATGAAAGAGAGTCTGAATTGGTTCTGATCAACAGCCAGTTCAGGATCTGTCCTCTCACATCTCGTAACCAGGAGTTTTGCCTGCAACAAAGCCAAACCCACTTCGAGTTTCCAAAAGTCTTGTGGTTTTTTTCTGTCTTTTAACCAAATCATGAATGGCTTGCACAGGGAAAGAGGTGGATTAAAAAAGGGAATTTATTTTATCTTTGTTTTGTTGGCAAAACCAAACGAGAAGTCCCAGAGCATGCTGTGGAAATCGGTGGTTCGGGATTGTCTGGGAACAAAAGACTAAAGAAAAGAAAACACAGTGCGTGGAGGGAGCTTTGCTGAGGGGATTGTGATGGAAGCTCTTGCAAAGCCCCCCGGGGAGTTTTTCAGTCCGCCTGCTTTCAGCCACGCTGATGGAACGGCTCCTTTCTACCAGTTACCTGCTAGATAGGGGCCAGAAACCTGCGTTCTCTGGAATGACCAGCAGAGGGCGACTCCACTGGTTTCCTCCTCGCTTGATTTATAACGTCTGTGGATATTTTCCTGAGGAGTTCACGCTCTTTATGTCTAGTTTCAAGTCTTCTTCGATACAGCATGACGTTCATTTAGTAAATCTTGGCCTTATTAAGAGTCAAATAGACGAGCACTGTATATATTGGGCCGTGGATACAGCGTGATTGACGACTGAAACGTATAAAGTTGCAGGAGTAGGTGGACGAGCTCTCAGTCAGGCCACACCCCCAGCTCCTCCAAATGTGGTTACTTCTGGTTGCCAAAAAACAAGATGGCGCCGGCCAAAATGCTAAACCAGAGGTCACTTCATGAACCCTATCCACGTACGGAGGCTAAAGAACATGTATGCATGTTTGAAGAACATTCATGTCGTTTTCTTCTTCTGGTTCTTCCTGCTCACTGTGCCCATTGGCTTGAACTGCTTGAAAGCTTATAACCGCTTCACATAATATTCTGTGCATGTGGCCACGTCAGACTGTGCAACAAAACAAAAAAAATGAAACGCTCCACAGTTTCGCCTGAGGCGGAATGTCACCAAATTAATTATTCCCATCTCTGTCGGACAAATTACGCCACAGGACATTCGAATCGGTATTTGTCACCGCTAACTGCCTCTCTCAAGGCTTTAAATGAGACGGCTGAAGCTGAAATGTGGCGAGTTTGCAACAGGTGACATCTGAAGTGATGGCTCTTTGCTATGCTGAAACAAATGTGACATTTTTTTCTTTGACAAAGCTGTTTCTTGACTTAGACAGAGAGGAGTTCAAGTTAACATGTTCTGAATTAAATCAGCATACTAATGGAATAAATGTGTATTAGCTCACGTGGGAAGCCGAAAAAGGCCAACAAAGATGAGAGTTTGTTCGCGACGAGAAGGTCCCGTGCCATTATCTCTGCTTTCTTCCTACTTCTCCAGTCCAAAGTTGTTCTGTGATAAGGCGTCCCACCGAGCAAGAGTTCTCACCCCCCCCCCCCCCCCCCCCCCCCCCTGTTTATGTGCTTTTCACGAGGCGCTGGTCATCTAGAATAAAGAATCTGTGGAGATACAATCAAAGAAAAAGGAATCGGCGAGCCACTGAAAGGACATTGGAATCCACTTCGCGGCCATCAATCGACTATTGTCGCATTTAGGAAACAGAAACAGGGCTGTAGCCCGCTATGCACAGTGATCGATCACTCGCCGAAGTGACCCCCTTTGTCTTGAGTCGCCGGAGCCCAAATGGAACGGACGGAATCCATCAGCCATGCGCTTTGTCTCGATCAATACGCAGCCGTGTTCAGAAGTGCTCGGAGCAAATAAACAGCTTCATTTTTTAACAGCACTCATCCCCTGTTCTGATGGCAGCTGTCCATCATCTGCTAAACAGGACGTATACACGGAGAGGTGTTAGAATATATTGTCGTATTATGCAGAAAACGCTCGATTATATATCTGTTGAAACGTCAAGCTGCCCTACGTCTTCAAAACCACTCAAGCTGCCAAAACTGTGAGAGATGGCAACAGCGTGGAATCAGAAATGTCTTCTCTATGTTTATTTACCAATGCAAGCATGAGTCAAAGCTACTTCGAGTCAAAGCAGTCCATTCTCTCTAAATGGATAAATGTGCCGCATGTTCCATTATTACAACGGTCAAAAAAAAAGAATAAATCAAAAAGTTGAGACTCTTGGACTTTTATCTAAAGTTGTACTCAGTTGTCATTGTGGGAATCCTCCTGACAGATACGATTTCCTTTCTTTCTTTCTTTTTTACCTGTTGGCAGCCGGACCTGTGGGTGCTGACTTTACCCTCGGTGCAAGAGGTTGAGAATTCTTCTTTGCCGTATTCGGGGAAACTGCCGAGTTCTGCCCAACGCCAACTGTGCGGCGATTAGACCATTTCATCGACTATCAAGACGCTCAGCGGACGGCGGAGAGAGAGAGAGGGGATGGCATTTCTGCACCGTGTCCCCTTATTTGTGGCGAAACAAAAGAAAAAAAGCAATGCAATGAAAATAGCTTTTTGGTTTTAACAACAAGGGCTAAAATGTCAGCAGCAATTAGCCGACACTGCGGCGGGCGAGGGGGGGAGGTAACCTGCTGTTCGTTGGCCTTTAGTCAGAGCTTGACTTTTGTTCTTGCTTCATCTTCCCTGTGTCGGGCATATACACAGAAGCAGGGAGAGGATAAATACGAAGACGATGAAACGGCAAAAAAAGGTGTCAAATGATAAAAAACTGGTTTTATTTCAAAGAAAACGTAAACGTCGTTTTCATACAAAACAGAGCTTTATATTGGAATGTGCCGAAGAGTCCTCCATTTGCTCAAGGAGGACAAACACAATTCGGATACATATCCTCGGGATAGAAGTGAAAGGACACTCTTTCCTTCCACGTTGAGAGGACACAGGAGGATGGTGTGTTCGGGCGTTTTAGATTTCCACGTGCATCCCCTTCGTGGCCACAGTTCGCCATCTTCTAACGGTTACGTACAGCACGACGATGCACCGCGTCACAAAGGAAACAGTCGTCTCGAACTGGTTTCGTGGACACGATGAAGAGTCCCGTGAGCCTCAGGGAGGTCGTTTTGAAGGCGAAGGAATGCCCTACACTACCGCTAATTCTTTGAGGGTTGCAGGCAGGCCGGGGGTCAATCCCAGGTGATTCGGGGTGAGAGGCGGGGAGGGGACCAGCCTGGCCAGCGTATCGTATTCACAGGGCTGACATATACAGACAAACAACCATTCACATTCAAGCCTGTTGGAAATTTAGAGTCAGAAAAACCCAAGCACACAATCTCCGCACGGAAAGTTGCTTTGCATGAGTGTATGTTCACTAATCCAGTTCTTTTTTTTTTTTTTGTCATAGCAGTCCTTGAGAGATGTGTCCTTGATGTGCTTCCACTGAACGTGACCGGACAAAAATCAAATCAAAAAAAATCCATTCCAAACTAATTCTGAAGCTAATGTGAGGCTTCAGCGGACTAGGATGAACAAATCAAGTGGACCTCTCCCAAAAGTACAGTCTTTCTTAGCACCAAAACTATTCCTTCCCTTCACCAAAAGCTCAAGGAAAAATTGCTCAGGGAAGCAAGGAGAAGAAAAATTCGACTACAAACCAAACTGAAACTTTGACAGATCCCCAATTAATTTGATTACCTCCGACTGCTGAAGCCTCATATGAGTTGCAGAAAAATGTTTGAAATGTGTGGGCAAAGAACAGAACACGACTTCTGGATTGTGTTCCCATATCATTTACATTGGAAGGAAAGAATCTATTATGAACGGAGGAACCAACTGCGGCAGACTAAAACAAAATTTCGACGTGCATAACGGTTTCATGGCGGACGTGGAAAAAAACCAAGCAACCCCTCTAATCACGCATGCCTCCCTCCGACCGAGCGCCGAGAGAGAGCTCCAGCGCAGTCGCTAATTAGGTGAAAGACTGTCAGACAATAACTAACAATGCCGAATAAAAAAATTATCATAAAGTGTGTTAGCAAGTCGGTGTTATTTCCCCGTCGCCAAAACGCAGAGAATCATCCGATTCCGGTGTTGCGTCTGTTGGTGTGAAGGCTGCACCTTCTCCTTCCTTTGGGTCCAGTTTAATTGCTGAAAAATGTGCAGGAGTGACTGACGACAATGACAATTAAAAAAAAAAAAAAAGGAAGGCCACCATTTCACTCTTCTCCTGGAAGAAGCAGCAGTAAGATCGTCTCAGTCGTCCTACATGTACATCGCCGCATTCCACTGACCCGGGTTTGTTCAGTGCTCGGATACAACTGTTCCGGATTCATTGGAGGGGAATACAAGTCCCGGATATACTTATGTCTGTTCTCAAAGAAACGCCGGTGCATAACGGGCCGACTCTAATAACTGAGAAATCTTTTTCCAACCGGTCCGCGAAGAAGCACAGTTCTGCAGATGTTTCTTTTCTTTTCCCGACTTGAATGTGTTCTCATATTTGACCGCGTCCGTCTTGCTTCATGTAAAGTCTCGACCTAAGTCAAGTTTTAGACTCTTTCATGTGACCGTCTTTTTCCTTTCCTTTTTTTTTTAAAGCGTCGAGTGTGCGACTTACAATCTCCGACTGATGTTTGGCTCGTGGAGATGCACAGACGACTCTCAATCGGATTTCCAACTGACAGACGGGGATCTGTAGGAAACACCGAGTGGGTGTTTACCACAAACAGAAATGAGACATTTTCCGCCGCGCCACATGAATTCTGAGACTCATCATCGCTGTCAAACTTCTTCTTTTTTCCTTCAAAGAAACAATTCTTATTGTCCTTACACATTTATATATATATATATATATATATATATATATATATATAAATATATATATCAGCCTACCGTGTGTGCCACATGATTTAGCAGTATAATGTCAGGTTTTACCACGTAGAGTGGGTGGAATAACTTAATGCTGTCAAGTCCTGATATCAAAGTGATACTGTGATCCTATAATCTCTGAATAGCCCCCCCCCCCCCCCCCCCCAAAAAAAAAAAAATACTGAATGTGAGATATCCTGTAGTATTACAGGGACGGCGGCGAGAAGAAAGGGACGGGGTTTCATACTTCCACAGGGTGCTGCACTGCGCCACTGTGCAGAGGCTTCGGCGAAGTCACTCGTTCTACGGAGGTTTCACGTCAACCTACGGGAGACGATGGTGTGAATCCATCCCAGGACAATATTCCCAGCTGGAAACATGAGCTGCAGCCAGAGCACAGCAGCAAACCATGTTGCGGCGAAGCGTTACTCGATAAGGTTAGCCAGCCGGCACGCAGCAGCAAGTGGTCGAGTGTTGATTTTGATCGGCATATTGATATGATATTGATATATATATATGAAGTATGCGATTAGCTCATGTTTGTCTTCGCAGTGCCGCAGGATCCGTATGAGCAGGAGCACTGACGGCACGGCATGAAAGTGCGATCGTTGCCCTACATATGTCATATTGTCTGACGAACTATCACGTATCGCGGAAGCTTGTAATTTAGATTTTTTTTTTTTCTGGGATACCTGCACACATCAAGCAAAAGTTATCGGCAGCGTCTGCTCAACCAGTCGCTGGAGTTGCACACGTTTACACGGAATACAGAAAAACCTGGGCTTCATCAAAGGTCTCCCGACTGGGGGATTGCGAGGAAGAAAAAGGGGAAAAAAATGTTCCCCCCGTTCCTGCGGCTTGATGGTGCGCCGTTCGCAAGTAATTTCAGAGTTCATTAAAACCTGAAGTTGTCCCTGTTGACTGTTAATGACACGGGCCTCTGTAGACAAGCGCAGTGCCGTCCACAAGTGTAGGTGTTCGGGGAAGTGTAATGGAAAGGCCCTTTCAGTACTCGCTGTCCACGTTAGCAGCTTTAAATAGGGCAGGGAGGTTTAGTGTGTGTGTGTGTGTGTGTGTGTCTGTCTGCATGCATGATTTATTGCCAATTTATTGGACTATATGCATGAACTACAAATGAATTATATTGCGTAGGAAGCCCGGGAGAACGAGAGCCCTGTGAGGTGACAGAAATTCACCAGGCCAAACATTTTAGCAATGGAAGAACACAATGCAGGTTTTTGGTTTTTCTTTTTTTGTGTCCTTGAATTTCCGTCCGGAGCTCATATTCATTCACGCCAGCGACAAACGGGAGTGTCCTTGTGGGTCCGGGGCCAGTCTTTCATGCACATGAGTGACACATCAAAAACAAATAAAAGTATGAAAGTGTCGGGACTGTCTTCGGTGCAGCTTCTGCACCTCCGTGTGTCTCCCGCTCCCTTTGAAATGTAAAAATGGTTTGCGTTGCAACTTTTCTTTGCGTTTTATATTTCTTGTCATTCAGACTTGGGACGGACCTCAATGTGACCTTGACGTGATCCACATGTCTGCTCATCATATTTCGATAAAGACGGATTCAGAAGCGGTCGTGTCCAAGCTGCTGCCGAGTGGCAGTCACCCACCGTGGCCGTCACCCATTGGTTTGAGAACTGCCGCTGTGAGGCCTCAAGTTTAGTATTGTGGCCGGCGCCATCTTGGTTTTTTTAAAACCAGAAGTGACTATATTTGGAGGAGTGTGTGTGTGTGTGGGGGGGGGGGGGGGGTCTGACTGAGAGCTCATCCACTGCACATCCACCAACCCCCTGTAACCATGAACCAATTGCACAACAGGTGCTAGCTGTCAATCACGCTGTATCCGCGCTCCAATGCCTATGGTGCTTTATCGTCTATGTTACTCTAATGGACCATGAGCAAGGAGACTTGAAACTTCAGATTTAGACCATAAGCTCGTACGGAAAAGAAGTTTCCTGACGTTACATATCAAGCGAAAATAAGGATTTTTTTTCCTCTGACTTCTTTTTGCAACCTGGTCATTCTGAGAGAATACAGAGTTCAGGGACTTTGGCATTGGCTTCACTTTGGTCCATTTTCATATACAGCCTACGGTTGCTGTACATCAACATTTTGACGCTGTTTCCTGACATCACTCAGCATGAGCTGCTGGTGAAACAACGCTGTCTGGGGTCCAGCTCAATGGGCCTTGATGGATGGAGAAAAAAATAGCGCAGCAGCTTTAGCAGTGAAACAGAAGGAAAAAATTTTTATTTCCTGGAGTCGAGTGCAGCAGTGTGCCAGTACACACCAGAGCATCCAAGGTTGCTGTCTGTTTAGGCAGCGCCGAATATTAGGGTAACTTAATGTGGCGACATTCATGAAATACCTCAGTGTCCTTCCTGAAACAGTCAGTCTGTTCGGCATTAAACTGACTTACATCCTCCGTTAATCTGCGATAAACAACGTTTAACGATCAAGAAAATGGTATATTAACAGATGCCAAACCTGGAATGCTTTATTGTTTATGAAAGGCGTTCCAGTTTTATTGTACGTTTCTTTTTTGTGCATGGAGACCAGTGTTGCTTTAATGACCACTGAGTGTACTGAACTAAAAAAGAAAGAAGTTTGTCATTGAGCATCTGCATTTTCTATTTAAGGTTGCTTTCACCTTCACCATCTTTTCCCCCCCTCTGTTTATCACTATCCACTTATTGCCTACAATGTAAGTTAACTTTATGATTCCTGGAAAAAAAAAAAAGACTCCCTTCCACTTTTGTGTGCGTGTACTTGACCTTTTTTAAAGAACCGATAGCCTTGAATTACCTCGAGTCGACGCGCTGCCACATACATTTGCTCCGATTCCTTCCACGCAACACGCAAACCACACTGAATGGATTTCACACAAAAAGACAGTTTGAAGCAAACAGGAAGAAGCATCCGCGCAAGGTCGAGCGTCGGCGTCGGAATGACAATGTAAATTCATATTTTGGTATTTATAAAGTGGAAGACCGTTGCATAGAACAGCTTCCGCCGCCTCTCCACCATCGCACTCCCCTACGATGAAACACACTTTTAACCATGAAACTGAGAGAGCTGACACTGAAACTCCTGCATTCCACATCTGCATATATATCTATATATATATATATAGATATATATGTATACAGCCTCAGCATCGTGGATCAAGTGTGAATTCAAAATCGGCTGCTCAATGCCGGCGTGCGTGTTGGAGAGAGTGCTCGACATGTGGGAGAACACTGTGCTCAGCCTTGATAAACCTATTCTGTTTCAAGTGAAAAGCAAACATGTTGCACAAAGCCGAATAAATTGATTGCAGGACTGAAGTTGCTCTCAAAACCCGTGTTGCCTCGGTGCACACTATTCATTCAGACTGAATCAAGGCATGTTCCAAATACACTGAACAATGTGGAAGTCAGTAAACGCGCATCATCCTGCAGCTCCTGACATCCTGAAGTAAATGCAGAGATCATCCTCTGCATCACTTTCACTTGCAATCTTTTGAAATCCCACATGAGATGTTCCCCCTAAAATATTCGGGATGCGCCTTTAAAAGGGGAAGAAAAGAAGAAAAAAAACCCTGCATATTGAATTATGATCATGTGCATGACGTCAGAGGGCTGATTAAATATGTATGGCCCGTCGCCTAAGTGCATATATCTATAACACAACTTCCATTATGAAAGGCGAAGGTGGACTCTGCATCCGAATCCCCTCGGAGGCGAGCAGAGTCTTCAGGGAGACTGAGGACGCGTTGGACTTTTCTCCCTCTTTCTTTTCTCCCTGTCACAGTCGACGAGGAGGGAGGAGAGATGTGCGCCCAGTTCCTCTGGGACTGGTTCTGAGACAGTGGCGTCAGACCGCCGAGTGAGTGACTCACTTCAAACTACTGCGAGGAGAACTTTGTGTGAAAGGAGAGGACTGCCCCCCCCCCCCCACACACACACACACACACAATTTCCCCTGCGCGTAATCGCACGATGCTTCCAAGTTTCCCCGCGCAGCTCGTCAGCCTATGGAAGGAAATAATGCGAGTTACGCGCGGTTGATGTCTCCAAGAAGAAGAAGAAGAAGAAGCCACCCCTATCCTGGTATCCGTCTGACTTTGGAACCCACATCACCGCCAGCCTCCGACCGCGGACCAAGAGACTCCCGATGGAAAACCATGCGGCGCGTTGAACCCATGGAGACATGGCACATAGGCTCCTGTCATCTGCGAACAGATTCAGCGCCAGACTCGCCTTCATCTTCACCGTGTCGCTCTCGTGCACCTACCTATGCTACAGTGTGATTTTCTGCCGCAGCGCGATCATGAGGAACCAGGGCCACGAGGGGAAGAGGTGCCCGCCGAGCAGGACCGCGGGGGGGAAGAAACTTCTGGCGAACGCGGGCGACTGCGCGTATTCGCCGGAGGTCCGCTCCGCCCTGGGCGCGCCGGGCGACGCCCGCGCCGCCCGCTCCGCGCCGGGCGACCAGAGGGGAGCCTCCGCGTCGCCGGGGGGCCAGTGGAGCGACGCCAAGTTGGGCAACGTGAGCGCGGCGCAAAAGTACGGGAATAAGAGGCTGCCCAACGCGCTGATAGTCGGCGTGAAGAAGGGGGGCACCCGGGCGGTGCTGGAGTTCATCCGGATTCATCCAGATGTGCGCGCGCTCGGAACGGAGCCGCACTTTTTCGACAGGAACTACGACAGAGGGCTGGACTGGTACAGGTGAGGGGGGGGGGGGGGGGTGGAAAACGCAACTATGCAGCAGTCGTGGGTGTTGGTGTCTGCATGTCTCCTGTGATATTTCTGCACATCCTCTGTGTCTGTCACCATGGTGCAGGGCACTCCGGCCCCTTTGCTCTGGCAGAGGTCTCTTGGGTGACTGGAGGTCCTGATGGCAGACACCTCCATGTCCCAACGTGCTCATCATCTCACAAGCACGTTATGCCGTCAGCTTGGTTGTAGGGGCTGCAACTAACGATTCGTTATTTTTCGTAATGGATTCATCTTTTCGATCATTTTCTCGATGAATGGATCTGTTGTCTGGTCCGTGAAATGGTGAAAAAAATGTCGATGGTGTTTCCCAAACCTCAAGATGATGTTTTTGTTTTGTCAAAAACACCAAAGATGTTTAGTTTAAGAAACCAGAAAAGATTCACATTTAAAAGCCTGAAATAGTTTGCAATTCATTTAGTAATCGATTACTAATCGATTAGCTGTTGCAACACTTGGCTGCCAAACTTGATGATGGGAGGATTTTTTTTTATATCACTTTTCTTAACCTGGTGAGATTTTCCAACATTTCTATCCATTCATCTCAGGAAATGTACACACCTTGATGTAACAAAATTGGTGGCATGGTGCAGATTTATCAGACTACTACTACGAATTTAATTTAGATTTTCTCGGGGAAAGAGGAAGATGTGTTTGGCCTTGGTTGAGGTACGTGCTCTACCGAGCGCCCAGTTGGAGTTGAACCAGTTCAATTAAGGTCGCGGTCTAAATACTTGTTTTCACAATAACTCAACAGGCTGCAGTTCATATTAAGGGTTAAGTGGTAACTAAGGTACCAGAATTTTTGGTAGGCCACTACAAAAACACACGCACGCACACACACACACACACACACCTTGGTTTTGTCCCACACGTTTGATCCTTTTGGGTTCGAATGGTGCTGTTTTTCCTGTGTGCTGCAGATGTGTAGCCGTCAGCAGAGCACCATGTTGCTGAACAGACAGCAGCCCCACGAGGCTGATGCAGGATCAGTTCACACAATCACAGCCAACAGCACAGATGACACAGGCAGCCCCCAGGTTACTAGCTGCCTTCAAACAGCCTGTGCACACCCGGGCACAAAGTGTTCCTGCGTTGGTTGGTGAAGAAGCAAAAAGCTGCGCTCACAAGGTGCAACAGCTTCATCCCCCCCCCACCCACCCACCCTCCGCGTGATGCTCTGCGACTTCTTTGCCAGATTTGCCACCCTTCTTTGCCACCCAAAAACTTGATGGTTTTTGTGTCACGTCACATCTGAGTGTCGCCGCCGCCGCCGCCGCCCGCTTTCCACTCACGTTCCCGCAATGTCACCCGCCGTGACAGGGACAGGGGCCACGGACGCCTCCCGAAAAACACGGAACAAGCGATGAACTATCTCTTCTCGGGCTGCACTGCAGGAATAAACAGCAGAGGCTGCAGAAAATTACCATGTATATGAGAACCTGCCCATCATGTCTCCGCTGATAGTTTGCTTAGGGTCTCATTAGACATGCACACGGCGGCGTGTCTTCTGGCTTTTAGCAGCCTGGCGTTGCACATTTTTTCAGTAACTGTTAATGCTTCTAACTACGGGATGTGCATTTCTTTCTTATAATACTGCACATGCCAAAAAAACCCCGCTAAGCTTCAGGGAAAGACGGTTTATTTTTGAAACTGAAGTGTGTAGTTTGGCGTATAGTCGTAGGCCGCTTGTTTACGTCCGCTCGGAGGGAAGACAAGGACACACCACTTCACCGCAGAGAAAGCCAAGCTGTGTTGTGACACACTCATTAATGGGCTTTAACTAACATCCCTTTTTGACTCTTTTTGTCTCTAAAGCCTCACACTCACTGCCACTATGAAAGAATGTCCCCAAATGTGTTTTACCACACACACACACACACACACACAAAGAGATTGGCTGTACAGTGGCGTTATCGCAAAATAAACAACTATTTCATCTTCAAACTAATGAACCAGAGTTATAATTTTTATAAAAGTGCATTCAAGCCAGACACAAAACTCTCAGAACCCCCTGGTGGGAAGCTCAAATGCCATTGTTCAATAATGTGTTTGTTTATTAAAGGCCTCTTTTTTTAATACCACTAATTCTGATGCTAATCTTAATATTCAATGTACCACACCGTTATGAAGTCAACACCGTGATGCCATTCAATTTGCATGCACAGGAAGGAGCTTTTTTTGCTTTTTAAACAGTGCATGTAAAACTTCCTCGGGGGGCCACTTTATAGGCTTGTCAGTCTTTATTGTTTGGCGTATTGCACAAATTACGTTGATTTAGAACCAACACATTGACAAACAGAGGTGCCGGTCTTTGTAACAATTAACGGAGTGAGCTGGGAAGCCTGTTAAATACCTCACAAAGTAGCTTGGCACGTGGAGACATTTTCACCCGGGCTCGGAGGTTGTTGGTTTTCCAGTGATGCAGGGCCTGATTAATTTATGGAAACACATGCACACATCAGGCCAAACGCAGACACAGTGTAGAGGAGTCACTGTGCATTGGAACACTTGGTTATTGTCCATGAACAAGCGTCGATGCATCTCATTGACTGAAGTTAATACCTGAACTACAACTGAGCCAGCCTGACGTCTTGACGAATACCACACCATTCACCGTCACTCTGTATTATAATCTATAACTAGGCATTTTTATTGCGTTTTGCATGTAATGTCACGCCCCATCATTTCTCCACTGACTGACCCCCTAACCCCAACATGACGTGCAGGATTATACTGCATTAAACGACGCGCTAAAAGCAGAAAAATGCATCGAAATTAGACGCAAAATTGTCCCCAGAAGTGCCGAAGACAATCCCATCATGAGGTCATGTGGACCGACAACAGCGGAATGTGCAGAAAGAAACGGATGCAGCCGAATTCTCCGACGTATCGAATCAAACACCAGCACATCGGATATCGTCCTGCCTCCAACCACGTCCACTTAGCACAACGGACGACCTTCCATCACATGGACCTCAAGTTTAATGATGCCGCAGCGGCCGTTTACTTCATCAATAAGCAAACTATCAGGCCGGGGGTTTGGCCTTTGCAGAAGTTTCGCTTTTGTTTTTCTCCGCGTCACTCTACATTTAAGTCAAGATAGATCGAGGTCCCGCACCGATACACGCTGCCACCGAAGGAGAATCGCAACCCAGTTCCCATATTTAAGATGAAGTAGGAAAAAAATAACACCTGGGACACAAAGACAGGATGAATTCAGGCCGCAAATCTTATTCAACTTGACGCGTGACTTGAGTGACGGTCATTGTTTCAGACCGGCCCTCAGTGATTATCTGTCACATGCCTTTTGGGTTGTCGGCAGCACGTAAACACGAAGCATCCTTCCATTTTGATTAGCTGCCACATTTGTCTCAGCCGCAAGTAACATTATGCATTTGTGCATTAGACGCGTGTCCCTCTGCTTCTGTTGCAGCGTGACCCTTCGGGAATTTCGCGTTGGGTATTTCACATTTAACTTTGGACGCAATCTCAATGCGCCCAAAAAATTTGCTTCGCGCTTGGTGTGATCGCGCCGTAAGGACGTGCAAAGTTCGAGCTCCAGGTCATTCTTGACGTTGAGAACAGAACAACGATCAAATAGTTGTAATCACCACTGTAGCCTCACCGGGCATAAAATGGCCATCCATCAATTTTCCTCTTTGTCTGCTTGAGCACAGAGGCTCATTATTGACCTTGGTGTCAGAGCCAAGGAGTACGTATTAGTGATGAAAGACTCAACGTGAAGTCATGGCTTTGTTCTGGGTCATCAAAGCGTGGTCACAAGATAACATGCACGAGCCAATGAAGTGACCTGTCATTTGGAGAACGCATGTATCTGTCAAAAACATTCTTAAAACTCATGTTATTTTCTGGAGAGGATAACAAAAGAAAAAAAAAACTTTGTTTAACTTGTTCTGGGTGACTCACAGGCTGAACAGGCAGAAACACACACGGCACCAAATTAAACTCTCATCGGTTTGAGCGAAGTGGCACTCGTTCAGTTCAGTTACACAGTCTGTCCTGTTACATTAAGCACGCGATAGATCATTTGGGATCAGAATAGAAATGGCGCAGTGTTCATTACTGGGCCTCCCGAGCAGAACACACACACACACACACACACACACACACACACACACACACACACACGGCCTCATTTATTCCGTGCGAGGGTATTCACATGCAGGACCCGATAGAACAGACATTTCGCTGCCACCAATGTCCCTTAAACTTTTCCCACCACTTTTTTTCCATTCTGCACGGAATCGCGAAGCTCAAACAAAAAAAAACACAATCGCCGTGCACCATCAAGACTTAAAAGGGCATCTCGCCTCTATTGATTTCACAGGAGTCGGAGGCACTTGTAGTCGATTCCCGGAGAAGTGTTGAAATTGTATAAGAGGCCGCGGCCGCCGAATATTTCTCCAGGTCCACATTAATTGGCTCGGGGAGGCAGGGAGCTCTGGAACAGTATCATCAGAAAAAGGTTGCCGAGGACAGAAAGTTAGATGGTTCTCATTGAACACAGAAAAAAAATGTGCATTATGCAGCGAGGGACGGGCAGGCCGTAAGGCTGCATTATTAATGCGTTGTCTCCATCCCAGTGCAGCTCAGACACATGTAGTGGTTAGCGCTAATTACAAAACAAGTCTTTCCGAGTCCAGTGCTTCTAATCCTTGATAATAGAATAGAATAGAATAATTTAAGGAAACACTGTGGTCATGCTTAAACTACGGACCAATCGTGCTACAGCGTTAGTACCTGCAAATAAAACAATACTCGCAGGTCACTCTGGTAACATTGATGGTGTTACCTTTCTTATTGATTGGTCTGTTGGTCAGTTAGCCACTTTGGTCCAGACTTGAATATGATATTAGAAATTGAATGTATCTTGGCCTGTAGCTCCATTATCTGGTCAAGCTTGTCCAATATTTAGATTTCTGACTAAAAACTAAAGCAGGAAATTTTCACTAACCTAAGCCGTACTTTGTGCTTAAAGCTAAGTTGTAGATTTTTAACATGTTAAAAGGTGGTGGTACACATACTGAACCGTGTTGTAAGTCCCATGTAGTCGAAAGTGAGATTTCAAGGTGGTTAAGGGGTTGTGGTTAGGTTTGGCTGCCGGATACTTTATATCCACTTGCGCTATTTGGCTCTCACGATATCGCATCACGGGAATATTTCGATCAAGCTCAAATATTTCCCCCTGAGGGAGTGAAGCGAGTTTCGTGTCTTCGTGGCGCGCCACTCTTCTCTTTCTGTCGCGCCCTTCGTGCCACAAATGACCGCTGACTATGGAGTTTGTCACTCGACGTGTCCTAAGACGTCAACGATCCTTAGATCACATTCAAAGATTGGCGGCTTGTTCACGTTCCCCGTCTTGGTAAACCCGGCATGCTCTCGCAGACCAGTAATCGAATCCTGTTGATGCGCTTTCCCTCCCTCTGTCTCCTTATGTACTCTCTGAGTAAAGAGTGGAACTATACTGAAGGTGTGTGGACTGTCCACTCTCCATTTAAAAAAAATAAATATCCTTGACGGTCACATTGCCAATGGCTACACTGTAAACCAGGAATGAACTCCTGAAAGCTCCAGTGTTGATGGAGTCCCCGCTGATGTCAGTTAAGATGCTGCTGTAAAACTGCAAGAGGTGAAAAATTGAGGGGAAGGTAATTCTTACTCTGTGCAGGGGCAGGATACAATCTGCCCATCACCGACTCCCTATCATTTATACTGTCAATGTTATTATAACAGAGGTCTTTTCATGTGAATTATTGCATTGTAAAAGCTGCCATACACACTGTAGTACTGCAAAGCCTTTAAGACCCGATTTTATGAGTTCATCTGTGGAAATTACAGATTCATCGTCCAAATTCATTACCAAAAAAACCAAACAGACCAAATTTAGGAACGGCTTAGCATTTCAGAGGCTTTCCTGTCTGTCTGGGTGTCTTTATTTCCCCTCCGTCCCCGGAGACTTTTCCCATGCCATATGTTAATGTGACAGCTCATTGCTCAGATCAATTCAACGTGTTATTGCTCAAGGAGAGCAAGTGTCAGTCATTTCCCTCCGCAGACCGAGCCATGAATAATTGTTATTTCAAGGGAAACAAGAGACGGGAGTTGAAATGACGGCGATTAAATAGGATTTGGTCCAAGGTGAAATACATTATGCAGTTTTTCTTTTAGTTTTTTTCATTATTACAGTATTGCAAAGACTGTGTTGTCCTGCTATAAATGCGTTTTGATAGCATTGTGTGCTTGAGAGTCCAGATGTCAAAAAAGATCCTCCAATTGCGAGACATCTGGCTCAGGCAAGTCTGCTTCTGGCAGCCAATTTGTCTCCCATTAAATTTAGAGAAATAGATTCTTGATTCTCAGGTCGCCAAATTGTTATTCACCTCTGCTCCTCACCGGATCGGCCCGAGAGGATCGCTGTATTCGCCTGGACCGCTCTTTGTTAACTCCGAATGGACTTCCGAGGCGGCAGGTCTCCGTTGTCGGTGATTAATGGTCGGATGTCATCCCGGCTGTAATCTAAGTGAGTGATACTTTAATAATGGAGCGGCCTCTCCAGTGGAGACCAGATCTGTGGGGCGTCATCTCGGGGGGGGGGAGATGACAGTTTTTCCGGAAGCGCGGTGGCACAGACATTATGAGAACCACGCAGCATAGGAACATTTTCTTTTGCACAGTCCACCTGCGCAAAATAGACTGTTAATGGGTCCGGGCGGCAGGGAGCAGGTCTGTGAGTGGAATTGGCTTGTCGGGACATTTCGGGACAAATGGTTTGTATGAAAAACAATTTAGCACCGTTAAGTTTTTCCAAAGTATGGAAAGGAAGTTCGCAAACGAAAGAGGTTTGAGCGTCTTCTAATTCACGCCTAACTGATGATTATGAAGTATTTAAAAGATATTGAATCGTGCGAAGGGGGAAAACAAATATCCATCAATTGGACGCTCTAATTAACAACGTTACTAATGTGTCCAAAAAAGAAGCGATTACCCCGGCGTTGCGGTGACAGGCAGGACAGTGCACGACTCAGCCTCTTTAATAGGCCTGAGGTTTTTCTGTCCACACCACAATACATTGGTATAGGTCACTCCAATTTTGCATATCATTTGCATGCGTCGCATATGCATATTTTTTCACTCGTGTCGCTGTTGACGGGGCCTGTGCATCACAGTAATTAAATCTGAGGCTACGCAAACATAAAGATGCCATTTTAATTATTTCCCAATTGTGTCCTGAGGATTATTTTTGAGCTTTTATTCCTCTGATAAGAAATTTAGCTCTCGGTGGCCGTCATTACTCTACTCTGCTCTAGCCCGGGAGCCTTCGTCTTCTAATTTACTGTGTAACTGTTTTGCAGTGAAATGACTCCAGAGACGGGACAAACACCACTTGTAATAGATACGTTGATCCGGACCTCTCCCTGGCCCAGCCTATGAATAGGCCTGCATATCGTCTAATGGGCTTGTTTCATTATTAGTCCTTTTGTAACGATAAACATTTGTTGTCCAATGGGAGGTGAAGGCCGTTCTCTAAATCTCTGTGCCTTGCAGAAACGCTTGGTCACACATTGTGATTAATGGCTTCTGAGTAAAGTCCCATTCAGATCAGGGTTCGCTCGCAATTTTAGTAATCACCTGTTAAGTGACAGAGAAAATGATGTGCATCCAACACTGGCAAGTTTCCAGATGAATAGTTGGATGAGCGTAGGTGTAGATTGTGAAATCCTCAATGAACTTTGACAGTTTGGCAGTACCTTGGTTAGGAGAGAGAGTAAAACTATTCTATTTCTTCGACCTCACAAAGTATGAAATTGAAGCCACAAGGGGCCCAAGGTGTTTGACCGTCGTTGACACGCAGCTCAGCTGCATGACAAGTTTTCGCGCTTGCACTGCAAACATTTGCCGAGAACTGGGAACTGACAATATGCAACATTCCGTTTTAAGTTCAAACCGGCTGGGGGAGTGCGAGTAACGCATTCCGAGTTCATTGATTGTTCACAAGGAGATGATTCAAAGCTGACCTTTACCTGTTGTGATGGTCTTGCATCCCCGATGAACCCGCGTTGCTCTTCAGAAGTTTCCGCTTGTTCAACGAGACACATTGTCCAGGGCGGAGGCGCAGCAACTAACATACTGGAGGTGATGCAGCAATGAGAATAGGCTATTTGTGTGTCATCAGTTATGCTTGTTGTCAACTTTCCACATAAATCCGAATGTCATTTGTTTTTGGAAAAGTCATCTCTCTCGTGCCCCAGGCTGCGTTGACTCCTTTTATTTTTCTTTGTGATCGACTTTCGAGCAGCCGCCAAGTGGCGGCGCCGCAAACACGTCGATCAACACATGAAGGATTGTGATTCCTTTTTTTCTCATCAGATGTCCTGCAGAAGCTCGTCTCGACTGTCTCGAGTCCCCAAACCAGTCCGCCGGCACACATCAAGTTGTCTGCGAACGTCAAATAGTGTTTCGTGAAATCTCTCCGTGACGTATCACCGCTTGCCGCCGTCTCAAGTCCTTGGAACTTTCAAATGAAGACATTGGTGTCCGTGGCGTATTCCTCCACAATGATGCGGCAGCTCCAGAGGGAGCTGAGGGTGAACTCCAGACCTCCTGCTTCCACCGCGCCAGCAGAGATAAATTGTTCAGCCAGATAGCCGGCGGGCTCGTCCAGGGTCACTGCAATATGCAGACTAGCTTTCAGCACACTGGAGCAAAATGAATGAGTGGCAATGACCGTTTCCACCGGTGACCCTAACTACCTGTAGATAAGCGTTGCAGAAACGGTGCTTGTTTTCTTTTTTCTCCTCCTGCTCTCCTCGGAGACGACAAGGCTGGCTGTCAAGCAAACGAAAACAAGGGGTTCATTGATAATAAAAATTACATTTTAATTGACGAATGTATGTTTTAATTTGACCAATTCTGGTTAAAAAGTTGAATGCATGTGATCAAAATAAGTCTGTTCTGTTTTGGGGTTCAAATTTGAACATATCTTTCATATATCATTGTATATTATTCAACTGTAGATTACTTTGAAATAGTTCAAGACAAATAATTGTATACTGCAACATCTGACTGTTGTAAGGGACCAAAATCAAACACAGAGCCTTTTTATATTAATTAATGGCATAAGTATAGTAAAATGTCATACAAACCATTTCTAACAATACATTAAAGCTATAGATGTCAATGGTAAATGGAGACATTACTTAAAACATTGAATTTGTTATTTCGTACACAAATTACCAACTAGACTTTTTGCAATTCCAGCATCAAATGTGATGCGGGGGCGTCCGGAAGCAAATTAGCGCTCAGCCGTGTTCACCTCATTTTGACCGCATGGGTCAGGCCGCGTCTACAGTGAAGAGCAGATCTTCCACACCTCGGTTCATTTTGCCAGGGTGATTAAAATGTCACAGCCGAGCCGGTAATGCATCCTGACTTCAAGTATAGTAGGATTGTGAGGAAAAACTGTAAATTACCCCCAAAGAATTTAGTGGTGACTCTGCGTGAGGCGGGGGTAATCAATCAGAGCACTTCACTCAAATGTCACTTAATCAAGGGATTGTGTGTGTGTGTGTGTGTGTGTGTGTGTGTGTGTGTGTGTGTGTGTGTGTGTGTGTGTGTGTGTGTGTCAGTTCCCCCCCCCCAAAAAAAACAAGATGTTCCATTAAAGTGAGTTTTACCATTTGTTTCTACTGATACATGCATAAAGATGCCGTGGTTCCAGACACATCAGCGATCACCCCCGAGGGCAAACCCATTGGAATTACGACCAAGTAGATTTCCTCATTGCAAATAATTATTACAGAGCCAGAACTGAACAATTTTCAGCAACAACAAAAAAACACACACACACACACACACACACACCAGAATCTGCTGCAGTAAAGAACCACTATTTTATCTTTTAAGTTGCAGGTGCTGTTGTGCAATGCTGATAGTTTCTTGCGGGCATAAGAGTGGGGAGAAAAAAAGGAAAAGAAAGATTAGCGCCTTCGGCTGTTAACCCAAAGGTCGGCGGTTCGAGCCCGCCGAGGGACGCAGTGTTTTTAGTGCACATTCACAATGTCATTACAACAACAGTACTAACATGACATGCACAAATATGAACTGTAAACCCTTAAGACTGTTGGTGGCATATGGAAAACGTTTGAGCGTACTGCCTGAGATAAGCAGGCCGGGACGCGCCCCTCCCCCCTCCTCCCCCCTCCACCCTCACTCTGACATTCAAAGAATGTGAACTCTGCTCCGGCGACAACCCCGTCTCTGTGGCGCAATCGGTTAGCGCGTTCGGCTGTTAACCGAAAGGTTGGTGGTTCGAGCCCACCCAGGGACGAGAGCTTTTTCAATTTTTGGTCTGTGCAGCGCATAGTATTGTAAATACATAGAGACCCTTGTGCTGACAGGCAGTGTTGGAGACGTACCCCTGCACCACTGCCCCCCTATCGATTACCCTGTGGCGCCTGCAGAAGCAGTTCAGATGTGTTCTTGCTGCAGGAATAATAATTTCATAGTTATTTAGCTTAGCAAACTCTTTTGTTTCTTACAACCTATGTAATCTCAAAGCCCCAGGGTGTAACCATTTTCTGGCGGCATCTGGTGGTGAAGTTGCAGACCGCGACCAACTGAGCACCGCTCTGCTGACGCATTCTGGACCGTTTGGTGCACGGAGGTCGGGTCCAGCTTGTTGACGAATTGTACACATTGAACACATTACACCCGAATAGACGGAGAGTGACTGACCGATCTTACCGCACCACACACACACACTGAATTTTAGCGCAACAGCAGCCTCCAACCAGGGCCGTTGAATCAGGAGCAACTGGACTCGGTTGCAGTCTCTTGGAGACAATTCACCTCTCGTCCACGGGGCTTCTTCGGTTTCTAAGTTGTGACGAAACCAAGGTATTAACCCACTCTGGAGGTTTCATCCCTTTTCCGGGAGACTAAGACTTCGCCTCTTGGGAAACAACCCCAAAACAACAACTGTGTGGACAAAGGCGACTCTAACAACCCTAATTTCAACAGTTTCAACGACCGTTGTCGAGATACTGCAACCGAGTCCAGTGGCCGCCGATTCAACTTTGACCTGTGCGAGTGAGCATCTCCACAGACGACAGCAGCCTTCCTCGAAGAGTAGACTTCTGATGGTCACGTGTTCCCCTTCGGGTCGGATTCCTGCTCTCTTGGGTCATGACTAATGAGGCTGCTGATGCCGCTGCCGTATGTTTGAGTGAGCAAAGAAAAAGGATGCACTGAGCGTGGATTTCTTCTTTGATTAACCAGACAAATGGACGCGAGCCCCTACGCATGGCAGATCAACAAAAGGAATGTTTGTAGATACCACAGGCATCCTTAAGGCGTTCCTCATTAACATCACTCCAAGACAGGTGACTTGGAAGCTGTCGGGTCGAGGCGGCACCCGCTCACATGAGAGCGTCCGTTATGAATTGGCCTGATTGCAGTAAGAAAAAAAAAAGAAATACAGATTGCTTTCCTGTGATCATGGGACGGTACGCCCGTGCTCCTTGGCTGACAGACATCAGACACCCGGAGCAAAGTGGACACAGTGGTGCTGTGGTGATTTAATGAGCCAGAGCACAGTCGCAGACGCTTCTGCTCTCAGTGTCGCCTAACGCTACGCGAAGAGGTAATCGGAATTTGTCGCATAATTGGTAGCGGGAAAAGGGGACTTTCAGGATTCATTCAACCAACAAGTCATTCTGTTTTTATACACATTTTCAATTTGCCGAAACAGCAGGGATAGAGGGAACGGGAGTGGAAGAATCTGTCAGTTGTTCACAAGTCAGCAGGCCCAAGTCGCTTAATCCCCCCTGGTCTGAGGACCGCGGTGGAAACGCAGCTCAACAGCCGCACAGAAAACATGCGAAAAGCAGCCGAGTGTAACACGATCAACCCTTCTTCACACTCGCGTGATAGTTGATCCCGTCGGTGCCGGTGGTTTCTCAGCGGATGCACCAGTCGGAGTCTTACACCTCTATTTCCATCCCGTCCGCATCAGTCGCTCGGGTGTTGCTACAGCAGCCATGCAACAGTCATGTAATGTATCCAGCGCAAACGGCGAGTGTAAAAAATCCATTACTCGAGGGAAAGTCACCATGAGTTGCAACTTCTTCCTTTTTTAAATTCTGTATCCAAACGAAACAAAAACGCCGTGAGGGAAACATCTCAACGGGAAATCTCCTCTTGGTTTGTCTTTCTTTTTTCTTTTTTTTAAATATGAGCAACTCATTCCCCGTCCTCATGCTTTGGTGTGCAGTTCATGTAGTTAGACTCGTCAGTCAGTCAGCTGTGATCTCCATACACTTGTTTTTAAGCGGAGCCATCTGTGACCTTTCACTGCACGTGTTCACGTTGTCAGCACCAGTTATAAACCGTTTTGCAGCTCTGAACCTGCCGCATGCCGGATGTTCTTCTCACCTACGCAATCTCCATCACCGAGGATGGTGAAAAGAATATATATGGAACTGACAAGGCAGATAACGAAGACGGTTTCCTCAGCGAGACAAGCCCCGATCTGTCTAGATTCTGCGCCTCCTGGAAGGTGGCTGCAAGTTTATTTTTCTTTTTGGTGTGTTGCAAAGCTGTTTGCTCGAAAAAGGTGCTGCTCTCATGAAAGATTAATAGTTGCCTCGTGGCCCTGAGGCACCCGGGCCAGCAACTCAGGATTCATAAATAAAGCTAAATGGATCAATATTTCCGTGACTTCAGTGGTAACCTATGCCTGCGCCTACCTTGAGAGAGAAAGCTTTGCCAAAGGTTAGGTTTTAATCGAAGCCTTCCCACAGTAATAATAAAGAAAGTGTGGTATTTAATCATCAGAACTGCGTGGTTACATGTACCTGGAATCCAGGGACTGATCCGCACGCCGCCAAACGGAGAAATTCAGCCGCCATACCCTCCATAATCATAAAAGTAAAGGGGCCATTTTAATGGTGCCATTTTGGAATTATTCTTCCCCAACTGCAGAGTTATTGTGCTGACGCGACGGCACAGAGTCACTTTTCCCTCTAAAGGAAGCGGGGGGGGGGGGAGTACGGATGATCTAAGGATTGCGTCTCAACAGCCAACACCAGACGGCTATTAATCAACTTTTTACTGAACCTGAGTGCCGAGGCCCGGCGACATATTGCGCTGGAAAGGGAAACACACACACACACACACACACATGACAAATGAAAACATTTGCCTGCAGTTCGCAAAAGCCATTATCCTGGCAGCACCATGACGATAATTATGATGCATGTGTTTGTTGTACAGGCTGTCCGGTTACTATTGAATCTTGAACGGATACATTCACATTGTGTTTATCTGGATTAGGTCTGTACATTTTGATGTCATTCTGCATACCTAAAGTGAGCCTTCTTGAGTACATGATATATCATAAACTGTATTTTTTTTTCCTTTTGAGTAATTATACTTTGTAGCTATGGTTTCTGAAGTATGGCAATGCAAGTGGGGATTCATGTTTGCATTGCTAAATTAGTAATAGAAATGTCACATCTACATTTTCTATGATCACTTATCATCCACAAAACAGAGCAGGCACGTGGAATGCTCCGCTGACAACTCTCGCCGACTCATCCGTCTGCTTTATTCTTTTTGCTTCTCTCCCAAGGGGACTGATGCCACGGACGCTCGACAGCCAGATCACGCTGGAGAAGACTCCCAGCTACTTTGTCACCAGAGAGGCACCCAGGCGCATCTCCGGCATGTCCCGCGAGACCAAGCTGATCGTGGTGGTGCGCAACCCGGTCACAAGAGCCATCTCCGACTACACACAGACGCTTTCCAAGAAGCCCGACATCCCCACGTTTGACGAGCTGGCGTTCAAGAACAGGAGCGCGGGTCTCGTCGACGCGTCCTGGAACGCCATTCGGATCGGAATGTACATCCTGCACCTGGAGAACTGGCTGCAGTACTTCCGCCTGTCGCAGATGCACTTTGTGAGCGGCGAGCGGCTCATCACCGACCCCGCGGGGGAGATGGGCCGCGTGCAGGACTTTTTGGGGCTGAAGCGCATAATCACGGACAAGCACTTCTACTTTAACCGGACCAAAGGCTTCCCCTGTCTGAAGAAGCCGGAGAGCAGCAGCCAGCCGCGCTGCCTCGGCAAGTCCAAGGGGAGGACTCACGTGCAGATCGAACAGGAGGTCATAGAGCAGCTGCAGGAGTTTTACAGGCCATTTAATATCAAATTCTATGAAACAGTGGGACACGACTTCAAGTGGGATTGAGGATGCCATTCAGAAACGGTCCTGCTTTTAAAATTCCTCCAGAGACCCGTTCGAATGCCAACGACCGTGGGTGAAAATGTTCAAATCACCTAGTCTGCTGAACTGTGGCTTTACGCTGATGATAGGTGCCATTTCTTCAGGAGAGTAAATAAAGACAGAGGTGCTTTTCTTCGCCGTATACAGGACGTGACATGTGAATTCATCCAGTCGACAGCCGGCGTTAATCCATTAACCGATTCATTTACCAGCCACCGCCGACACAAGACCCACGTTTCACGACACTTGCTTGAATATCCATCACCTAGATTGCTTATTTATGCGTCATTTCCAGTCCAAAATTAACCACTGGTTTACAAAAAACAACAAAAGAGCTCTCGACGTGAAGTTGCAGCAAAATGTCCACAAACGAAAAAAGAAGAATGAAACCACCGCATCAGTTACGCTGCAGTGAAATTCATCTCCGTGATGTCGACTAAAGCTCGCGGGCGGCGGCGACAGATTTAATGAACAAATGTGCCGTAACTGTAGAAGAAACTATAATACATAGATTAAGAGCGATGGTAATCGTTAACAGTTTGTTGAACTCACTTCAGGGTTTTTTTTTCTTCAGTGTTTTCGTATTTTTGTTGTGATCATGGAAATAAAAGGCAAAAGTGTTCTGTCAATAAAAGTATTTATTGATATATTTTTTCTGGCCTCCACAAATATCTAATATTTGTAATGGGAATGTTTTTATACTGCGCTAATCTAGTCTTGATGAGGACTCAACTTTTTGTGTTTTACACATCCACCAGTCAGTTGTGGGCTTTGCATTTCTTTTTTTTTTAAACAAATCAAATCGAACTTGAGCCTCAGGTTTACATACGGGCCAGGTCATTTAAAAATGTACTATCTGCACATATGAACAGGCCTCTCACTTTCTTCTCCTGCGGAATATCCAACCGAATAAATAACCGAGTAGTACCAAGAAGTTTTTAGTGAGCGTCTTGCGATATATAAAACGTCCCTCGGCGAATGCTGCCATGCGTGTCATTGATCTCATTAACTTTCAAAATTCCTCTTTTGTTGGACTTGATCTCGCCGCTCGTCTCCGAATGGGTTCCGTTGCTAAGCAGCCAGATTACCCCCCCCCCCCCCCCCCCCCGAAAGCCAATCAGAGGTGTCATTAATAATTTCCTGTGGAAACCTCCAAAATGATAATGACGAGAGAAAAGGTGCAGAGAAAAACCAATGAAATCCCTGCGAAAAAAGAAAAGGACATCAATACGAAGAATCCCCCAAATGGATGCGGTGTATATCTGAGTCCTGAGAAATAATAACTTTGATTTTAAACATCACTTGTGTGTCAGAGAAGCACAGGGCCAAGAAAACAAATGACCTCTGCAATCGTTTCACGTGAAGTCACAGGTGACATTTTGAAATCTCCATCACTGCGTGCTGACGACAACATCACATTCTGGTTCTGCGGAAACTGTCGATGCTGCCATGTTGTTTCTTGCATTGTTTTATTCTTGTGACAAATCTGCCTGAAACACTGAATTAACCCCCAAACCCTTATCGTGGATTTGTGGTGATGGTTAGAGTATGGATATTTACCACAGGCGCCATGAATTCAACCAGACAAGTTAAAGAATTGAACTTTTCAGACGGAGGCGTGTCCATCATAGTCTCCAGTTATGACACCGTAATCTGGGCGTCACATATTTGTCCTTGTTAGAAAATGTTTTTAAAGACGAAATTGGCAGGGAAGAGAGGTGCATCACTATCATCCTGTCAACTAAACATGTCTAATATTTTGATTTGAGATCATTTACACTTGTATTCTTGTTATCAATTAATCTAATGGAAATATTAGATAGACTATAATAACCTAAGGTAGGCATGTCATGTTTAACTGCTACATTAATGGTGCAAACGTATTTAGAGTATGAAAAGATGGTTCTGTGACTTCTTCCATTGGTGTGCCACTCAGTACCTTGTTTAACCCCCTGCTACGGGGCCGTGGATTTGGCAGCACTATCTGGTCACACGGCGACCAATGTGACCAATGTGACAATGTGACCTTCCATGTAAAGGAAAAAAATGACACATTCGCTCGCAATCCGACTGGGCTCCTCCAGTTACATGTCCGTCGGCCAGCGGCAGTATTTAAACTGTCATTTGTGATATTCTCCATTCATTTTTCATCAACCTGCCAATGCCGTCCGCGGGTGCCTTGCTACTTATTGAGCCGTCGCCGCGCATTGCCAGTTTAGCAATGAGCTCAACTTTATCTCGGCTCAGTTAATTATAACTTCCCCCCCCCCCAGAATGCTTAGGGGCTTCGCGACAGTGCCAATGAGAAAAAGACTCCCACGCCGCGGCCACTGTGCAATAATAACCAATGAATATTTCGCATGCGTTATCTGACCTGCATCTGGCGACGGCCCATGTGACTCCTGTTGAAGAATCACATGGCAGCTCGGGTGCTCGTGGTCATTACATATGTACGCTTTTGCAGTTTCACAGGCAAACCTACATCCACAGTCAGACTGTTTATTCACTCATGTATTCAGAATGTATTTACTCCCGTTGATAAATGAACAAAACGCTCACTCCTCCACTAAAGTCTGTCAGCGTGAGCGCTCTAACCTTCCGAGTAAATACCAAAGAAGCCGCTGTAAATGTCATGAACTTTCAAAGACTCCGAGGTAAAACAGCCGCCACTCATCCTAATTGTCTAAAGTCAGTTACCATAGAGTCCATTTATTTTCACTTCACATCGAATAATGACAAATAATGAAGCAGCGTTCCAATGTGCGCGCTGCGGTCGCCCCCTTTCAGCCTCCAGAGCTGCGGAGGTCTTTTCAGCAGGCCCGCCTTGAAAAAGGAGAAAAGAAAATTGAAGGAACAATTGAAATTCTGCTGAGGCACCGACCCTGACACTTCACGCGCTTTACAAGTACGTGTGTCTGTGATCTCCGTACTGCGGGGACCGAAGGAAGAGCAGCTGTGAATGTGCCGTGTCCCAGAAAAACACAGTAACTATTGACGGCTTGGGAAAACACGTATCAATAGCGTGAAAAATGCAGAGGCAAAAAAAAACCAATCTTACATTATTTAGCGGCTTGTTGTCGGTATTCAATGTACCAACATTTGCTGCATTTTCCTGCTTGTTTAAACCTGGAATATGCCGTTTTTCCCTTTCCATTTGATAGGTGGGGGGGGGGGGCAGCGTTGAAGTATTTATATCGAGACACCTCCTTGTCCCCCACTAATGAGCCGAGACACGGAGGATAATGAGGATGCTCCTTTTTCTCCAGTGGACAATGAGAAGAGCCGACTTCCCTTTAGATGACTCGAAACCTGGCAGCCACAATCCTCCTCCGGAGGAAATCTCATTAAATACTAGAATGGCAAGCGCGCTAACCCCCACCTGCATCGGTGCACCATTTTTCGTTTTTTGTATTTCCCAGGGAACGCGTTCTATCGCTGAGCGTCGGGGAAAAAAACAAAAACCTCGAGCTGTTTTCTCCTTAAATTAAAAGATGTACAAAGAAATTGATTTAGTTGGTCCGCGGAGGCATGTTGCAATTTTCTCCGCGGCGCTGCTTTTGCGCTTGATGTAGAGCAGCCGACGAGCTCTGCGCCATCTTAATGGGGGGGGGGGGGGGGGGGGGGGGGGGGGGAGAAGTTTTCCCATTACAGGAGCCATGTATTCATCATGGGCAAACATGCACAACCGCCGTATGTACACCCCCACCGCCAACCCGCCGTGGAAACCTCTCCGCTCACCTCGTTGCCTTCGTTGTGTGTCGAACACGCGCCGCGACGCCTCACCTTCGGGAAAGGTCAAGTGCAGAACGGGTCTGCGGGCACACGCTCGACTGATTAAGCCGGAGAGGTGGAGGAAATGCGCAACCAGCTCCAAGGGAGAGCGCAGCGGACATTGCTCTCGTTGAAAAATAGATATATATAAAAAAAACAGGAACTGAATGTGTGATAGAGACAAAAGGAATTACCTCCGTCTGAGTCGTATTAGTTCCTATTCCTGTTTGCGAGCACAGACAGTGGAGGGAAAACATTTTGTGATTGGAATGTGATGCAACATTGCTGTCTTTTTAAAACCAGGAAATGAAACCACGTCTTCATTTGGCCAGCCGGTGTCTCGTTAGGCGAGAACTCTGCCGAACTGTTTTGTTGACCTTGGGTCGACAATTCTTGTGATTAAAAAAAAGCCCATCATTTCTTCACATCCCCTCGCGGAGCTCGTCGATATCCATGTCAACGGACGGACGTTTGTTTTCTCCAGCGTCCAGCGCGCGGCGAGTCATCCGCCGGACGACGTTACATTCCAGACGGCATTTTGTTGGGGGAGAAAAACCTCTAAACCCGGAAGACGGATGGTGACATTAAAAACTGCAGCTTTGCAATTCAAAGAGGGTTTTTCTTTTTCAGTGTTGGCCGAGGGGGGCTGGACCCTGCCGGCTGCTTTCCATTTAAATGTGGGATCACAGAGGAAGTCATTCCAGTGTTTAGGACTGCGCCCGGGGGGGTGGGGGGGGGGGGGGGGGCCCAGGGGAAACGAAGGGGTGCGCAGCGATAACAGACACCCTCTCCGGGACGCCTGATAAATGCCGTCGGTCTGAGTCTGTCACTTGGATAATTAAGTCCGTATTCAGCGGAGGGAATGTGCCCGACAGCAAGTTCAGGGGAGCAGAACACAATGAGGATCTCCTGCCAAACCACTTCCACTCACGCAAACTTTTCACCACTTTTGTCACTCCTGCCAAACTCCGGAGCCCCGCTGGCCTGAAGATTGCAGGTCCCGAAGCTTTTGAGGTGGCGGCAGGGGGGTCGAAGCTGAGCGGGCGCGTCGGTCCAAACAACCCCCGAGAGTTCACTTCACTACTAATGAAGGTTGAAGACGGGAAAGTAGCAAGTGTCAACTTGTATTCGTGCAGTCACACACAAGTGTCACTGTAAAAAATGAATAACATGACCACGAGTTTTGGCCAATTCAGTGTCATGAGCCACCGAGAATATAACATTCGAAAAAAATGTACAGTGTTACAGCATCCGGAACCCTCACAATCGCCGTTACAAGTCCCACGACGCTTCGATTTGCCTTTCTGATCGATACTGCACATCTGTGTTGCTCGTTCAGATGTAATCGTGAACGTCCATTTGGGCGCGAGGATGGCATCTGTGATGAAACGTCACGACTGTTGTCGGGCTGTGAATTAAAACACACATCAGTGCTGTGAGCGTGGACGGAGGACGGGCCCTGCGGATATAAAGGCCCACACACACACACACACACACACACACACACACACACACACACACACCCTTAATGTGTGGGCATTTTGGGATGAACAATGGTGAATTATTCCAATTTAAAACTCTTTGCAATTGTTGGAATTAACGCCCTTGCTATGGAAAACCTGGAGAGGATAATGAGAGGAAATGCAAAGCCGTGAGATTGCCCTTGTCTGCCCCGAACAGATTCTCCGGCGGGAAATTACTGTAGATTGTAGCGAAGCTCACACTGCAAATCCGAGTGATGCGACCTGTCGAAGCATTTCCGTTGTGTCATTACTTTCAATAAAATGATATCTCATTTGAAAAAGAGTGGGCTGCCTCTGTGTGTGGCAGTTTGTATTGCCACCCACGAGTGTAGAGGTACGTGATCCGTCATCACGCTGCCATCGCAGAAACAGAAGGTAGAAGACACTCTGTCACAATGATGTGCCAAGAGACAATAACTGAAAAAACGATGGTGTGTTAATGCACTTTTTAAAACATCAATCTATACCAGCCCTTGTCATCGTCTTGATAAATTTGCGAAAAAAGACTCAGCCACTCGACATTTGGCTCAGACTTGAACGAGCTCCCTTCTAATGTGCATCCGAACGACTCCGCGCACGCGCACGCACCCTCGGAATCTGAGAAGGGGGGAAAAAAAAAAAAAAAGGTGAAAGACATAACGAGTCTCGTCTGTTCTGTCAGCCCGTGGAATGGGCACAAGCTTAACGGCTTCGCCGTCGGCGGAGACACTCTGAGGCCGCGCGCGAGCGACAAAAGAATCAATCGGAAACGCATGACAAGTTGCACTACGTGGCTTCCAAAATGTAAGAGGATTATTAATGTTTGCTGACTTAACTGGGACTTTACACTGAGCCCCGCTGAAATTGTCAGCCTGTGTGTTCCGCGGCAGCATCACAGTCGCCCGGCGACTGACTCGTTCAAAACCGGTCGGTCGCCAAAAACACCCAGTCCGAGCCAGCTCAGTCAAACGCGGCGGCCGTGTGCACAGTGGGCACAGCGTGGCGATGTTCCCGCAGAAGGGCCCGCCAACCATGCAGCCGTCCGCTTGGCTCTGGGTAATGAAAGCCCCTCTGGGACCAAAGTTGGGACTGCGAGAATTCATTCGAGGACGTGTTCACGGAGACCTCTCCGCACGCCTCCCGCAAACAAAGACGGGAAATCGAGCAGCAAGGCTCGAGATAGGTTTCTCTCCGGTGTTTGATTTGGACAAGTTTCGTTTGTTGTCGCCTGGAACAGATCCCGTGTCATCTTGCGGAGCACTGGATTCTGTGAAAGGTGCCGTGTGAGCCTCCCCGCATTTGGACGGATTCTCTGCTTGATCGCCGTCCGCCCGTGTTGTGTGTGAGCGCCGGACGACGAGGACCCGCCGCAGAAACTGTCAAGAGGAAGAATGTGCGATTGTGTTCCTCAAAGTCACGCGGGTGCTTTGGCAACGTATTGTTGCTTCACTTTGATCGCGGATGTCTTTTCGTTTCAGACATGCCAACTGTTCATCGAGTCACTGAAGCCGAAAGATTCCCAAGGTGTTCTTCCCCCCTCGCTCCAGATAAACGCCTCGCGAGCCGCATCCGGCAGCAGCAGACAAAAATGTTCTGCTGGCACGGGAGCAATTTGAGAACTCCGCGGGAGTTTTTTTTGCACATTTTGGGTCATTGATGTGCAAATCACATTGCTATAATTACTGTCAGCAATTTCCCAATACTTCCCGGTACGTTAGACTGATAGACTGTGTGCGACAGTAAACGTTGAACAGAGAAGTTGAGCCCAGAGGTCCATGGTTTCCTTCAAGCTTTCTGTGTGTACTGTACGTGCTACTGTACTCTGCAATCTGAGAATATAAAACAATCAGTAATTGGACAAATTGTCAATTGTGTGCACAATGCCGGCGGAAATGTCGATGTGACTGTGATGAATGAATAAATAGAGATAAATAAAGTGTGATTTTGGTACTTCCTTTCGAAATGCACATTGTACAGTATCGCCAGGGTTTTAATTCATTGTGGACAAGGAGTCTTAAAAATGATAATTCACGGCATTTACCTGATGCTCATATCTGCAGCCTTCGGGCGCAGCGGCGGAATTGAGGCTCAGTTCACCGCATCACCCGCAGCAGAAGCTATCGGCAAATGGAAGCAAAGATTCCGTACAGTGGCAAAACACAACCACAGGCAATGCGTTGAAAGAGGGGGAGCGCTGACGAAAGGCATAAGAGACGAGCACCGAGATAGAAGACGTCCCCTCTTTTCTCTCTTTCTCTTCACTCAAGCTCAAAACACAGTGGCGCAAGCAAAAGGGAGGCTGCTGTGGGTGAACGGATCTGACGGATGGGGCAGTGCGCCCCGGCTGCTTGATAAATGCTCCGAAAATGGACGGTGGCCTTTAAAAAAAAAAACGAAAAATCCCAGCGTGCTGTCATGCGTCCTTGCGCTGAGGAGAGTTGAGCCTCTTTGCCGGGAAGACTCCCGAGACAAAAGGACGTGTCAGAGCGGTGGCCCCTCGTGGTTTATCATGCAAAGGTCACGCGCGCACATTGCGGCCGCGGGGAGCATCCAAAGAGAGGCCTTGTTCAGGCGACAGGAGCCGCGGCTTAACGCAGAGCTCCGGTTAGGAACAGATTATTAAAAAACACACCGTATGTCACCGTGTAATGTACGGACTCATTTTAAAAAGTCTGCTTGCGTGTGTGTGTGTGTGTGTGTGTATGATTTCCCAATTTGGTGACCTTGGTGTGGCCTGCCAGCTAAATCACAGATAACACACTACGGGAAGGCGACATCCACACTACGACGTTGCAGTTGTGTATGAAACATATCACTGCTGCAACATTAACGTTTGACGCCTGGAAACGCCACTGGTCACGTTTTAGTTTCCAAACTCCAGAGACGTTTGGAAACAATGACGCAGGCAGACCGCATTCGCCCCCTGATTGGTTCCCATCCGTCACGACGTGACTACCTAGATGTGAAGGCAAAGTGTTGCCAATGCTGCGTTCCAGTATGATCTCGGAACTCGGAATTTACGACCTCCGAGTCGGAAATTGCGGATGGAACGCCCCTGCGAGTCGGAATTCCGACTCGGGAGGACGGAAGAAAAATCCCCACCCTGGCTTCCGGGGTCCGAGTCCCGAGGTAAACTGGAATGGCAGCATAACACACTTGTCAGTAACAGTTCCACCTGTGGACCAAGAGAAGATATCCCTGGTTTTACTCTTCACCATCGCCGTTCCACATTCGTATTTTATTCACCTAAGCAACCAACTGCAGAGGAGACAGTAATGACGAGGACATGTCCTTTGAGTTACACATGAAGAGAAAAACAAGACTCTCGGACGGCCTTCTTCACCTCCACAATATTATGAAAATAAGAAAAACAGCCTGTCTCAAAATTCGTCCTTGCATATTTTACTTCTAGACGTCTTCTGTAATTCCTCATCACGGCCATATTCATATTTTGGGATGGTGCATGTTATAGGGTTAAGGAGTGAGTAAAGGTCTATGAAAAGTGCTCTATAAAGGAAATGTATTATTATTATTATTATTATTATGGCTCAGTTATTTACTATCCTGTTCTATTGCAACCAAAATCATACGAATTCATCTCCAGCGTCTGTTTCATTTATGTACCCGTCAATCAATTCCCCCCACCGCATCTTACTCTACTGACGGATGTTGGCTGTTGATGTGCAACATGCGATCCTTGTGGAGGATTCTGACTGCAGAGCTGCAGGATCTAGATCTGACACTACTAAAGTATTCATAATGATTATATGGTTAGGGACATTATTATAATCTTCATAGTCAGACACTGCTCAATTCTCTCATGTGCACTGGCTTCTGGGTTGGTTTGTCAACAGGATTACACAGAAAAAACTACTGGAAATATTTTTGAAAGGATGGGACGTGGGCCAAGAGAGGACCCATCCAATTTTGGGGCAGAGCTTTTCACATTTTCACCAATTTCCCAGGGAATCATTCGTGGATCGTGATGGGGGGAACAAATCAGACTGCGGACTGATCTATGATATCTACACACTTCCAAACATCACTGCACTTCCAACGCCGTCTGACAGGAGAGACAGCAGCTAAGTGAAAGTGAAATATGAATCTTGACCAGAATTAGTAGGAGATTTGGACGATGCACGATGACAGACAAACCTGCAAACAGACCAAATACATACATATATACATATGTATTTATATCACTATCATCATAATATACAGCGACTATTGCATTCAAGAATAAATAGCGCAGTGTTTGTATTTTTGAAAGGGTGTCCTACCTTGTATTATTCAAAAAACATATTAGAAGATGATAATGCATGCGGGGTGCTCATGAAATGTCACTGAATCAGCAATGTTTGAAATCAGAAGCCTTGAGCAGAACTGCCTCGCACTCTTCAAAGGGAATCAGCGCAGCACTGTACTTTTTGATCACGGGAGACAATTGATCTTTAGCGTGCAGAGAATATTTATGGCTTCAGGCTTCCCTGAGAAACATTTCAAACACCCTGCCAGTGGAACGTGTGACTGTACTATCGATGCGCCGAGAGATGCAAATAACTCCGGCCCCTGGTTGGTTGTGCAGTAACAGATAGTGCAGTGACTGCCTGTATTTGTCTCTTTTCCTGTACAGTAGGAGCTGGTCCCAGCCGGTCTACAGTGATGTGAACACTTGGCAGTAAAGATGATGGTGAGCGTTTGTGTTTTTAAAATGAATGCATTATAAAATATTCACAAATTGTCTCATAGACGGCAGCTTCATCCTTATCGTTTGGTGTCACCTGGCAGGTGTTTCTGGAAGTTAATAGTGTGTGTGTGTGTGTGTGAGTGTGTGTGTGTGTGTGTTGCTGGGCGTGGCTTTCAGTATACTTGCCTCATTCTAATCTTTGTCTGCCTGCACCTCAGGTTCACTCACCTGCAGGCTCCATCCACGTCCATTCAGGTGTCCATCCCCCACCTGGACAACAGTTTGCCAGACCCGCTCTCCGACGAACACTCCGTCGAAACCCTGCTCTCGATGTCCAGCCTGGAAACCATGCGCAGAGGCCCAGCTGATCCAACTACACAAATCTATTTTACGATTAATTCCTTCAAACGTCCTCGTCCGTGTTCTCACGCCTTCGAGCCGGGCGAAGTCAAACATTTCAACAGGCGGCTGTTAGTGAAAATTGTCCCACTGTGCATTGTCTGTTTAATAACAGAGAGAGTGTTGATTCTGTAAATCGCTGGTGTGAAAGTGATTCCAGGCTGGTGTACGAGGGAGTTATTCAAGTCTTCTGTGTATTTGATCCCTCAATAAGTTTTGTTTTTGTTCATTGAAGATTCTCCAGCGTTTGTATCCAATAAACATGTTGCCAATGACATATCAAGTACGTTTTTAACCGGCATACCTCTTTTTCAACTGCCAGTGTAATTGGCATTTGATTTTAATATAATCCAACGTGATTGTTGAACAAAGACAATCGATATCGTGACAGAAGTCAATTCAGATTCTCAGTCCTGATAAAAACACTACTCCCTGGACAGAGGTCACGGGGGGTCAGGTCAATATGACTGAACCTCACAGAGCCAGATGAGTCCATGTCTGTTTTTTGGCACCTGCCTTGGATTCTGTCTGGATGCTCGGGGGGGGGGGGGGGCCCCAGCCGGCTGTTTCTCTCGTGTCAAAACTGTGAGCCGCTTCGTGACCAGAAAACGAGGAGGTTCTGGCGAACTCGCTGACAGTTTTATCGTTACTATTCAACATGTTCGGGGGGGGGGGGGGACACAGCCTGCGGTGGTTGTAAATCCACCGCGCAGCCTGTGCACCAAACCCTCGCTCCAATTTGGTGTGAATAAAAATGTCACACTGACAGAAAGTGGGAGTGCGCGTCTGAGCCTGCACGCTCGGAAATGAGCGCGCCCGTCTCATCGTTTAGCTCAGCCAGTGAATCCGATCAAACATTGAACTGGACTGTGTAGATGTGTGGACTGTCGACACCTCTAACAGAAGTAGAAGGACTCGCACTTTATGAGCACAGGGTGCGTCGGCCAATGAGAGAGGTCACTCTGGCTCGGGCAGTGGAAATGGATGTGTGTTAGATGCAGATCCGGTGGAGATGATGTCAAGTGAATATTTATGTCACACAAAGGACCAATCGCGCGGCTCGGCTGTAAGGGAATCGGAATCGCAGCTCTCTGACTGAACGCCACACGCAGGCTGCTCATTTGCACTCGCTTCACACTTCTCGGATTGCACAAGTGGTGTGACTTGCAGTGTTGCATGATGAATTTCATCCGTTCGTTTTTATCTGTTCGTCTTCTGCCCCTTTTTGACGGGGTGCAGACTCCCGCGAAGAGGAATCCTGAGAGACGAATAGCGGAGGTGATACAGACGGACAATACCTGATGCTCAGCAGGCTCCACAGCAGGAACAGTGGGTAGACCTTTTGAAAGGCCTGCAGCCACGAGGAGGACTGGACTTCAGAGAAATAATCATCAACCATCCACCACTGATTCTCTTGAAAGTCAATGCGGTGTTACAGGAAGATTGTCATTAGTGGGACTTTGACATCCAAGGTCAGTTAAAAGGCGGAGAAGTTCAGTCCGACTCTGGTTTTTTTCCGACAAGTGTTGGTATTTAATGATGAATATTTCCTCATCGCAACTATTACGCCCCCCCCCCCCCCCCCCCCCCCCCTTTTTCTTTTTTTTTAAAACTACATTCATCCTTGTTTGAAATCTGCAATTTCTGGAGGCTAATGGTCGTGATTGAGTTTAATCACCCAGCAACAAACGAGCAAAGCCGAAGCATTTGCGGCTTCGTCATTGCATCTTAGTCAAGTGAGATTTTTAAGTTCCCCCAATTAACCTCTCGCTCACTCAGCTCTTCGCAAATGACTGCCACGGCAAATGGGCCTTGAAACATTTTTATCTTCATTAGTCGATATATTTAACATTCTAGATATGAGATGGAGTCACATTCAAAGATGGAAGATTGTGAATGATCATGATATAAATGATCACTGATTTTTTAAAATAGATATTATGCTGTATACATGGTGTTATATACATATAATAACATTTTAAAAATGTTGTAAAAACAGCCTATAATGAAATATATTTATATAGTCAACATAGTATTCAATATATTGTTAATAGTTGCGGACAATTATACTTCTATGTATGTTTCCAGACAATGGTGCTGTATTTGTGGATGCGTGGCTCTGTAGATAAATATGTATAGTGATGGCCTATCAGTGATTCAGGGAAATATATATATTTTACACTAATATTAATGACTGTGTCTGTTGCAGCAGGTAATTTGAAATACGTAGGTGATATATATATATATATATGTCACCTGCAGAAAATATCCATGTTTGTGGTCGACCCGCCAAGTCGTAATGAGATATCTGCGCTCTCGCAGTCAACAGCGACAACTACTTCTGTCAGCAGCCGCGGGCGGAGGCTTCTGGCTCAACAGATAATGAATGAAAACGTAGGGAAACACAGCTGTAATCGTGTGAAAAAAAAACCAACAACAAGGAAGTAAATGTCAGCATCTTTCCAAAACTTATTATTATTTTGTGTGTTATTCACCACTTACTGCTTAAAAAAGTGTCAGCAGGTGTTTCCTCCAGTGTGTCCTGAGTGCAGAGGCACAGAACTCGCACACGCGCTGTTCGGCACGAGCCGCCAATGAAAGGGAGTTTTTATTTGTCGGCTGCCGCCTCAGGTGCACGCGGGCCGGTCCTTCCCCCTCACACGTCCACTTGGAGCGATTACTGCTGATCAACCTGCGTGCCTGCAGGCAGCGTGAGCTGCCATCTGAAACGATATTTACCATTGTATTACTTATGGCAATGCTAAGCAGGCACCACAGTTTAACAACCCCCCACCACCACCACCACCCACGTCATGTCTCTTTTCTGGGTGTGCAGACGACGGGAAAAAAACCCTCCCTTTGCTCTCCGGGACGTCTCGCTCCAGTGTCGCGTCCAGAGAACGGCAACAGTCTGGTAAATAACATGTCAAAGTGACACGTTGTCCGTTGGCAGGGAGCGGAGCGAAAAGCGGAAACACTCGAGTGTGGCCTCGCCTCGGCCCTGTCAGATATTGAAAAGTGAAAAACAAACGCAGGGGCAAAAAAACACTGGGGCGAAAAACAAGCGGTCGCATATAAAGTATCTCAGGTGGACTTATTGCGTCTTCATTGACTTTTCCCTCGGGAGTGTTTTAAAAAAAGGATGGCAGGGCTCTTTCAGTCTGAATGGAGCTCCACCGAGGCTTCATCAGGTCAATGGAAGGATAAACCACGTGTCCGAAATAGCTATGCAGAGGAATATGGCATGTGTTGCCGACAGAGGTGAATTAACTGCTGCTTTGTTCTCATTGGATCTCACTGAACCGGCGCTTGCAGGAAATAAGCCCAAACGAAGACACACGCCGCCCTCAACATGACAGACAACAAGCCACTGCACAACGAGGCTCAAACCGTTCCTGCTGCTGCAGCGAAATAGGGATGCGGTAGGTAAAACAATAACTACAGTACAAGTTCCTATTGTAAGACCTCAGATTGTTTCCCCCCAATTCCACCTTGCCCCCCAGGCTGTGATCTAAAGCGTTACCCCCAACCCCTCCTCTGCATTGGCAGATGAAGGGGCCCGCAGCCTGCCGCCCTCCTTGTTTATCAATCGTGCACCACTACTTTAACACACTCGCAGCTATTTGTGAATGTGCATACATTCCGGTTTTCTCGCTCGACGCAAAGCAGCCGGAGGGGCCTGGAATTTTTTCCGCGCCGCCTGCCAGGAAATAATCCAAGGTCTGCTGCCGGGGCGAAACGACGAGACTACTCCTTAACCTCTCTCTGCAGGATGGAGAGGAGATCGATAACAATCCCGACTCTGATTAGATGAAAAGGGGCCTTCTCCTGCCCGGACTGCCTTACATCAGATCCGTGCGAGCGTTCAGGTCCGTGTGTTACCAGCGTTAGGGACGCACACGAAAACATGACGCAGACGCGCTGACGCCCGCTGAACTGAAATACAGGGTCTGCTTGCGCCGTGAGAAAGATTTTCTCCTCCACAGCTGCACGCTCACCGGGGAAATAGTGTTGAGGTGCAGTATTTCATAAATCTGAGCTCTGCGGGTAAAACTGTAGGTATCTCACGTGCCCCCCCCGCCCCCCTTGTCCTCTGTACGGCGGCGCAGGGTGAGGCTCAGTTCATCCATACCGTGGCTGCTGACTGTAAAGATGGTGGCAGATCAGGTGGGAACTGCAGATGAGAGATGAAAGGAGGAGGGAGGCGGGGGGGGGGGGGTTAATATCTCCTGTACAATACGTCCTGCGTATCATCCAAGTGATATAACAGCGAGCTCATCCATGCAAATGTGCACAATTCCCCCCGTGTGTCGAACCCGTTCATCTTTTTAAACATGTCAGAGGCACTTTCAGCATAAACCCCGAGGCCGTGCCGGAAAGTCTGAGAGGAGCCGGCCGCTATCTTGTGAAAAGGACCAGTCTAATAATCTTTGTGAAAGGCATCTATTATCCTGCGTGGTTGAAGCCTACAACGAGCCAACTTACTGAGCAACTGATTCCCAATTCAAATGAGAAAAAAATCCAAAACATTCCTGTGTGTTGACCATGCGGCCCCTCATTAGCGGCCCCTCGCAGGCCCTGAGCTGAGGGTCATTGGGATACCTGACGCCACGTAAAGAAAAGAAACACTGCAGGTTAGACTCCGGCCCCTGAGCTCCGAGCCACGTTTCATGCCAGATTCGTCCGTTTGGCTCGTGTGTGTGTGTGTGTGTGTGTGTGTGTGTGAACGGAAAATAATTGATACCGTGTGCGGCCGTGTTCTCCCTCCATGTGCTTTGACCCAGAGTTTGACATGAATCTAGCCGTGCACTTAGTATGATGAGGAATCAATGTCGTAGTGCGACGACAAAAACCGCCTTCATCGGAAAAATGACAGAGACGATCTGCAGGCGTGCCGGAATCAGAGGCGTGAACACCGACCTGATCAGAGACGCCAACGCGGCCGAAACCGCTCCTCCTTAAAGCCACGTTCCTGTCGCCGCAGAGGCGTTTCTTTGCGGTGATGTACGCCGACGAAAGTGCCGCCACTGGCGCCTTGGCCTTTCGCGGCGATAATCGTCGAGGGGTGAGTGTACGCCGCTGTCTCATCTACACGTCTTTGTTCTCTTTGGGCAAAACAATATAATAACGAAGGCAGAAGTGATTTACGACACAATAAGCTACGCTTGAAAAGGACCAGATGAGGGTTTATAATCATTGCCTATGGAGTAGTAGATGGCCCGAGAACAGTCGGCGTGCATAATGTCCTAAACTAACTTATTTCCACGTCTGCATTCGCCAGGGTCCCAAAAGATCTCGTAAATCATTCCCCAGGCCTCTTCGGTTTCCCCTTGACGACGTTCGATCGTGTTCAATTCCCTCTCTTCTTCTTTCATTAAAAGACCGGGGCACAGGTCCGACCTGACAGCGGACGCAATCTCCGACGCCTCCGCATTACACTCTCCCTCGCCGCGTCCTGCGCCGGAATTAAGAGTAATTACTGAGCGGGGTCCAATATGCTGAAATGGGAAATTCTAAGCTCCCAGGAACGGCGCTCCGTGAGACGCTCCGTCTCAGTTAGCGGGAACAGCTTTTAGATTGCGCTCACACATGTGGTTATGCCGGGCCGGGCCGGGCGGGCGGGGCGCGGGGGGGTGGACTGTCTCGGCGTATTCTGCGGGGCCTTGGTAATACCTGGCGGAGGGGTCTCGGGACATGACGACACCGATCAAAGACACTTGTATTGGGGGCCAGTTGGGGTCGAACGCCTCTTATCGGTCCCGAACCGTCGTTGCACACAAAACAAGACAACGCTTTGCATCCATCTGCGCGATGTGATTCACCTCTGTGGTCCGCCGAGCCCCGGCATCAGCGTTTTACAATTCAGCATGTGCACGTGTTACTGACAGCATTTTAAATGTTACTGTGGAAGTCCTGCAGATCCAGATCCCCCCCCCCCCCCCCCCCCCCCCCCGCCAAAAGTCCAATCCAACGTTGTATTCACGTACAGGCAGCTCAGCACAGCTCAACAGGGATGCAAACACATGCATTGCACGCCTAGTTTGGTTCGGCATTTTTGCAGCCTCTCTCTATCTTGAACAATACATGTGTGGCCATTCAGTTGGTGGGGACTTTGAGCGCATTGCATGATGGTCAGACGAACCGTCGGCAAAAAACGCTGATGGATTTATTTCACAGGGGGTGCGCAGCGCCGTGTCCGTGCGAGCAGCTGTGTTAGTGTTTCGCTAATTTGACCAGACGTCATCACACGGATATTGGGAGATGGTCGGGGAGAGCGCACACACACACACACACACACACACACGGGGCAGCGACGCAGCCTCCGCAGCTGCAGGCACCACGGCGACCGGTAACACCACCAGGCCACAAAGTCATGGCGAAGACGGCGAGTTATTGCCACGCTGTCTCAAGGTCAGCGCCAACTACTTCTGCCGGCTCACTCCCCCCACCTGACTTAATAATTGTGACATTACAATGATCTTTAGCATCAATTGTAGACATTTACCCGATGTTTCTATTCACACTGACACAATAATTGTTCTGCTTCTGGCTGTCACTCGGGAGTCCGCTGCAGAAGCATGCGCGTGAAAACAATAACTCCAAGTTTCAACATTTTGCTTCTGTGCCCTCACGGCTACGTACTTTACATATGTCGTCAACAGCTACTGAGTGCGCACTTTTCTTTGTAGTCATTACAGCGTCCCCATCAAAGACCCTCCTCGTATTAGAGGAGGCGCTCGGACCAGCATGGAGCGGATCAGCCGCTCGACCTCCCGCCGCGAACATCACCAGAGGAGAGTTCCCGCCGAGAGCACCGAGGGGGAGCAGGGGGACGGAGGCGCACCTGGCAATTTATGTAATGCGAGGGCTTCATTGTTCGGCAGGATCGCTCCGTGTGTGTGTGTGTGTGTGTGTGTTTTGCCTCGCAGTGTGTGAAGCCTTATGTCCCCGGACTGTGTTCGCCTCCGTCTCACCAAGGATTGGAACGCGGCGATGGGCAGCTGGTGGCAACTATTTCGCACGTTTGAATACATTCAGTTTCCGAAGGCTCCTGCACACTGCACAAACCCAGCCACTCATTTATTAGAACCTCGAAAAAACCAAGCGATTCTGTCCCCAGGACTTCATCAGAGCAAATGTCGGACAAGCCAAGACATTCGTCAAGCAAATGCGCTCCTTGTTCCGACAGGAGCTCCAGCAGTCGGGAGCGAGAAATGAACTGAACTGCATTTGTCACGTGCACAGCGGGAACGCAGGTGCCACTTCGTCAAACATTTGCCCCGATGAAGGCCGACCGATAGAAAGATTCTTGGTCGTAATTCCTGCAGTGCAATGCTCAGTCGTGTCTACTCGATGTCTACTGTGTTCAAACCGCGCTTTTCTTGCTCTCATTGACCAATCAGAGCACTTGACAGCGCAGCGGCGTGCAGAAAACTGAGGAGCTGGGACCACCGACCTTCAGGGTTAGTGGACGAGCCCACAAACTCCCACCCTCACACTCATCTGATCATCTGTTGGCACCTTCTTATGGTTATATGCATTCCAACCGGTTTCAGATGAACTTTCCTGTGCTTGAGTTTACTGTAATGTGCCGACTCTCCCTCTGAAATCGCACCGAAGAAATACTCAATACATAAGTTCTTACTTTTTCATAAAGGACCACGAGCGTTTACCCACCATCCTTCTTTTTCCCTCCGTTTTCTTCTTCAATATGAAATCTTCTTTGAAGTGGAGAACCAGCTATTGCCAACTTGTAGCATCAAATGCTTCAAAAAAAAAAAATAATAATCAGGATAGACACTGACGGTCCTGTGCCCTGCAGATACCAGATGCATCAATATCCTGCTGATTCTTCAACAGTTGTTTTCTTTCATGTTTTCTCAATATTCAGATTTCGGTGTCCAATTAGTTGCTGGTGTAAATAACACGCGTTCTTTTGTTGTTGTGATATATTGTACTGGAAGTCCTGAAGATCGGTTGAACCCGGCAGGGTAATAACAGCCCTCTGGGTTTTTTTTCTTTAAAGAAGGACAGAATGAGAGAAAAAAATTCACCACAGTGTTTGACAAGAATATCAATATATCATAGAGGATTGGTCAACAAACGGAGCAGCAGCAAGGTCAAGATTAGAGCTCATGAAGTATTGTGCGGGTCTTGACAAAAAAATAAGGAAAATGAGAATCACAAGGTGCAGAAAGAGCTCATTTTGCAAGTTAGTATCGGACGCATCGCGGCGCAATTTCATTTTGGGTGAAATTGCATTCGAGGACATGGAGGTCGTGGCCTTTATCGGTACATCCTGCATTTTTAAAAAAATATAAATTCACATGTTTATGAAGAATTCTCTTCAGTATTTCCCTAACCTGAGATTGATCTAAATCATACTTATACTATGCATCCTCACTAGAAACAACAGGAGAGGGCGTCTGGAATGCAGCAACTAGTAGTTTAGGTAAGATTCATTTATTAAGGGTGTTAGAAATTAAACCATTGCCTCACATCAGACAGTCAAGTGGCAGACAATTGACGTGACATTCCGTTTATTTTCTATGATTTTATTATTGCTGCGTTGGACTTCAATCGGGTTAGGGGTTCGTTGTCATTGCCTATCAAAATGAAGAACATATCGGTTTTCAAAAACAACTCGTCACTAAATCTTTATAATGTCAACGTAGGGACCTCTCTTATTTGGCTTTTTCCGCCTTATTTTAATATCTGCCCCCGGCAGGAAGTGCAAAGCTACTGTGCAACCAATCACGCTGCGACCTCTTCCCTGCAACCATAACTCTGCTCAGCTGACGTCTTCACATGTAACACCGCCTCAGAGTGAGAGTACAGCGTTCCGGCCCTTCGCTGTCAGTATATTTTTTTTCTACAATTTGACACTGTCAGTGTCCAACACCGATGATGCACTCAACGATCAACAACACAACCCCATTCCGACTCCCTGCTCCGGTGTCAACGACGGCCGTTCAGTGGGCCCTGGTCTCCGCGCGAGGCCCTCTTCACTCGTCCGTCAGCAGGACGCCGCGGGGGAACCTGCGACGGAGGCAGACCGGCGCAGGGAATCGAGTTCCCGCCGTCGGCCACAGAGGGACCCAACAGGCAGGAGGGACGGCGCGGGCCGGGGTCACCGGACCGGCGCCTCCGGAGCGCGGCTCCCTCTCGGGTCTGTTTGCCCGTCGGCCGAGAACCATCGATGGGGTGGACGGTAATCGATTCCAATGGCGTTGCCGAGGATCGGACGCAATGAGCTGCCGACTGTTTCGATAAACGGCGAGCTTGCGCTGCGGTTTGGTCTTAACCGTGATCCATTACTGTCACTGGATCTTCTAGGAAAATAAAAGAGGTGCCCGAGGAGGCGGCTGAATCCCGGCCGCACTAAATTGCTGTAAATTGCCTCTGCTTCACATGTTAAGACTTTTTTTTTTTTCTCTCTTTCTTGAGTTTGTTTTCTTTCCTCTTCCTCGATTTCACCACCAATTAAAAATGCATAAAAATGGGAGTTTTAGGACCCTCACGAGTCGCTACGGGGCTTTTCAAGTGTACATACTCAAGGCACAGTTGGATATTTTATTCATGAACGTGTGTCCTTACATCACAATTATGGAGGTGGACTCAAGCAGCTTGGCTCAGAGTCACAGCTGACATTTCTCACTGTGTGAGGAGGAAACCGCCGCCGACTGCTCTGCAGCTCTTGAGGGCTTCGTCCCGTCACTCATGGCAGCGGCTAAATTAACTATTTAGGAGGCGCTGGCTCCATGGAGCAGATTAAAGCTGTCATATTGAGGTCAGAGATCATTAGAACGAGAGGCAACACGTGACTTATCGTCGGGGATGAACATTTCCAGAGAAAAATAAGATAAAACTCCAATATGAAATTCTGTTTCATGGCATCCACTGGAGAAACTGAAAAATGTTTGTATTAGAACAGAACCACGTTTCCACTTAATGAATGCGTCTTCGTCGCAGATCTACGTCTCGAGAATGTCTAGTGATTACGAGGGCGAAGTCGGCGCTGTTGTGTTGCACTTTAAGAGCCAGATTAAGGAAAGCAAAAGCAGCGTTCATCGTTGAAGTGAGGCTGTTCGGAAGGCCAGCCAGAGACCGGTGAATGGAGAAAGATTGATACACACTCACACTCTCACTCTCTCACTCTCTCACTCTCTCACTCTCTCACTCCATCACTCCATCACTCCATCACTCCATCACTCCATCACACACTCACACACTCACACTCACACTCTCTCTCACACTCTCTCTCACACTCCATCACACACACACACACACACACTCTCTCTCTCTCTCTCTCTCACACACTCTCTCACACTCTCTCTCTCTCTCTCACACACTCACACACACACACACACACACACACACACACACACACACACACACACACACACACACACACACACACACACACACACACACACACACACACACACACACACACACACACACACACACACACACACACACACACACACACACACACACACACACACACACACACACACACACACACACACACACACAGAGCACTGCGACGACACTCATTAGTCTGTCACCGTGGGAGCAGAAAAACAGCTAGTGCCTTTAAATCGTCGCCGGAATATATTGAAGGAGCTCGTATCCTTCAATATATATATCACATTCGCCTTCTTCAGAATACGACACGATCTGCAAATTCGTTCTGCTGGGATTCATTGGTGAAAAGAAGGGGGAGTCTGGGGAATGTGATAGTGTCTCTTCATACTGTTAATTAGCAGAGCAGAGCAGAGAGGAGGGCTTTTTCTCCCTTCTCTCCTTTTAAACTTGCCATGAACATGACAAGAGGCCATTAGGGCGACTAGGAAATTTGACTCATTGCGATATCACTGAAATACAATCTGCAGCTCCCTTCTCGTTTAAAAAAACCCCCCAAAACCTGCCTTTTTGCTGGAGCATTGGCAAAGAGGCGAAGAGGCAGGCGGCGGTTCAGACGTTCAAGTCCTTCTTCATCTGCCCACCCCTGACTCTCGATGACACACGTGACCTGCACGACTGAGCACGGTTCTGCACACGCGAAGCACAATGTGTTTCTTTTTTTTTTTCTTCTTCTTCTCTATTCGTACACATTAAACCAACACACAGAAATCACCCAGAGATGTTTGTGTATTGTAATGTGAAGCGGTTTCTTTTAAATGCACATTTCCGTCAGCCACAAAAATGGCGCTACGGTAGAGTCATAAATATTCTTCAAACCAAATCAGCCCCCTTCGGAGCTCCAGGTTATTACAGCGTTTACATCGGGGTCATTAAGAAATGCTTAAAGAAAAGAAATGAAGAGCTACATTATGCCTCCCCCCCCTGATATTTAGAGTAGAAGCCTTCATATGCAATAAATAAAAGTTGTGCTCTTGCCAAGTATCATTAAATTTTCATTTCAGTTCCCAGTCACAGTGGGTAATAATAATAAAAACATTTACGTGGATCTCAGAGCTTCGGCAAGGCCCGACCATCATCCGCTGTCAGGCTGCGCTTTTTTCCGCAATTTAGGAGGTTTCTCTGTGTCGTATACGGAGGAGGGGGCGGGAAGGAAACAGAAATAAAAGCGCATGATAAAGTGTTGCTTTTAGAAATATGACAGGTAATAAAGAATCCCAGAGCAAGCTTAACAAAATACGTGTGACCATTTCCCCGGAGCCCAAGGACATATTAGTGCAGTTGGAGAATATTCATTCATAAATAAATAATGGCGTAACAGCTTATGGGGGGGCATCTGGCTTTATATTCGTGTTAGCGTGTCGGGCTCATGAATCCATGTATCATCATAAAGAGGATTCATGAGCGTGCAGCCTCTTTAAAAATATGGTTCCTTCAAAGCCTTTTCTGTTCCCGTGGAAAAGCATCACGTGAAGAATCAGGCGGTTTCTTATTCTCGTACTGTGTCGTTGTCAGTGGAAAAAACCTAACAGATGTATACCTCTCAAAGTGGAAATAGACAACTGTTTTTTTTTTAAACTCGCATTGAAATGGCAGCTGACGGAGCCGCCCAGAGCCGTCTAGTGAGAGTCGCGACAACGGAGGTCCAAAATGCAGACTTCAGGTAGTTCCCGGAAGTTCTTGGCGCGCAATTCAAATCCATTATTCAGAGTGACAGAACTGCAATTTCTGGTGATCAAGTCTGCATCTAATAACTGTTTTTGGTTTGAGAAGTAACATGCCATCTCTCTCTCTCTCTCCCCCCACTGCGTAATCTTCATGTCATATTGGTATTCCAGATTGCATAAGGACTGTACATATATGCAAATGAGGCGCTCGGGGGCGTCGACCTGCTCACTGACAGGTTCAGACGTGTTCTATCTCACCGAGATGGAAATGTTGGCCAAACACGGGAAGCCGCGTCACGGGAGTAATTGGTAAGCACTGTCCGTAGAAATCTGCCGAGCGGGACAAAGGGTCATTACATCTGCCTGATTCGGGTCGCACGCCCTTTACAGCAGGAGAAGGGGGGAAATTTAATTCCTATTCTATTCATGCTATCGCTGCAAAATGCCTGGGATCCACCGGCCCTGCCAACACACTGATCCACACGCTTCAAACAAACACGCCACGAGAATGACTCTCTGCTCTCTGCGTGTTCTGAAAGGTTTTTTTTTTAGACACTGTCATATTCATACTTGGACATTTAGATATTCATATATCTAATTGATGAAAGCTTCTGCCCAACTGAGAAAATGTAATTGTCACATCTTATATTTGCCGGAGATTAACCGCTTTTCTCGCGTTATATCCATTTTAAGCCACAAGCTGTTTTCCAAGGGGAATTTTTTTACATTCTTTTTGAATAAAATATCATATTTCCGGTAACAGATGCAACCTTTCAAATTCAAGCTTATAAGCATCTGCAGACTGTGAAACCATGTGTAGACACCCACATTCTCCCAACTCCCAACACACACACAAACACACACACACACACACACGCGCTAAACTGGAGCGTAACCCCCGCCAGATGCAAATATCAACTTTTAAAATCCACGATTGTGATATTGAACATATCGTTGTAGGGTTTTTTTCCCAGATTTTTGGGAGCGTGTTATTTTCATAAGGAGAAGAGAATGTAACATCTCTGTGCTCGGACGTCCACGTGCGTGCACATCTATATTAAAATCAACTCACTGCCTCGGGACGCCGCTGATCAGAATCAGGCAAGAGTGACGATTTCTCCCCGCGCTAATCTCGGTGCATTTGCTTGGTGTGAAACCACCAGACAGAGAGGCAACGAAAATGACGGCAGAGAATCATAAAATTTCAATAAAGGAAACAAGTGGGGGAAACTGGCTCCCAAATTTCACTCATCTTTAACCATCCATGGGACCTCAGGTGGATTCATTTACCCATAACACTGGAGGTGCTGAGTGTCATTCAGCAGCCGTGATGGTTCACGGCCTTCATCCAAAAGACACACACACACACACACACACACACACACACACACACACACACACACACACACACACACACACACACACACACACACACACACACACACACACACACACACACACACACACACACACACACACACACACACACACACACACACACACACACACACACACACACACACACCCCTCCAGCCCACTCGGCCGGTGCCTCGGATCACTGCTCGTGTTGTGCAGCACCCGTGTTGCTGCCTGGGAAAGATCTCCCCTATCAATCTCCTCGCTGTCAGCCACACGGCCCCCCCGCCCGGACCCCCGGACGAATCCCCACAACAGAAATCGAACAGCCCACTCCTCTGTCTGTGCTGAGAGTCTGTTGCTGTCTTGTCCTGTCCCGCTTTGAACGTTGCTCTGGTGAAGGGTTGATTGAGTGGTCTCTGGGAAAGAAAAAGAAAAAGGGGGGGGGGGGGGGGGATAACAAACAAGCAAGTGTGAAAGTGAATGTGAGATGAAGCTCGGCAGCAGCTGGCGGAAGACAGGCAGCTAATTGGCTGCTACAAGGAGGAACATGACAAATTAATGCCGATGGCGGAGCAGCAGATTTTTACATCAGATTTAGTGTCGGTACATTATCCCGCACTTGGAGCCCACGTGGAAAAACGATAATATCTTGCAGTGTTTTTTCCCCGAGCTCGGTCATCAACAACCGCCCTGCCAACGCGACAGTCTGGTCTTCAGTGAAAGTATTCAAAATGAATATCCACGGCCGCGCGGCGGCGGTTCAACACGCAGCCCGTCCTTCTCTTTACCGACTGAAACCATCTACAGTTGAGAGGTTGCGTCACGTTTTCACGACGGCCATTATTCTCCGAGACCTCGGGGACGGCGCGGGGCCCAGACCCCCGCGATCTGTTGCTACAGACGGGTTCATGTCGGTGACCTTTAGCCGTGGCATCACATGCATATTGTGCTCAGGGTCTCGCACCTCTCCGCCTGTGGCGCTCCGTCTCCGTCTCCCCCCTCGGTCCTTCCCCTGGATTCCAACCTCCGCTTGCACCCTTCTAAAATCGATGATTATTGATTTTTTTTCTTTTCCTGCACTCTCTAGGGTGGAGTCAAAGGAGGGGACAAGGGAGATAAAACCACAGGCGAATTGCTAAAGTAACTCCACTGTACTGCGGGGGGGGGGGGGAATTATTACATGATCAGAAGAAAAGTATGAATGACTTTCTGATCAACAGTGGTGTGAAGTAACTAAATACATTTACTCAGTATCGTATTCGAATATTTCCATTTTATGCCACTCTACTTGTACTCCACTACATATGAAAGGAAAAAAATATAACTATCTTTTACTAGTTAGGCTAGTGAACTATTATACATTTTTCAGACATGACCCTACTAAAGGGTAATGTAATTTTTTGGTAAAAATTTATTGAAAATCAAGTTAAAAGTTACGTTAAAGTCAAGTTAAAAAGTATAAATTGGAGAGTACAAGGCATCATTGTTGAACATCTCATCACTCTCTATCTACGCGTCTTCTCTAGAGAAACGCCTGAATAGAAATAATGAAGTCTCGCTACCAAGAATCGCAATTCTCGTTGCTCATTAAAAAAACAAAAACAACCTCGCATCCACTTTTCACCAGAACAACAAATGTTTCTCTGCCACAGGAGATAAAAGGTGTTAAATGATATCAAGTGGACACCTCCTCCACGTAGAGACAAACTGAGCTCACACTTGCTTGCATCTGCAAATCCCAGCTCCTTCGCACCTCTGCATTCTGCAGCCAGGAGAAGGTTGAAATAATAATATCGCGCAGCCTTGGGGTCTCGGATAAGACGCACTCTGCAGCGGCAGAGAGACAACAAGCGGCAGAGCGGGATCTGAACAGGATGAAAGTGGGATATTTGAACATTAAGATAACAAGCTGGCTATGAGAATAGAAACTGTGGACAAACTGAGCCCGCTGTTGACTTGTTGCACTGATGAGGTGAGATTAACAGGCTGTTCTGACAAATCAGAAGCTGTGAAGCAATAACACAGAAAACGGCACCTTCAATTTTCTATTATTGTCTTAATGCTGCATCAGTGAGTCTCTTTATGTTGTATGGACTCATGCTGATTTCTAAGAGAAAAGCTCCCTCTAGTGGAAGAACACTGACTTATACAACCAAATCGTTTTCAATATTTTTAATCAGATTTTTTCATTTTGTACTTGCATGGGTAAACCAACAGTATATACACATTTGTCTTTTTGAAGGATTTAAAAAAAAGAACGAAGGAACATTAAAAGTGCATATATTTGATAACAAAAGAGAAATAAATTAACACGGAAGACTTTTGATGCAGTCTAATGAAATTACTGGATCAACAGTTGAACGGTTTTAAAAAATTACAAAAAAAAGAAACCATGAAATGAAAATATACACGCGAATGCAGGAACAGAGGCCCTAATGTACAATAATAATAAAAAATGTTGACAAAAAAAACAGGCCTGTTTAGATAATGCAGAGGTCAATAATAACCTGGAAGAAGGAATACAGTAAAAAAAAAAAAGGCCTTGATAAGTAAAGAAAATAAAATTCACAATAAATGCATTATACTGTATTTTACAAAATTCTTTATGAATGATAGAATAAAAAAACACAAGTAATGGTCAAAGCAGAGACCTGCTATGGGTTCAGCACTATAGTGTTTTTTATGTTATAGCTTCAAGGAAAATAAAAGGAGACTCGTGACATTCATTCGTTACACAGCTCTTTAAGTTTCTGTATCATCCAGATACAAACTGACCGTTACAATTTGTTTTGCTTAAGGCTGCAGAAAAGTTTCAGTATCATCAGTTTGTAGTGTTGACATTTGATAAATGTTCCCCCGCAAAATTATTTTGGAGTCTTTCAGTATTAACTCCACTTCTGTCGACGCAGCTGTATATTGCCATTCAGTCTCTGAAGAATCTTTAATCTGCGACTTAACATGTAGGATTTTAGCTATTTGAGCTTCTGTGGTTATTGCGACTTTGATTCAAAAGGTAAAATACTTAAACATGTTGCAAATACTTATTGTTACTTACTGGAACTTAAGTGACCGCTATTGACAACAACTTAAGAAAGACATTTGAGTCACAACCACGACAGCTCCGTACAGGATTCTCGAATCTTAACCGACTTGCATATTGACAGTTTGAACCAGTTATTGGAAGAAAATAATTTGTGGCACCTCTTTAAAGAATTTCATAAAGTTGCCATGTTTGTCTGTTGATAAACTGCCGTCTTTGAATAAAAAGTAATAAAAAAACTCACATCATGACGAAAACAATCGATGTGGCATTAATATTACAAAAAGTACCAACTGAATATTTATATTTGAATGTCATTACGTATTGTAATATAAAACTATAAATTTGCCATCTTTCTTTATTGCATTTAGCTATATATATATTTATATTCATTTACTTGAGTTGCCTTTATATAAGAGACTGACCACATCTTTGATGTAGCTGAGAACATTTCAACAGGGGTTCACAAACTGTGATGGAAGGCCTTTTTCACAAGACATACATACATTAGGCTATTTAGTAACCACATAAGAGATTATCGCATCCAGCATTTGTCGCTGCTGGTGTACAAAAGTAAATATTTAAACATCTTGTCAAAAAAGGAAAAGAAAAATGACAGTAACCTACCAGTGTGGTAGGAGCACCCAGAGAGCACAGATCTGCAGAAATAAAAAAACATAAGGTAGAGAGGAAAATGTAGAACGCTAAAAAACTATTGTGGCATTAAATACAAATTATATGTAGGCAAGATTCTTTTTATTTATTTTTTTTTAAGTTTAATCCCTTTGCCAGAAAAAGACGAAATACTCTGTCATTTATAATTTGTCTAAATATTGGAATGGTGTGCAAATGAAGCGATGGGATATACCAGCCATGCTCTGCCTCCTACTGTACAACAGCTGCAAGACTCTTGCATAGTTAATGAAATACATGCATTAGCGTTTTTCATGCAATACTGCATTCCTTAATCAGTCCGCAGTTCTGTACATCGACCACGTGTATAGAGGGAAAAAACAGACAGCGACTGCAGTGAGGAAAGAGGAGAGCGGAAAAATCAATCATGTAAAAATAATGTTCTCGGTTTCGTCTTACATAGATTTTTTACATATTGTTGCGTATTTGGGTGATTAAAGATAGAAAAGTACTCGTATGAAGTACGAGTCTTCGATTGGCCTTTTGAGTCGTGTTGCACCTTATGGGGCAAACTGAACTTCCTTAGTCAAAATGATGCACATAAAACAATGACATGATTATTGGATTATTGCTTTACCACTAGTACGTTGGTCATGGCAAAATAAAAACATCTTAAAGTAGGTTTTTATAATGACGAGAGCCAAAGTCAATACCATTGACAGTTGTATCATAGGCTGGGCTTATTAACACGTCTGCAATATATTACACCGTATTGAAGAATTTAGGCTGAGTTGCTACTGAGTGAGCTGCCTGCTGTGAGGATCTGCCACTGAAACTGCTAAACCGGCGTGTCAAATCTAATCTTACACGCTGGAATAAAACAATAATTCAGACCATGTCGTGGCGATAATGAAACTTGCAATGGTTGGATGGTTGGAAAACGAGGCAACAAGCTGCGGCCTTCAGATGTAGTACAGGAAAAAAAAAATTGGGCTGGATACAAATCTGATCTTAAATTATGACCCATGTTATAATAAGGATAATGATGAAAGTGAAGGGGCGTCACGTCCTTTTTGGCTACATGAACGGATTAATAATCCCCAAAAATGTCAAATCTAGCAAGTTCAATGACAAAATCCAGCTGTGGAATAAATGCAACCTGGCTTCTACAACTTCACTAAACTTTAACAAAGGGAAACAAGAGTAAAATCCATAATGACACATAATTGTCCTGCTTTGATCCAAAGTGCCACAAATCGGTACCTGATAGATTACAATGTAGAGAAAAGAGCAGCTACAGGAAAACCACCACAATTAAAACAATAAGTATGTTACTGCAATGGTCTGTTCATAATGGAAGATAACTGTCACTACACTTTTTAATACGGTAGTCTCAGGATAGGTCCTGAGGAACTTTAGTGTCAATCATGTTCATCACTTCTTCTACACATCAAGTTTTTTGCTCTGGTTTTATGTTTATGAGACTTTTTTTCAGAATAATAAAATGTAATCTGTGTATCTATTAGTTTTCTTTACTAATGGCTGCTAAATTTCAGAACAGAACATGCTGGGTAGAATTCATCCCACTCAACCGACCAAGTGACAAGGGACAAATACGAATTGCTTGCTTTTAAAAACTGGAGCGTTCAACTTCCCCAGTTCATCTGTTTCACGTCACCAGATGTGGCCATGTTGCACAAAGCTACCTTTTTACATCCTGAGATGTAAAAAAAGAAAATCAAACTTGATTTGGACTGTTCCCTCCAAAAGCAAAACTGTCTTAACCAAATCTGCTCAAACCCTCATGCAGGCCATTGAAATAACATACGGTCGAGTCGTCAAAGTGAGTGGTGTTTCCTCTGAAACCATCTGAGAACAAATGTAAACCTGGTTTAGGCTACAGAAAAAACAGCTGAGAGAAATACTGTAGAACTACAACCCAAAGATTATTTTTTGATTCTTAAATCAAAATCCGCTGATCCACATTCATTCACTGAAAACATACAATATGCTGGTGTATCTAATGTGTGACTATTGCAAGTAATTCTACGAAGGTGATGCTGTTCAGTTTGAGTCCAGCAGCGTGACACTAACCTGCCCAGGCTTCTATCTATACAGCAAAAGTTCAGCCAGCATGTGATTTGAGACGATATAAACACAGTTCTACAATGAATTAAATGGCTCATTAGCAACATTCTGCTTCAGCCTGATGAATGAAAAAAAAGGGGCATGTGGGGCAAAGCATTGTCCTCTCCAATGAGGTACCACAGGTTTCTGGTTCACCGACGTCTGCGGTCACAGTTCTGAACATCGGCGTTTGAAAAATAATGTTCATTTAAGAGACATCAGTGCCGGAGGAGCAGTGGTCGGTTACAGCACCAGGAGAAATGAAGGGTGATTTAAATGACCCCTGAAACATTGAGATGAATATTGTTCACTTTCAATCACGTCTACAAGCCTGTTGACTCTACTTTACGATATGTAAAAAAAAAAGGGGATAGTTACATTAAGTTAGTGTGTGTGTGTGTGTGTGTGTATATATATATATATATCTACATATATAATTGTTCAGGCTAAGGGAACCCTACTTTATCTATACAAAGTGCAAACAACACAACATTCCTACTCAGTGATTCATACAGTAGTGGATTACTATGTTGCCGAAGGCAATTATTTGTTTCCATGTACAGTATTGGAAGGCGCTTAAGATCGTGTTCATTTTGCTCACGGGAAGGAAAATAAATGGGACTTATATACTTTATATATATATACACGCAGATGTATTTTCAGTTTAAAGGGTTTCATTCCAAAACACTATCTTTTGAGGAAAAACAACTTCAATAAGAATTTAATAAAAATACATATTTGTTGAAAAGCTATTAGGTAGTATTAAACAAAGATAAAGGTTTGTCTCAATTCATTTTCGTACTGATCCCTTTATTGTTTTTGGTCCAGGACCTGACATTACCTCTATAGTTTTTTTTTTTTTAATATTAATAATAATAATAATAATAATAAAGACTCTTACTACTCCTTATTGATCCTAGAAACTCTCAAGACAAGTAATATGAATATAGTTATGAGTACATATAGTCAATATAGTCATAGACAAATGTCCTTTAGACAAAAAACACTCATACTCTCCCTAATGTCATGAAGTGTGTGCGTGACTGCAGGTTTTTATCGATCAATGACCCGTTTGATCAGCTTAACACAATCACTGAAAACTGTTTGAATACTTAACCGCAACTATTTCGGAATGAAACTCTTTGTGTGTGTGTGTGTGTGTGTGAGTGTGTGTGCATACTTCTACTTCTATCTTTGTGAGGACCTCTTTGACCATCAGAGGACATATTGGCTGGTCCTCACTTTTTAGACGAGGGGCCGTATTTAATTATTTAATAATTAAAATTGGTTTTAGTGTCAGGGGTGGGATTAAGGTTTAGGTTGAGGTTAAGGTTTCAGTTTGGATGGTTACGGTTTGGGTAACGGGCCTGGAAATGCCTTATGATTATGAGTGTCCTCGCAAAGGTACAAGTACAATGTGTCCAGAGACCATCGTCAATGTTGTGGTTCTGTTGGGTTTAAAATGCATATGGAAGAGCTGTGAGGTTTGAGCATTCGCAACTAGCCAATGTTCATCTATATTATTTTGAAAAAAGTTACGCTACAAGACAAACTATGCATCGCTGGTGCGTGCGAGGTGAAAATATCTCATATCCCTGCATTTCAAACCAGGTTTTTCAATCTGAATATTTCTTTAAGACATAAAAAGCCCCTTGTCTGAAGGAAAGATAATGGGATTTGAAGATTACATTTGGTGAAATTTTGTCAGCAGTTATACAGGACTCAAGTAATCACGATGCTGCCAGAAAACATCCATGCCAGAAAACATCGAATGTGTCAAGCTGTCTCTTAAAAGGTGTCAATGGTAACAATACAAACTGCTCTAAAAACCAGAACTGGAAGTTTACCAAATGAGTAAATATGCAAATGAAAATTCGCCAACTGACATTCAAACCTCAAAGCCATCGAATGCAAGTGCAACAAAACCATAACAACAACACGTCTGGTGCTCTCTGAAACCTAGGCATGAAAGAAAAATAGCTGCAAATATGTACGTTCAATATAACTCTGATGGGTTTTATCATTGAGGCCTCTGCGTTGTACGTGCGGGAGATTGCATGCTTGACGACAGCTTTCGGGAAGATGTCAGCCTTTCGAGGGGCTTCTTCCCTTTCGTGGGAGGCTTGACACTTACGTCAGAAGTGGAAGACTTGGACTTGCCTACGTTTAACAGAGTGCGACTGAGAGAGCTGGGGGGCTTGGAAGACTCTTTAGTCTCTGACTTCTTCTCGCCTCCTCGAGTCTCCGTGGAGGTCTGCGAAGACGCGGCGCCTCCTGCCTTTCCGTTGTCAGCGCCGATCTCCTTGGCCTGTCCGTTCTGCTTGCACGTCCTCTCCGAGGATTTTTTAGCGAGCATGGTGCTTTTACCCAAATCAGCCGACCGGCGGCTTTCCCTTTGTCGAAGGGCGCTCTTAAAGAAAGACAACCCCTTTTCCTCGGACTTGCCGCTACGCTGCAGGTCCCTGGTGGAGACGCTCGGTGAGCGCAGGCTGGTGACGGAAGAGCTGCTGCTCGAGCTCCTCACAGATTTCCTTTCGATCCGGCTGCTCTCCCCACTCTTGGAGAGTGAAGAGCGAACTGTCGAGCTGCCTCGGAGACTGTTGACCAGAGGGCTAGCGTGCATAGAATCTCTGCTGTAGCTCCGTTCCACCAGTCGTTTCCGACTGCTCGCAGTGCTCTTTTCTGCGACGCTGGCATTCTTCTTTGCGGTTGGTGAGGGAGAAGCCGAGGACTGAGGTGTGGAGCGGACACATGGCTTATGTTGTGGCGTGGCGTCTACAGGCGCCGTTGCTCCCTTTGTTTTGGAGGGAGTCCCGCTGGGCGTTGAGGTGCTTTTCTTTGCATTTACACTCTTTTCTTTCGTATTGCTCACCTTCTTGCCTTTCACGGGTGTACTCAAAGACTTCTCAGAGGCGGAGGTCTTATGGGTGGAGCACAAACGTTTTTTGGAGGTCTTCTCTTGCTCCACTTTGCTGGAGCTCTTTGCGGAGCCGGTGCTTTCTGCCTTTGAGCCAAACCCTCCAATGCTACTCTTACGCTTCTGTTCTTTGGAGGGGGTTGCGTGGGCAGGTTGTATGTTTTGGTCTACAGCTGTTATCTGGTTGTTGTTTTCAGTTGGCTCATTTTTGGCGCTCTTCTTTTCCACTGGAGTGGGAGCCCTGCAGTACATCATGTCGAGGAACTTCGTATTGTTGTCCTGGTCACTGAAGTTGCTCTCCATCATAGACAAGGGAGTCCTGCTGCCAAAGTAGCGCTCGTGTCTACTATAGCTGCCAAAACAGGATGTGGAGACCTTGTCATCGCAGGCCTCTCCTATCCTCTCGAGAGGAGGTGAACATCGAGAGTCGAGGGAGAACCGCGAGGGAGAGTTTGATCTCATGTGCAGCTTAGCAGAGAGAGACCAGGAAGGTTTGATCCCGCTGTCGCTGATGGCTAAGGGACTAGCGACGGACGACCTGGAGGACACGCTCTGACGCTGAATGCTCCTCACAAAAGGCCGGACAGAGAATCCTCCTACAGACAGGGCAACATTTTAGTTTATTTATTATTTTTATAAGTCCTCTACAGACAGGCTTGCGCAAGCACTCCTGTCTGGAGAGCTGTATGAATCATAGCTCAACTGAACTCAAAGTGCTGACGGAAACCTTGAACTAATCCAAAAGTTCAACAACTTTACACCAACTGCTCCTTCAATATACTTAAAATAAATCCTTGCACCGAGGCATGGGAAAAAAATCTGAAACCCTGTCATATGCCATCTTATTTGTTTCCACAAAATTTACAACTAAGCTTTTACAAATTTTTGCCAAAAGATATTTAAATAATGTAAATAACTTGGTGTAAATCAATTTACTAAATGGTAGTGTTCAGTGTTAATTCAGTGTTTTGGCACTCAAGCATATGATAAATTAAAAAATTAAAAAACAAACTGGTTACATAGCTAAATGGATTACATAATTTGAAGGCATTACCCACAGAGAGATCTGTGAGAGCTGCAGTTAAACACAGGGTTTGCCCAGCCAACATTTGTGGGACTATGCTCACCCTGAAGTCTGGAGGGTAATATGAAGCCTACATTTCTATTAACCACAAACAGCAGCTCGAGCCAACATCTGTCTCAGTTTGGATTCACATGGAATTTCACATTTCACTTTCTGCTGAGCGTGCTGTCTTCAGCTAGTGATAGCGTTTCTGCTTTGATATCTTTAGAATTTCCATCATCCTAACCTTAAAAAAAAAACTCTCTGGGAAACCTTTAAGGCATTTTTTTGATACCAAAATAAATATTGTTAGTGGAAGGATTATTGCACCCATGGTACTAAGGCGTGTGTTGCTCATCTTACTCAAGAATACTCTGATTAACAGTGTAAGCAAACCCACGTTTGAAGCTGTTTATTTGACCGATGGGCTGCCATGTATAAATTGTTTTGTTTTTTTAACTGGTTTTGGTCTCTGGATTTAAATTTAAAAATATGTTGTCCTATTCACTGGGTGGACATCTACAAATGGCATTATTATAAGTTCAAGATCAAAAGCTTACTCTGAACTCTAAATATGAGTCAGATAAGACAGCAGGAGTTCATGTGCGTGAAATACAAAATGTACATGTCTGTGGAGATTTTCATTCACCCAGGTCATAGTTATCCACGAAGGTGTTGAATCAGGAGCAAATGGACTTGGTTGTAGTTTCTTAAAGACTGAAGAGGCCTCTTGAATGAATGGGTGAAAATTCAAGAAACTACAACCAAGTCCAGTTGCTCCAACTGAAGCAGCAACATAAAGAACTAACATCAATACAACTTTATAGAAACAAGTATCAACATCTGTCTCACCATCATCCTCACTGCGTTCACATGGAAACTCCACCGACTCAGCCAGTGAAGCCAGAGAGGTGCGTCTGGACGAGGCTCCAGACGCCAAGCTGGCAGGCCTGCTGCCAGGCAACCTGTTGACCCAGTGGTCACACAGTGACGAACTGGTGGAACCTGTGTGAAAGACAATAAAAACTGAAAAAACTTTTAAATGTTCAGAGCCGCGATGAAACATGCTACTTAGCCATTTTCTTCAAATAACAGGGCAAATTGCCTGAAGGGTCTGTGGACCTGCGGTAGGTGCGTGAACATTAAAATCAAGTAGAACAAGGATTAATTCTAATTCAGATGATTACATTGGTTTCACGAGCACATTACAGTCAGTTTCTCTCCAATATTTAACATTCAACAGTCAAATCTTTGACACAATGTGGGATACTAATATCAAACTTCACATTCACACGGGTCTTCATCACAGGATGCTTGGAAATACAGCAGATACTGATAGAGAGAATAAATACTGACCAGCAACAGAGCTGTTGGCCGACCAGGAGGGAATAGCGGTCCTCCTCTGGTAGAAGAGAATATAGGCCGTCTGCTGACACACGTCGTCATCAGCTACTGGTGAAACCTCGCTGTCGTCAAAGCAGTACCACTGACCGTCAATGGAGTTCTTGCAGTAAGCTGCAAACAAAAAGCAAAAAGCAAACAAAAAATGAGCCAAAAGGTCCCGATAAGTAACCTTTAAACAGCAACAAAATATTTGTACCTGTGTAGTGGCCTCCGTGCATATTCCCATGGTGGTTGCACACGGCATACAGGTCATACAGGTAGTCGTCTGGATTTCTTCCCAAGCCGTAGGGTCTTCTCCACGGCGACCAGTGGGAAGGTAAACTCCAGCTGCTCTGACTCCTCTTGACCACATGAGGCGCCATGTCCATGCCCATCAATGGGAAGCGCACCATGTTCAGCATCTTCGCCCTCCGGTCTCCTTCCTGAGAGAAGAAACACGCAAGACAAATCAGCATCTAAAAGGAAAATTCCAATTTACCCGCTATTTGCAGTGCACAGCAAATTTCAAATATGGGATTTGATATCCAGGCCTGACCTCGAGTGCCCATTGTACAAATAACAATTGTCCTTGCCCTTGATAATCAGAGAGTCACATGTTTTAAATGAGCTGCAATACCTGTCTAAACCTCTTGAGATGCAGTATGAGTACGTCTGGCAGTGTCCACAGGCTGAGCTTGATGCGGCCCTGCTGCAGCTGCTTGCAGTGGGGACAGCGCCAGGCATCATCCGGGGCCAGCTGAGAGGAAACACACACACACACACACACACACACACACACACACACACACACACACACACACACACACACACACACACACACACACACACACACACACACACACACACACACACACACACACACACACACACACACACACACACACACACACACACACACACACACACACACACACACACACACACACACACACACACACGTCAAGGACGAGCTCTTAACCACACTGCTTAAACAAGGAGGCCCCAAGTTTTCCCACTTGCTCCTCTCGAGTCTCCTTCAGAACATTCAACAGGCCAGTTAAACCGCCTTGTACATGTAGGTCTGTGCTGAGAATTTCTAGTTTAGTCCAAACATGTGAAAGGCGTTTTGAACTTTATATAGGAAAATAAACAATGTGAGGCTAATTTTCAAAATATACTCACGGCTGATGTGTGCGAAGGCAAATCTGAGGTTTATTATTTCTAATGTCAAACTACTGACTACTGCAGTAATCTGTATGTATTTGTGAGCGTGCAGCTGTCTGGTCAAAAGTGTTACCTGCTCCTCCTTAGTGTAGAGCTGAAAGCACTGAGCGAGCGTGCAGGCCTGCGGCTGGTGGTGATGTTCTCGGTGCAGATACACACTCTCGGCATCGGGAATGTACTCCTCCTCGGTGTGTCCAAACAGACTGTGGTAGGGAATGTGAAGCACAGTCACTCAACAGCTGAGAGTGTGAGGATCGTGGGGGATCTGCCTTGAGATTTTGGTTAAAACAGTTTCCTATATCAAGGTTAAGTATTTAATAAACTAAGACAGTTTATTAAATACTGATTACACATTAAAGCAATGCAGTTTGTCCTTTAAATTATTATGTTGGATTTACACAATAGTACTCGATGATAATGCAGTGAAATTTGTCAATGATTTATGATTGCATGAATATCATGTACATTTCTGCATTTAAACAAAAAAAAAGTCATGCATGCGTGCAATAACCACACAACACAGTAATTAAATTAAAAGAGGAAAAAAGAGCAGACAGGTCGTTGATTGTGAAGGAGGAACTACAGACTCGTATTTAAAAACAACAGTGGGAGGCAGCTACATTCAAGGGCTCAGAAGAGGTTGAGTCTTGTACAACAGCCTTTGTGTGAGTTTGAGGTGTGTACTTGACATTCTCTTCAGAAATCAGTCAATGTCACCATCAATTTTTACTGAAATGTTTCCACACCTTCAACTGTGAAACTGTGTCCTCAAACTGATACGCGACAGTACAGTGATGCAAGGAGAAGCTCGTTTTGAGCGACTGTGGCAAGTTGTGGTTGCCGTCTAAACCAATGAACAGTGACATTAAGTTGAGAAACAAGTGTGAGGACTGGATGACATGAATTACATAATTTGGGGCCGACGTCCTGTCTTTGTCATGGCTGACACATTTTAGTGTTGGGCCGACGGCTGACAGTCATTATAATACAAGCTTCCGTGTTACAGCAGGAAAAAAAACAAAGAAAACAACCATGTAAATTTGTTCTGGGGAATTTGGCATGTAGTGGTCAGGTCAGGTATGTGGCTGTGACTGTCCCAGCAGAGAAGTGCTGTCTGAAAAGAGAATTTTCAGCACTACTTTGGCTCAAAGTCATCTTTAAAAAGGTGGACGGTTTGAAGAGTCAAAACCGTCTGCTATCTCCTTCGGAGCGTAAAAAGTAGACGAAGGTCGAATAAAGTAATGAAAAAGTGCATTGTGACGGTCAGGGGAAAAGGTCACTCCATCGCTTGCAGAGAAAGTTTGTTGGGTGTCAACCGAGGAATTGAACAAGATAAACCGAGTGTCTTATTCACCAACAGATTGGTAAGAAAGGATTCTGTCCAACATGGATACCATGGCTAATGGGATCATCTGGTATACCACAAAATAAGAGACGTGATGGTCAAGTACTTGGTTTTTAAGAGACATTAAAAATACCTGCAGGGAAAGCATCATGCATGTGCTTTTTTATTGTCATCTATGAAGTCTATAATCCGGTTGCGGACATTTATTTTTTATGTAATGAATGGCTTTCAATGAAATTACAGTGAATAAACATGATTTGATCAAGTGTAATTTGGTGCATCCATGTCTCTCAAATTAATACAGGTTTGTAAGAAGCTCTTGAAATTCAAAATATTGTTCCTGATGAAGATTACAATTAATGTCAAAATCGAACACAAACCACAGACGTCCAGCAAATATCAATCTTTTTTCACTCACTATTCCTTGGTCTCTTTGTCCCACTCTACCACTATCTTCACATGCGGTGGTCCACCTTGTCCACAGGACTTGTACGCTCTGTAACATAAAAACACATGAATTCATTTCGACAGGAAATTCTAAATGGGACTTTAATCCCAAATCGTTTATGTCAATGTGGGCTGGGAAAAGTTTTTTGTGGCTGTGTGCCTCACAACTTACGCGCAATTTAAAAAACGGGGTCAGTGTGAGCGGATTTTTAATCAAATATGAACATGTAATAATTTGATTAGACGATAAACAATTCTGCTGTTTGCTTCTTTTCAGGTTACATGGTTGTGTTCATGACAGACGATAAGACAACCTGTTTAGTTTATAAGTCACAGCATGAACACATCAATGAACAATATAACTATGATTTCACTTCTATTCACACACCTTTATGGAGCAGAAATGTTGTGACTTGTTTTATTACTGAGAACTTAAGTAGGTTATAAGCCAAACTTGCTAAACTGGCATGTTAACAAACAGTCACAAATCCTGTTGGGGCATGTCATCTATCCAGGCCTATGAGAGAAACTAATAAGGTACATGTGTAAAGAGAGGAGAGAAGGACTAGATGGATATGATATTGACGTCAACGGATCACACAAGAGCATGCCTGTATTTACCTTGGTGTCCATCTCTACATACAGTGTTTGCTTTGATTTCTGTCCCTTTCACTAAAGCCACGGATGCGGTGAGATGCGCACAGAATTGAAAATATAGGTAATTCACCCGTCTGAAAATTATGTATAGTTTTGCTAATATTAGTATTCTACTATACCACAAACAAAGGTGGTTCCACATATTGGTGTTAAATATATTTTCTGTGCTTCGTCCCACTGGATGAAATGTCTGGCTGACTCTAACTGGACTTTGGCTTTACAAGCAGAAATTAAGATCAAGACGGAAACTTCTACATGACGGGCAGTGAAAGCCATAGAAAATATTCATAGTTGCAGCCCTACACTAAGCCCTAATAAATCAGTAAACAAAAATTACATAGAATATCCAAACTGACCTTTCCACGGTGGGGTGACACAGTGGTCGCTCGTCTTGGGGAAGGAGGTAGGTTATACCAACAACGCCAACCACCCGCAGACTGAAGGGACCCACCTACACATACAGACAAAATTTAAAATACTGCATCTGGCTTATACAAACAAGGTGCTACCAGAAAAACAACAAAGACGACTATAAGTAATCTCACCAATTGAAATCACTGTTCTTTCAGCGATTACACTCTTTTCAAAAGATGATATACTATCCTAAATACGAGGTTTCATTTATCCATCCATTCTGTATGAAGGACTGAGGGCTTGTTCCTTCTCTACCTGAATAAAGACCCCAGGCCTCAAAAGATGACGCATCTTCTCCAGGATCTCTTTTTGTAGACCATCCCATGTCACAGTGCGCTCCATGTACAGTACAAAAGGCAGGCCGAACCTGAAACAACATAATGCATTCCTGTTAGTGCTTATCAATTTCTCCATTATGGTGATACCTTCATCTTTATTATTGACAGGAACATATGAAAATGAGCACTGTCCCTATCAAAAAAATAAATTTAAATGAACATGTGTTACATAGTCATAGCTGACTGCAGAACAGAAGGTATTCTGATTGTAGTACCTCTTTCCTTGGTGGCCGGAACAAGCTCTGTTACACACTAAAAGGATAATTTTTTCTGGTCCCAGGTTTTTATTGGGTGATGCGGTCACAGGGGTCATGGCCCCCTGCATGAAAGACGGCGTCCTGCCGATTTCGGCCCCGTACTTCAAGTTGTTGTGATTCAGGTTTGCGAGAAGACTTCCTTTGATGGATACAAAAGATGAATCTAGTTAAGATTCCCCTCTAATAATTTCATTTGCGGAATATTTTGCGAGACGTAAAGAAAGCGTCACCTCTTTTTGTGCGTATGTTTTCCAGTTTGAAGGTCTCGGGTGTCTCGAAGGCAAAGACGGAATCGCTCTCTTGAATGATGTCGAGATCATCGTCGTCATCACAAAACGAACGATGGAAACCATCATAGTACATTTCAGTCAAAACAAACTGAAAGAAGAAGAAAAAAAGCGGACATTTAAAAATATGTACCACTCCAAAGAAATAAAAAATTACATTGTTATTCCACAACAAACACAGACATCTCTATATCCCTCCTTATCCAACCTTGGCTGCTGTTGACATTTACTCTCATGGCATTCTCACCCTGTCGCTTTTCATCAATGTTCTCACTCAGCTGTCGCGGCCCTCAGGAAAAATGTGTTTATAAATCAGTTACTCTCCGACGGTGTATTGAGCTCCCTCTGTAAGAAACCTAGCATTATAGGAAACGACTGCCCGGAGGCAGGAATTCCTTGAGGAAGTTTGAGCTAACATTGTGTGACTGCACTGTGGCAGACCCTGAGCTGATAAGTGACAGAAATGGCACCTGGTCCATCGGGATCTTGGTCTCACGTGACACGGCGTCTCTGAGGCGATAGACGGTGCTGTTGAGGGGAACGGCGACTCCGATCCTCATGCAGTGAGAGTACTTCCCCTGGTAGACCACTGTCACATACAGGGGCCTGGTGGAAAAGAAGGTATCATAATAAATGATTCATTCTTGAATTCACTATGCACGCAGGCTCTGTTGTAACCATAAGAACACCATGACATATGCTCTACAACCGAAGAACCTTTTTTTTTTGTGTGTTTCTGACCTCTTTATTCTCTGCATTGCAGGAATGCCTAAAGTGAACCAACTGTTGTTTTGCTTTGAAACACGGCTCCTCCCGAGCCTTTTGTTGCTCCCCCAACACCCCCAGAAAACCAGGTTACATTCCTCCTGAACCACACACACACACACACACACACACACACACACACACACACACACACACACACACACACACACACACACACACACACACACACACACACACACACACACACACACACACACACACACACACACACACACACACACACACACACACACACACACACACACACACAGGTATTTGTTTCAGCTCCTTGTAAAGATGTCAACACTTACACACACATGTGCGCACACACGTTACTGAAATGTGTCACCCCTTGTAAAGAACTTACAAGGGGTGACAAAAGTATTGCAGATACACAGCCCATGTTTTGGAAAGCTGTAGTGCAGCTCAGGTGTGCACTCACCGCGTGTGTGGTAGTGGGATGGGCAAGGAGATGCACAGGAAGGGATCAAAAGTATTGCTCTGCTTTTGGCAATGTGGGCAGGTCAATGAAGACCTGTTTGGAAAAAATAGGAAATATCTTACTATAGCAGATAATATGGACATACACGAAGAAAAAAAAAAAGCTCACAGAACTTCTGCATGGCAACAATCCTACCTGTACTGTGCCTGAAACAGTTCTTGTACGAACGACCCAGCAGAGAGGGGCGGAGAAGGCCCCTCTAAACTTTGGTCATCTTCTTCAATAGGGGGCTGAACAAAAAAACAGGATTATACGAGTCAGATTTATAGGTCATGAATAATGCCGAACTATCAGGTTCATAGGCAAGTGGGAAAGCCAGGTTGCCCTCACGTCCTCTGTTATTATCGACTGTCACCTTGCAATCGAGAGGAAACAAGACAAGGCAAGTCTAGAGTTCAACTGCACAGTGAGCGGCTCATGTGTAAACACTGAGTCAGCAGAATTAAATAAACACCTGTGAAATATAATGTAATGGCAACTAAATACACGAAAGACTGTATGGCTGAGCAATTTGGGAAAATATTCATTCATCGATCCAACCCAATACATTTAATGTTTTTTAACACACACGCGACATTTTAATTCACCTTAATAGCGGGCCTGCTGTTGGGGTTGATGTTTAGGTCCTCGTGCACCCTGTCCAGCAGCCACAGCAGAAACTCCTGAGCATCTTGCTGCGCGTTCCCTTTAAACTGCGTTGCATTTTTTGATACAGCATTCTGCAGAAAAACACAAATATTGCAATGTTAAGGCACTGTTGTTAACCTAAAGCGAGGTTTCAATAGCAGCAGAAGGATTCGTCTGAAGTAACACCAACGACATTTACAAAAAAACTGAAACATGCACATTTTCATATTTCTGATGGGGGGGTGATATTAGTTTTAGAGGTCGGTCATAGATAGATACATAGATAGTTACTTTATTTATCCCAAGCAAAACAATATATAGAGAATAAGAATAATAAATATAAAGAATTTACATGACATTAACAGTGGAAAATAGTGCAGTAGCACAATCATGTCATGTGCTGTTATTTCCTTCCTATTATGTGTGTATTTTACATATAATGCCAAGCAGAAGCCATTTATGGTCACTTTACATATGTAACTTATTCCTCATTCCTGTATTAAAGAGTGTGGATGAAACGTGATTTGTGAAACATAACGCTAACGAGCCCGAGCCCTAACTAAACCCTAACGAGCCCTAACCCCTAACGAGCCCGAGCCCTAACCCCTAACAAGCCCTAAACCCTAACAAGCCCTAACCCCTAACGAGCCCTAACTAAACCCTAACGAGCCCGAGCCCTAACCCCTAACGAGCCCTAACCCTAACGAGCCCGAGCCCTAACAAGCCCTAACACTAACGAGCCCGAGCCCTAACCCTGAGGAGCCCTAACCCCTAATGAGCCCTAACCCCTAAGGAGCCCTAACCCCTAACGAGAACTACCCCCCAACCAGTACACCCAGGGGAAACACTGTGATTAGTTACAGAAACACGGTGGCAGTCATCTGTCACCCTCACCTTGAAGTCCCTGCTGTGCTGGGGGGTGTACTCGAACGTCCACAGAGCCCGCACGAGTCCCGACAGCTGCTCCGTGACCTCTCCCTTGGCCGGGGGACCCTTCCTCCGCAGCAGCACGCCGGTCGTCTTCGGCGCGTCGCCCTGCAGCTCGTCCTCGTCCCTGTAGTGCTCCAGGACGAGGTACTCGGCGAAGAGCTCGGTGTTGCTGAGGCACTGCAGGATCGCGTTCATGAAGCAGGTGTTGCCGTGGTTCTTGAGCCCCGACACGCCGGGGACCCTGTCTCCGCACAGGAAGCCCCCGATGTCGCCGTCGTCCATGGGCACATCTTTACCTCCACTCTTGAAAGCGGAGAACCCGCCGTCGTCCTTGTCGTCCTCCGCTTGCACCTCGGATCCGAAGTGGGACAGGGCGGTCAGAGTCCTCAGCACCCTGCTCATGAAGCTGCCCGCGGAGCGCACGGAGCCGCGCCTGAACAGCTTCTTGCCGAAGCTCGACTTCTTGTCCTTGGTCGCCGCTTTGCAAGACATGGCTTCGATCTACGTTGGAGTCAGACGGACGCGTCGCGCAAAGCGGGAGTCGTGTCGCCGGCTCCTGCACGCTGCTCCATCCCCGAATGTCACCAACACAATGACGCCGACAACGCGTCGTCAACGCGGATGCTGCCGGCGGCGTTAGCGCGGTAATCTCACCTTAACTAGCAATAACATTTCAGTCAACGGTTTGTTTCTCTTCCGAGCAAAGCATGCGGCGGTGCGTGTTTATTTCCGAGTGTAAAATGACATTAGCGTTTCGTGCACAACAGCCTCGTTTAAACACACAGGCTGAGGTCAGTTACCTTAAGAGTCGCCACGTGAACACGTCTCAGATCCGCTTGTTCATTAAAACCTGCAACTTGCTCCACAGTTGCCTTGTTTGTTTGTTTGTTTGTGTTTTTTTTTTGTTGCGGCTCAACTTCCTGGCCCGCAGCGATGAATCAACATCGGATGTGTCGAGAGCGAAGACAGCGGCGTTAAGCTAACCTAGCTAGCGCGGAACGCTAGCTACAATAACAAGAGCCGCGGAAACCGCGACAGCGCCTTTGAGCCGAGGTGTCCACGCCCGACGGGGTCCGACGGTCCGCCATGGTGTGCAGCGAGTAGCAGTCGAGGAGAAGACTGTGTCCGGACTCGGGTAGACGTCACATTTCTCATATATTTGGAGGCACACTCGGGGCTAAGCTACCAAATAACTGAACCGTTTTCTACTTCTTCTTCTTCTAGTGTCTGTTGGCAACTAGGTAGGCGAGTTTGCGGCTTGGCGAGCGCCCCCTGCTGGGCCGGTGGCAGAGCCGCAACCTGGCTGCAAATAACATGTTTTGTTTTTTTTAACAATATAGAACCATGGATCTATTAGATGTTTAGAACTACCCAGCCATTTTGATTGGCAATTATTCAGTGTTACGTATTGATAAACAAGCAAATATTCCTTCAATAAAAAATAATGCTTTATTTTAAGGAAGGAAATCTACATTGACTGATCACAAGAACCAGGACATCAGGAGTATGAATAACATATCCACAATTTCTTAATACTTCAAACTTTTCTACATGCAACTATAGACTCAGATATATCTTCTTGTTTTCACCTAATATATAGGTTTAATGTTGGCATCACAGACATGCCTTTACCAAAGGGATACTGTTGATTAATGACTGTTTCTGTAAATTAAGCAGGACAATTGTGTTCATTTCCAATGCCCTCAATCTGAAATACACTTATTTATTATGCTGTCCTTGTCATGTGCACCTTAACCGAAGACACAAACATCAATCTGAACATTACAGCTTTTCTCCCATTTCAACCTGTACTGCAGAAACAAGTTATTTAGCTACAACACAACAAAACAGTTTTTAGCACATATGTTTCTGCTTTTCATATGTAGGCTCAAATATTAATAGTCATAGAGGTTACATCACATGCTGTATAATGACAGAAGCAGCTATTACCTGACCTGAGTCAGCTTTTTTTTTTGCAATTGGATGTGGACCGTGGAAGAACATGATTGGAACAAGGTGACAAAAGGAAGTAAAAGCAGGAGGGAAAAGTTATAAAAAAAGAAATTAAGTTAGTGTTGCGGCTGTTTGTCAATTCACTCTTCTGCCTGAGGGAGGCACAAGAGGCACAGGGAAGGAAGACGAGACGAGGTAAAGGATTATTTGAGTTAAACTGCACTTGTATTAGAATGTGATGAGTATAGATGTGTGTTTTTGTACAGTCATGCTATAGTGATGTGTCTGTGCAGTGTGCATGTGTTCCTATGTGTCTGTGAGGTGTAAACACATTACTTAATTGTCACGTCTTTGCACACGTGAATGTGTGGAATAAGATAGTGAGCAAGTTGCTGTCTTGATGGCAGAGAATGTACGGTGGAGTCGAGAGGACAAGAGCATTTTAATCAATATGAATAACCACAACAGACAATATGACAAGTTTCTTTTTTCAGTTTTTTTCTTTCAGTTAAGTGCGTAGATAAGACATAAATACAGTAGAGAAGAGATCATACACCCACAACTATCACAAGGACAGTTGGTTTTGATAATGCCAAATTAAGCTTCTGTGGAAAAAAAAAGAACATATTGATTTTTTTCACTTGTCCTTTATAGTCAACCCAAGGTAGAACATTAAACTGGCTGAGATATTCCTCACTCTGTAAATAGCTGGACCGAATTTAGAAAGAGAGAACAAATGATTAAGCAAGTGATAATCCAACTCACAAGTACATTCTTCACAGTGTCATTGTATACATCTTAAAGTATTGTTCGTGGAGTTCAGGGATCTAAAGCCAAAACTATGAAAACCAGAGAATCAGCAGATGAAAAAAAAGTATCCAACCTGTAAACATAACATTTCCATACAAAGTTCCATCACTCAATTTTGTCTGCTCTAAATTTTATCATGTAGAAATAAAACTCCTCCTTCATCCATAAGGTAAATTCCATCAACCACAGGACTTGAGCTATGAGTCGCACGTAATGTAAGTGCAATATATCAGTCAGTGATGATGCAACAAACTACTCGCCAGTCGCTCTGTGCAATGCATTTTAAACCTCTGACATTCAGTCACCTCCTCCCTAGAGGCTCCGTGCGGCTCCTCACAAACAGAACAAAGTGGGTCAAATCGGAGAGGGGGCTGTTTTCTTTTCCTTTTGTTGTTGTACCCGTCAGCACTTCTCCAAATGCAATTTACATAATTAAAACCATCAAAAACACAATTTGATTCCCTCTGTGCGCTGTTGTTTGCAAGTCGTGTGCAGCTTTGACTTCTGGCGAACAGGCTGATGAGCATGGCATTTCCAAAAAGATATGTCTGAGACTAAATTAATATCCAGTGCACAGAAAAAAGAATGCAGTCTAGTCAAATGGAAAACAACTACAAGATCTTGTATGTTATAAAATGATATATTTCATTAAAGATCTACTTGCACTTGCAAGTCGCAGGAGAAAGACAAATGATCACAGTAAGTGAGTGAACAACCTTTGAATGACTCAAAAGAAGAGAGTGCAGTGACTTGACATTGAGTGGTTTGCCAAATTACACAATTTCCATCAATTAGTAAAACAATTCACCAAAGAATCACATTTTATAATTTAATACGTTACGTCAGAGGACTTTAATCTGACGTGATGGATTTGAAAGTCGGTTTCGCCTTTCCTCTCGGTTGTAACCAAATCTTTCGCTTGTTATTCGCCGTCGACACATCAAGCAGTCGGAGCCAGCTGGGGAAGTTCTCTAATGATGTGTCCATGGAAACAAGGCAAAGGGGTCACGTGTGTCTTATCACTCAACATAGGGAAAAGCCTTCTGCTCGAATTTGCTGTGATTTTTAAAAATGATGTCAAAACACATCACAATCAGAGAGGTCGACTTCTTTCTTCTTTTTTTGGGGTTTGTTTTTTTTCCTCATTAGTCCATTAGATACAGATTCTGATGTAACTCTCCAGACTCAGGAGGCGCTATCATTCAGTCTGAGAAAAATCCATCCTAACGTGCATTAATGATAAACAAGACAAAGTCAAAATTACATACTGTAACTAGGGCTCTTAACATTGGTAATTATCCAATCACGAGCCAATCGAGGGCCAAGTATTGATTAGCGTTGGCTTTGAATTGGAAAAACAGTGGGTGTGGGATTAATTGTTAATACTGGACTAACACCTTGAATGTCTATGTGTTCAGCCAATGTACAGCTGAAGTGTTGTGCTTTTGTTTTGACCTTCACGGGAGAGGGAAAAAGGCCCAAAATAAAAGCTTCTCAACCTTTTAAACAATTTGGTGTTTGCAACGCTCTCGGTTTCCACAAACAAAACAGATTTGATTTTATGTTACCTGGTTGTCGTGAACCAATTTCCTCACTAAGTCTCTGGTTTTAATTTGTTGCACACCCCATAATGAATGCTTCAGAAATTCCTCTTATTTAGATCACTGTGGGCAAACAGTGATAAGGAAACTCCCCAATCGCAGGACGCTGACAAGCTTTGACTCTGTGGAATGCTGATGAGGGGACCCATTCGTGAATTATCAGGGTTTTTCGCTCCGAGATGGCTGCGGCTGCCGTTATAATGGCCATGTGTGAAATCCTGTCTGTGCTTAGAGAGAGACACCTCTCTCCCCCTGCAAGCACATAATTAATGCTCCTGTGCCTATTTAAAGCATTTGTACACATGCCCCTTCCTCGCATGTGTCCTAACATGCAAACAGACGAGCGAGAAAGTGCCTGACGTTGTCCTATATAATACGAGGGCTTCAAACTGCTGTGCATCGTCTGCTGTAAATATTACTGTACTGAGTGTCATTTTGCAGAGCACTGATGCAGACAACCACATGGTGAAGAAAGCAGGTATCAATGCCAGGATTTAATCTCATCTTCCAATGAATCCTGTATTTAATCAAGTGAAAATGATTGATTTATACGAAATGCATATTTTTTCCACTGGTCATTGTAATTATGAGGAGAATTTTGGGTCAAGTCACACATATGATTTACTATATACCAACGAATGTTTACACTTCTTTTCAATTATTGCTGGGCAGGACAGGCTGAAATATTTCACTGGCCAACAATTAATGTAGGTAAAAATGTACATAGTGAGACACCATGCAAGATGATAAATGTTTTTTGGTTTTTTTTCCAGGCTGTAGCAGTTGAGACTGTAGGCAAGGTGAAGCCCATGACTTCCTGTCTCCTGAGTAACATAATGTATTTAGATCCCGTTCAAGTGTTGCTTGGAAATAACGACATCGTTAAAGCGCGGGGCTAATTAAGCGGGACGAAATAGAAATACATGGATCTAAGTGTGACTGACAGCTGGACCTTGTTCACCTCCGTCGCTGGGGGGGATTTTTCTCGGCGACGTCCCTCAGCAACAGTCAAATGATGCCTTCAGGTGCACGCCGGGAACCCCTACTCTTTCACTTCCACTGCCTTTTGGTTTGAAAGTATAGGCTAATCTTCAAATGTAACATACCCAGTCCCAAAGAAAGAGATACCTGCCCTCTTCTAACAACCACTGAAATTGTTGATACAGTGTTTAGAGAGGCTCCACTTCACAAAAGTAACAGTTAAAGTTACTAACCAACCAAATATGCGCTCCCAGAAAGATCCAATACCAAGAAGTCCTCATGTACATAAGCTTTTTCAGTAGTCACATTTACATTACAACGGATTAAACTAAACAACAACCTATAGAGAATGATTCAAGTGGCAACTCACTGTGACCACACCCATGGGTTGTGCCTACTGCCGTTTTGAAGCCTTGAGTTTATCATTTTGACCAGCGCCATCTTGTTTTTGTTTTGGAACCAGACGTAGGAGCAGGGGTGGGTCTGACTGAGAGGCGCCCACCTACACCTGCAACCATGCACCAATTGGAAGGTAATATCTGTCAATCACCCTGAATCCATGCTCCAATGCTTACAGTGTTTATTGTCTATTTTATTATAAATGAGAGCACCATTTACAAAATGAACTTCATGCTGTATTAAAGAAGACCTGCAACTACAGATTGAGACCCTGAACTCATCAGGGAAATGTTTGCTGACGTTATAAATTAAGTGATAATTAGGGTCATCTTCTCATAGACTTCTATAGAAACCAGTGGAGTCGCCCTCTGCTGGTCATTCCAGAGAATACAGGCACTTCAGCATTGGCTTTATTTTCCGGACCCGGAGACTGCATCCATCAATTTATTTTCCCAGCTGCCTGTTGCACACAATCCGACACAAACACACCGTCTTGGGGCCGTAGCGGGTCAACTCGCAGTGGCGAGATTTCCGACAGTGGTCGACGGCCCTGAAGTCTCGATGCACTTCCCATGACCATATTTGGGCGGGCGTCTGTGGCGCGCGAGCCCCACACCGACTGGTGGCGGGGGGGGGGAGAAAGAAGAGAAGAAAAAGATCGTTTGTCTGTTTGTCTTTCACCAGAGGGGGAAAGAACATCCAAACGCAGTGAGTCACAAAAGTTTTTGTGCGCCTCACGTTCCGAGAAGAACAACTGCTTCCTGCTGGCGCGAGCGACGCCGCACATTCCCGGAGAGTCAGTGGCACGCGCAGCGGCGGCAGCGACCAGCCTCCACACCGGGGACCTGCTCCTGACACTCAGGTGAGCGGAGCGCTCACACACTCCCTTTTTCCAATTCAACGTCACGAGAAAAAATTGCCTCTGTACGCCTTTTGGATGATTAAAGCAATCTTTTGAACCATGTTTTTTTTTTAAATTATTATTATTATTTTATTTTTTTTAATGCGTCAGCTGCACAGACTCGTGCTGTCTTTGTGCAGGCTGGTTCATTTGCACCTGTTGATCTCACAGGAGTTAGAAAAAATAATTAGAATTTAAGCCCTTTGTTTTTGTTTTTTTGTTTTTTTCAAGGAATCTTCTAAAGTTCTGCTGTTGCCCAGGTGATATGAAAGAATGTGTGTGAGTGACATGTGATGGATCCCGTGAGGCGGGGCTTTCGACCTAAGGGACCGGACCCGGTCCACTTGTTGTGAGAGGGAAATCTGCATCCATGCTACACGATGCTGTTGGATAGCTGTAGCATCTATAAACATCCACAACAGGATGCCGGAAACCTGATCGGCAGCTTAAGTTTGTCTCTGAGTGGAGATCCATCTGGGTGAAATGTTGCACAATCTTGGCTTTACTGAAAACTCCCAACAGGTGGACAAGGTTGCATGGGATTCTGCTTTATTGTTGTTGTTTTCAACCATATTTGTGTGTTTTTGTATGTGCTCACACACACACACACACACACACACACACACACGCGCGCCTTTGCAACGCAGCAGCATCACATCAGACAAAGATGAAGCATCATCAAATTTGGCTTTTTTTTTCTTTTCTTTTTTACACATGAGCCTGTTTGCAAACATTTCAAAATGAACTCTTTGAAACGTTTGCAAACTCGCATTTGAAGCGGTGCCATACAGATTTTCCTACAATAAGTCTCATATTTCTCTGAGAAAAGAAAAGAGGGTTGAGAGCTTTTGATCATTATTTAATTTTAACCCCTTTTGCAGCGGACACACAGATCGTGCTGAGCTTTATACTGTGTGTGTGTGTGTGTGTGTGTGTGTGTGTGTGTGTGTGTGTGTGTGTGTGTGTGTGTGTGTGTGTGTAAATCAATTTTATGCATTGGGAGATGCCTGTGGAGCTCTCTCTCTCTCACTCACTCACTCACTCACTCACTCACACACACACACACACACACACACACACACACACACACACACAGACACACCCACTTCATCTAGAGCCATCTTTTACCCCAGTGATAGCAACAGCAATTGCAAACCTGTAATTTACTTGCATTTTTTTTTTATATTGACAGTGGTCAGATGTGCAGCAGATTAAAAGGGGAGTAAAAACAAAAACAAAAAAAAAATCACATTCTATAGTTCATCAACTGCATTTAGCTGCAGTCAAACAGAAAAAGGAACAATTCTAACATATCTGAATGTGTAATTCACGGAAACAATCTTTGCCTGTTCGCTTGATGGTCGAAATGATGTGCGGCCCTCTCTCCTTTTGTGAAGAAGCTGGCGTGTGGAGGTCGTAACTCCACTCTAGAATAATTATTTTGAGTCCATTAGTCATTAATTAATCATCACCTCCTATTATTATACGGTGGATCAAACCTGTCTATTGAAAAAAAAAAAAAAGAGAGAAAAAGCTGCCTCCCCAGAGTTTTCCCCCTGCTGCACAGTCAAAGAGACGAAGAGTTCTGTTCGGAAGTATGCAATTAATTATAGCATGACTTCAGAGCGTCACTTGTATTGTTGTCTTGTAAATTCGGATTGTTTTTTTGTCTTTTTTGTCTTTTTACTATGGATGTGGCATTATTGCCTCCGCGTGGAGACCGAGTGGCTGCTATTTTTGACCGCAGCGTTGGCTGCTGGAGTGAGTGTTTTTCAGGGTGACAAAGGATGTATTATCTGTGGCTTGATGAGCAAAGATGTGCGCCATTGTTTAAGTTTCTGTGCGCGCGCGGCTCTCGGTGATTTCCCCTCCTCGGCTGTGGCGCAGACGCCCTTTGCAAAAGCTCACACAGCTCGTCAATTCCTGGGATTTTTTTTTTCTCTCTCTGGCAATCAGTTTCCGAGTCAAAGTGCCCGTCATGTGCCCTGACAACACCGACTCCGGGAGATTTCGGGAGGAGACGGCAACAGATGCACTGTTTCTTTTGCTGGATTATAGATTTTGCGTTATCGTCAGGTGCATAGGTCACAGCAATGTCTACCCCCCTTTTTTCTCCCGTCTGCATCAAATCCACTGGAAAGCCTGTTAAAGATTTGACTCAGAAAGTGACAGTCTGGTCCATTAAGTCTATAAATCCCTAAACGACCACTCACATAATCACATCGATGGCCACTGATGAGGCTTTTGGCGCCGTCTTAAATGTCATAGTTTTTATCATAAGTGAGACTAGAGCAATAATCTGCTTTGGAGTTATGGTTTAAATGTATATCTGATGTGGTTAAATGAAGTTGGAGTGTGTGTGTGTGGGGGGGTCATAATGTGCATTTGATTCAATTACATTACTGTCAATATCATCTTAGGAGGAGATGGTTAATATTTCCCCTTTTCATTTTGGAGACTCGGGGGGAATGTAATAAATTAAATGCATGCTCCTAATTACATAGATTTCTTTCTCAAGACAAAGAAACAGAAGCCATTCTCTCTCTGTCTCTTCCCCTCTATCCTCTCTGTCTCTCTCTCTCTCTCTCTCTCTCTCTCTCTCTCTCTCTCTCTCTCGGTCCCAGCCCCTTTGAAACACTCCCCACTCTAAAGGATGAAGCTCTTTTCACGCTCAGACAGACACTTAGGGGAAGAGCTAAACAACAAAAGACTAATGACCGAGAAAGGTGGGTTTTTTGCAAAACCGCCCAAAGACTAATCTCGAGTCCGTTTGAAGCTGCCAATGAGCGGCCGCTGCAGAACACAGTGTAAACCTGGCTACGTGATCGACCCGCCTTCTGTCCGATGCATACTTTGGAGACGTCAAAACGGGAAAGGAATGCAGGAACGTCACTTGATTCTTGAAAATGATCCATGACTCTGAGCTGATGTGACGTGACATTGGTAGACTGAGATACAATATAGGGGGAGGGATTATTTTGCATGCACGTGGACCGTCTGTATGGCGGTTAAGCGACCAGACTGTGGCCTGCATGTGTTGATGTATTGCTCCTCATGTTTGGCTGCGTTAAGGCGAACGCATTATAACATCAACGGTCCCCTTTTTATCTCTTTTTTTTTCACCAGCCATTGTAGAATTCCATTTACCTGTATTTACCAGCTCCTTTTTCCGTCTGCCGTTACCATAGAGACACTCCATTTCTATCAGCAAGGCGGCTTAGGCTGCCGGGCTCATCGGCTCTCACAGGAGAGAGACACTGGCGAGCGAGTGTTTCCCTGGCACGACTTTGACACCAATGTAGCGAAAAAGGCATTTACTTGGCTTTGACAGGGTTTCCTTGGCAGCCGGGCGCCCCGCCGCCGGTGGCACGTCGACCCGTTTTGCCACTGTGGGGTTGACGGCTGAGACAGAGTGAAATCCGGTTGGGAGCGATCCACTCCTGTAATTGAAATGAGTTCACCTGGGAGACAGCTGCTCTGCGGTGCCTGTTAGCTGTCACCCGTCGAATGCTTACCAGCCTGCATGTAGCGGATGTGATGTGATGCTCGAGCAGTGTGTGTGTGTGTGTGTGTGTGTGTGTGTGTGTGTCTCACCATAGTTCGAAGTTATAAAACATTTCCCCCCTGTTTTAGCACAGCAACGGAACGTGCCTCGGGTATTTCTGCAGCTCCTAAAGATGTCATGTCAGTAAAACAGAAGTCACGCAGTGGAACATAAAGAGTTGAACAATTTCTCACCTCACAATCACGAAGCCTGTGATGTTCAGAGGCAAGATGCACATGAATGCAATTTTTGTGGTTTCTCAGCACCCGAACAGGACTTTAAATCTATACAATGGATGCACAGTAACTGTCTAATGGTGAAAATATTGAATTCTAAACTTAAAACGGTGTCACCGGCTTTGGTTTATGTAGAAACCAGAGACTGTATATATGTAAAGATGGACGTCGCATATCCACTTCCTCCCGTGCAAAAATTAATGCGGCTGCCGCCATGTTGCGCTTTTGACATAGTTTTGAGCCAGAGTCTGTTTTCGGAGTGTAGGTCAGATATAGTAGTAAATGTATATATATATCCATGATACATATGAATGTAGGTTCACAACCCTACGGTTGATGAACCATCAATAAATAAATCATGGATAGAAAAATGATGAATCTTAGAGAGTCTTAGTTAAACCTAGTACATTATTATTGTAATATAAATCAGTGTAGAATGGATCACAACCTATGACAACCATTTGGCTTTAGCTGAATATTTATACACACCTTATGATTGAAAACAGTGGCACTATATCTGTCACGTTGGGAAAATATAGGAAATCACTATGTGAAGTGGAAACAGAGGGAAATTCCAACGGTTGCTCGCTGGTGGCGCGCTGCAAAAGACCCTTTGATTATATCTTTCACGGAACGAGTATCGACACTTCAGTCTCCTCGAGTGAAGTGTGGACACTCCAAATGGATAGCAGATGTCAGCCTCCTGGATCGATGGCATACATATACCGTCCTTTGGCTCAGCCAGTGGAGCAACTCCTACCCATGAATTTCTGGCATCTTCGTCCGAGCTGGAAAGCCGAACTGTGTGCCGCGCTGACTGACAGCAGTCACACCCGCCAATATGGTTCCCCTTTTTCTACATCCGTTCGGTGTAATCACTATGATTTCGAAACAGCCAACCTTGAGTGTCGTCTTCAAATTGAAGAGAAAAAGCTGAGAATCTCTTTCCGCCAGCCCGCGGAGCTAATTGTCCTCAGCTACGGTTACTTTTTTTTAAAGCAAGAGTGACTATTGTGTCCTCTGCTGGTTTTTGAAAAGTCTGAACAAGGCCCCCAGCCCACGGTTCATCGCTTCCCATTCACACAGATGTAAAGACATTGGCTGTCAAGGGTTGAAAAGGGCGTCTGACTGTCTGCGTCTGTCTGACGGTCCTCTGAAGCAACTTCTCCGTCAATCAAACCCTCTCTCTTGTGTCCTCGTCAGTCCTTTATCCCTACGAGCAGGGATGAAAGTCATGAGCGTCAAGCTTCACCCCCCCCCCAGTTGCTAGGCAGATGTGTGAGCTGTAGAATTCACTGTCATTTATGTGATTAATAACCTTGCAATCAGTTTGGTTTTTTTTCACTTGAAATAATTGGTCCTTCTTCCACAGTGTCTTGAAATGCACTTGAAACTGATAAATGTATTCTGTGACAGTGAGGACTTAGTGACTGGCTTCAATATCCAACCGCAGGTATTTATAGACGCCCAACCTTCTGTCAAGATTCAAAGGATTAACTCCCAATAATGGGCGTATATAGGAGGTACATAATGAATTCATGAAAGAGGCGTTGACATAAAAAAATAATAGCACTAATTATGTGGCTCTGAAGTTAGTCACGTGAAAGGCAGAATATTTCAATTTTCTCCTTACACAAAACAGAATGACAGGTTGTGAGTGAGAAGCTGCCATACGTTAAAATTTGCCAGAAAATAATTATTTAATGTTGAATATATGTATATGCCTGTATTCCTTTTTTCCTCAATCACGTTCTGTTTTTAATATTTCTGGTTAATACTATTTAAAACTGATAATTTCCCATGTCATACATTCATTTATGACGGATTTTAGGCACAGGGGATTCAGGAAAAATCATCTTGCTAAGCCAACCGACTGTACAGAAGTGAATGAGGCTTCACTCCTCCGATCCGACCATCTGCAAGAAAGCGTACGTGTTTTCCGAAAAATGTTGAAGCATTTCTTACGGTAGACCGCTGTATGGTACACCCACCAGTGTCATTTTTCATTGTCTACATGAACTAAATGCACAGTGGTCGGGCGACGCCGATTGCCGCTGAGCGCGTCATGTCAACGCCCAAACATCTCAGCGGAGGTGATCTTCTGCTTTGCGGCTTCAACTGTTTTTGATTGTACCGTTTGTCGAAGAAAAAAACAAAAAACACATTCACGTCCAACCAACCCCACAATTAAAACCGCAGTTTCCAGTTTCCCTGTTGGAAACTCACCGGCTCCACTGAATGATCCTAATTATCTCCGCCCAAGACGGTTACGTGATAAGTTTGGTTTGTTTGTTTGTTTGTTTGTTTGTTAGCAGGAGGACTCAAAAAGTCAAGGACGGATTTACGTGAATTCTTTTAGGTCTTTGGGCATGGCAATAGGCGACAGGTGGTATCCGGTGAAAAAGCGTGTAGGCTGGGCGTTGCTCAGCCTCGGCAGAGGTCTGCGCTCTCGTGACGTGGTGCGCCATGGCAGCTTACGTGGCAAGTTACATCTTTATTGTGGAAGAGGAGGAAAGTGTAAATATTTGATCCTCGATCATGTGACCTTTGTTGCACACGTACGCACAAGTTGTTACTCTCTTCATTATTTGACTAAATTCCCTGTAAACCTCGCAACTGAAATTAGCCATCTGTAAAACTCTCACATCTAAGCGTAGCGTCTACTTAGCTCTATTGTCTGGCTTCTTTATTTTTAATGATATGTGATATGTGACATTGCTCCTGTGGAGGTCTTATGGCTCCGAGCTCGCCGCGGCTCCTCGATTTGCATATTTTGTACAAAGTGTGGTCCCATAAATAAAGGTCGAGTGACTACGAACTGACCGAACTAAAAGGGGGAAGATAAATTGCAAACCTTTGGGGCATCAGCCAGACAGACCTAGAGCACACCTTCCGCCGAGGAAGGGTATAATTACGTGGAGAGAGAGCGAGGGGGTGATTAGGCAGCTGATCCGACCACAAGAAACCCCCTGAACCGGCGGTGTTTCTACAAACAACCAGTTACATGAATATGATCCCACCGATGATGGTGATGACTCCTTCACGCCGGAACCCTGCCGATCATTGTTCCCGCGGCTGGCGTGTTCGTCAACCTGATGTTTGCTCTCTGTGTCCGCAGTGAGACATCATGACAACGCTGCTGGACCTGAAGAGCAGCGTGCTGCGGCAGGTGCAGAGGAGCCAGTCGCTGAGGGGCCGGAGGGAGCCGCCGCCGCCGCCCAGCCCCGGCAGCCCCCTCACGCACTGTCCCGGACCCTTGGCTCGCGGGTGAGTCACTGGGGGGCATCACTTGTGTACTTATACCTGTCGCTGAGTACAGTCACTGGGATCTGGCCGCAACAAGGTTTTTTTTTCGGTGGGGAATTTGCTGAACATTCGTCGCTTGCAGCTTTTTCATTTTGCATAGCGAGTCATGGTTTTGCCGAGGTTTCATGTCTGTAAATTCTCTGCTGTTGTTCACTGATGAAAATGTCGCGCAACTGAAGATGAAGGTTGTCAACGTCAATGCCCGAGTGACAAAGGAGTTTGCGCGTGCTCACGCGAGTAAACACAAATGATGGATGAGCGCAACGCGTTTTAGGTCTGAACGGACCGTTACACAGTGGGCAGGCACACACACCCGTTGCATAACGTGTCCCCCAGCAAGTTACAGACATGACACCCATTTGGTTTGTTTTTCGCGTAGGCTGTCAGTGGTAGCGCCCACATTCATCAAATTACACCTTTTTTTGCATCCAACGTAGTTGGTTTCTCTGGTTCGTGTCCCAGCAAGTGAACAATATCTCATCGTAGAGAACAGGGGGATTCCCCAATAGTCAGTCTCGCCTCCATATTGACGCTTGGCGTCGAGCGCGCTTCGAAAAGTTGAACTTTGCTCAACCGCCGTCGCACACGACGCAAGCTGAGCCGAGCAACAGAAGCACAGTGCGGTTCAGCAATGCGTAGTGTCTCCAGCACACAACACCAGTTTCTCCGTGACTTCATTTCTAGCCACAGTTGTTATTGAGTTGAGTGCTGCCATTAAGGATAATTAAGCTTCAATACATTTATTTTTTTTTTTTTAAATTGCACTGAGGGTAGCTCAGAATTATGACAGCTTGTCAAAAACTGGCAGCAAAGGCTCATAGAGCAATAATTCTTGCCGTGTTATTAATTTATTTTCCGTCCTGCTTAAGCTACAGATCACTTCTTGTCACCAGTGTTTTAATGTGGCTGGCTTTTGTTCCACAGTGACTTGCTGTGAGGAGGCCGTGCCCCCCCCCCCAAGGACACATCACTCTCGCTATTACATGCACAGTCAGGCTCTGAGGGGATCACAAATGCTGCGTACTTGTATATCAGTTTACACCGCATGGTTTTCACGTCCAAACGTCTCCTTCAGCGTGGGTTGCACAAGAGCACTGCGAAATTCTGTTTCTTTACTCGATCGACGAAGACGAAACGTCGAAAACATCAAGACATGCTTTGCACATTACAGTAAAACGTGGCGCCTAAAGCAAACTAGAATGAATAAGAAATAAAAACAAAACATATTGATACGAGTGTATGGTTGTTGTTCTTTTTTTCTTTTTTTTTACAAAAGGTCAAATTAAATCATACAAACTGTTTAAATTTACACAATGTATCTGACAAAGACGCACATTTTCGCAGCAAACATAAAACAGACGACCCAATCACCCTCTACGTGTTATGTCTGTATGTTTTCTTGTGTGTGTGCTTTTGTAATTCATGTGTACGTGTAACTGCGTTTTTGGTACGTGTGTCCAACACATAAATATGGTCTTCGTTAAGGTTAGAAATAAGTGTGAATTTCTCAAACAAATTATTTACTTCATTTGCTTCAAACAACTGCTTTGTTATATGTTGATTTGTTTATGTCATTGTATGTGTATGTAAATTCTCGTGCATATACAGTATACATATTTGCCTATTATTTTTTGTATAAATGTGCATACACTGTATGACCTATATGTATGTATGTATGTATATATGTATGTCCGTATCTATTAATGTATGTGTATATGTACTGTTTATATGTATTGTGTTTTCTGTGTATAGTATGCTTTATGTACTGTACCTATTTTTAAATGTGTATTTTGCTATTATTATTTTTTATATCCTGTTATACTTTTACGTTTTCTCCTATGATGTTGTCTTATTACTGTCTCGTGTCACTTGTAGCTTGTCAGCTCTGTGTCCTTGACAGCGTTGGACAATAAACTGGACTTCTGGATCCTGTCTGATCCTTTCCAAGGATTACACCATTTTTTTTCTTCTGCTGTTAAAGGTTTTTCTTTTGGAGTTTTACCTGCCTTGCTTCATGACGCAGGTATAGTCAAGCATCCGTTGTTTTTGTTTTTTTTATCAGTCTTGTTTTGAAGCTCCATCTGAAGCCAAAAAAGTAATCGTATGAACCCAAGGTTTCTATAGCAACCTAAACACGGGGCTGCTGCCACAATGTGAACTTACACTTGTAACGACGACTATTTCTATTTTTAACATGGAAGATATCCTAAGATGCCGTGTTGAGGACTGATCAATTTTGGATTGGAGAGACCAATGCTATGCCTATACAGAGGACCTTTTGGGGACTTGTTTCATGTATATTTTTTATTTAATGTTAATCCTGTTTGTTAAAACTATCTCTAATTTTTAATTTCTTTTTTGAGTTTAATATAAAACCTCCTCTGACAGAACCCCATTTGTGTTCTTCTTTGACGAGTGATTTGAACTGTCAGTATCTCACCTTTTTTTCTCATTTCCCCTTTTCCAGCTCCCTAGCGCTGCGGCTTTCACACAGAGCCTCAGCTGAGCTGTTCCCTGAGCGCTCATCATTAGAGGCAGGACCGTATGTTACGACCGGCCTTGCGCTCTCACTTTAATTGAGAATTTGCAAATGAGGCCGTGTAGATGTGGGCCGCTGTGTCCGGAGCTGTTGACCCCTCGGTGCAGTCGACTGTCAGTGCTGAGCTCTCTGGCACTTTTTAATTAAGTCGAACAAAATGCGCCTTACGCCTCCATGTGAGAGGGTTATGAAGTCAAATCCACACGACACTGTCGGAGATGAGCTTGACCAGGCGTTATACGGCAAAAAAAACCCCCAGGCATTTCTATTGAAATTGATATTTTGTTTGCCTGTTGTTTGTCGACAACACGTGAACGTCGTATCACACCAGACTTCACTGGATTTGAATCGCGAGCTTGGTTCAGTCTCATTCATAGATTGACAGTAAGGACAATTTAGAACAGACAAAAGCATCGTCCTGTGAAAAGAAAGTAATACAATGAGAGGAAGGAACATCCACTACACTGGCTTCACTTTCAATCCAGGGATTTTTTTCTTTGACCTCAGCAATACTTAAGCTGTAGATGGTGCTGTAGTACTGGTGTGTTTGAGGAATAAGCAACGAATAGCTTTAATCCGAACTTCCATCCTGAAGTCTGTAAATCTCAGAGTGGCCCTTTGCCTGTTTTAAAATGGTTCAAACCCGACCGCCGCTCATTGTCCCACACAGTGAGCAACTGCGAAACACAACTGAGGAAGCCGCCAAGTTGGAAACCATTTCCCCCCCAGGCCACGGTTCAGTCTGTCAGTATTTTCTAGTCGAGAGACCGGCCGGTTCTCTCACCAGTTACTGAATGAATATTGAGCGCTTCCATCGGAGCTGTTGTGATCGTACCACGGCGCCGAAGCCTTTTTCACCTGTAGCGCTCTGTTGTTTCACCAACCTGTGTAATTGAAGTCAAGACAAGACGGTCTCGTGTGTGGCGTCGAGGGGACGATCCTTGTCACAGTTGCGATGGGAGCTGAAGGCTGATATTATTCACCGACACCCGTGAGGAATCCGATTTTTAAAAAATCCTCTTATTTTTATTAGAATGCATACAGACGTCACATTGTTTTTCATGCTGCACTATGAATTGCCTTTGCCGTGTTATTTTGAAGTTTGACGTGAGGGTTCTGCTGTCACGGTCAACCTCCCGGTTAGCAACGTTTAAAAAAACCCACAATGTTCATGTTTGTTTATTTATGCTGTCCTTCTGATTGACTCCGAAGATGGGGAAACCTAATTGAAGAGTTTGAATGGATATCAGAAGGGGCTGTTTCCTAGCAACATCGAATCGGTTTGTTATTCTGGTAGCGTGTGTGTGTGTGTGTGTGTGTGTGTGTGTGTGTGTGTGTGTGTGTGTGTGTGTGTGTGTGTGTGTGTGTGTGTGTGTGTGTGTGTGTGTGTGTGTGTGTGTGTGTGTGTGTGTGTGTGTGTGTGTGTGTGTGTGTGTGTGTGTGTGTGCGTGCGTGCGTGCGTGCGTGCGTGCGTGCGTGCGTGCGTGCGTGCGTGCGTGCGTGCGTGCGTGCGTGCGTGCGTGCGTGCGTGCGTGCGTGCGTGCGTGCGTGCGTGCGTGCGTGCGTGCGTGCGTGCGTGCGTGCGTGCGTGCGTGCGTGCGTCAGATCAAAATGAACTGTATTTTGACTGGCTGGGCTTTATTTCTGCTCCTAAACACGTCATCCCCAAAACTCGAAAACAAAACATCCCAGACTGTCGGGACAAATCCTCAAGCTGTTTGACTGAGGATGAGACAGATTTGTGGATGGAAGAATGCCCTGGATGGTTTCAGATTGGATGAGGCGAGAATCGAGTGTCTCCTAAACCAAGTATCACAGTCTATTGAAGCTTATTTGTACTATATGTGCAAATGAGGACGAAAAAAGAAAAAAAAAGAGTCCACTCTCTGTTTCAGCGGAACAGCTTTGTTTGTGGAGCCATGCACAGACCGTAGCCTCAGCTTCTGTGGTTTCAAGTCTCAAACACTGGCCGTGGTGGTGTTTCAGATGAGAATAACAACTTTTCTTTTCTTTTTTTTACAGTTTTAGTATTTAGCGATATCCACTAACGAAAGTACAAACTTTTTTTGCAAAATAGTTTTGATGATGTCTAAACAATAAGTTCATTTGATCGAGAGAAAAGTTTGTCATCAACTTTGATTATTGAACCATCAGGTAAGTATTTACTTAAGATTTCCAAAAGCCACTGGCTTGTGAATACCAGTGACAGTACCAGTCAAAAGCGATCTGAAGTAATTCTTTGCAATCAATAAATCCATAATATTCCATAGATTAAGACAAGACTGGCACTCCGTATATCGCAGACCCAACAGTCGTCTTGAATTAAGTCAAGCTGCACCAAATTGTACACACTCATAGACATCAGTCTTCAAAATATGCAGGATTTCATCAAGATTGCATCTATCCTACAACGAGTCAGGCACTCCACTTTTAATTTGTTAGTGGGTTTTCGTCGCCAGTGCGAACCTGATCAACTCTCCCAGCGTGGCGGCCATTAGTCTTCATCAATACCTCAGGGGTTTTGCCATCCGCTTCCCCACCATGGTGAGAGTCAGTGGGTGCTAGGATGGGCTGCCACGCGCCCGCTGTGATGCGATGACGCTAATAAAGGAGCGTGACGGGGCCCCTGTGAGCGGCTCTTCTGCATAATGTTGCGGGGAGGAGGCTGGAGCTGGAAGGGGGGGTGGAGGGAGAGGTGATTCCCAAGGTGTTCAGCCAGCTACCCCTTCCCCCCTGAATTTGCCCGTATCACCATGACAACTGGGGCCGGCGGGAGTCCGGGGATTCACTCACACCTGGAGGAAGCAGAAAACACAATTTGCATTTTCGCACAGAGCTCCGCTCACCATAGCAGATCAACTCGGTTGATGCGGAGTGCAGACATGTTGGAGCGTTCACAGCTCTGGGTCCAGACCCCAGCTTTTTTTTGGTCGGCTTCATGAGATTATGTTGGCGTTTGATAGATAATCAACAGAACTGCAAGCGGTTGGAGGCTGGCAGCCGGTCGCGAGGAGGAAACACATCATCTTTATTGACAGATGCTCCTGCGTAGACAGGGTGCGATGTAGTGTCACTGAAGCCCACTGTGTTTTTGATCATTAGAAAAATGTTCCGATGCTACAGCGATGAGTGCGCTCCGCCTGAGTGTAAATTCACCTCTCTTTCCCAGTGTTTCATCTCCATCTTTAGAGCCGGATTGTCATTCAGCATCCCTCTTCTTGGCAGGGTTTCCGAGGAGAGCGCAGAGTTCTTTGAGCGTATGAATGCTGTCCTTCAGAAACAGGAGAACATGCTGCGGGCTGCCCAGGCTGAGGTAACCCCCCCACCCCCCCAATGTTTTTTACCTTTCAATCTGTTGCATATTTCAAGCACGTGCGAGTAGCGAGAAAGGCCCCGGCGCTGTCATTTGGTCACACCGCCGGCCGTGGCCAGACTGACGTCAGTGGGCAGAAGGGCCCGGGTTGAGTCGGGTGCCCCGAACGCTGGAAGCTCAGCTGTGACCAGCTTCTGTCAGCGGCTATGTTCAGCTCCTCCTGCTGCCACCGCACACGAGGCAACGATGCCCTATTCACACGTTTGCTGAGAGCTTGAGGACTTCACTTTTGTTTCATTATCTCCTTTAAGAACTTCCTTTTCTGATCTGCTCTCCTAATTTTCAAAAATTAGGTTACATTTTTTTACACAAAAACGTTATAATGAGCTGCAAGACTCTTCATCGTCATTGTACTGCAGCAGACTACGACACACTCGTTGAGATTATTAAAAAAAAATTGATATACAAGCGTACAAATATAACAAAGGAAATGTCTACGTCTATAAAAGAAATAATGCATTATTCATGATACATGTATGTGCTAAATGAACAATGAATAATCAGCAGCATTTGAAGTCCAACAGCTTAGATATATGATGCATTATGACGTCAGGAAAACCCCTTTGGTGTGACTCATCATTTGTGAAGCTTTGTCATATTTTTGAATACCATCACTGGAAGGCAAGAGTAAAGGAATCGAGGTAAGAGTGTACCCGTTGAGTAAAGGGATGATTGAGGGTCAACTGTTCGTTCTTGCTCTGACCGTATCGTCTCCTCTCTCCAGTTCTCACTCGGAACACCCACGCTCCCCTTTGTCTGAACTGGTTTTTGTCCCGTCACAGTGCCAGAGAGTGGCCTGCACAGTGCCGCCGCCCCAAGAGCATGTGGACCAGGCCTTCATCCCCGACAGAATCAGCAGGACAGAGGTGCGTCGGCTCGGCCCCTTTGTGTGTCTCACCGTCGTTTCAGCAGCGGGGAATTCATTTGAAAAGTCACAATAATAGAGCGCAGTTGTTGTTGCTGTTGTTGTTGTTGTTGTTTTCATCCCCGCTTTTGACGCGCAGCAGAGCAGAAAGCGTGAAGTCAAAGGAACGCGAGCTTTTATTTCTGAAGGGTTGTTATTAAGTGGAGCGTGTTTTTTTCTTCTTCATGTAGCTGGACCTGCTGTATGAGGAAGCTGTGTACACGGTGGTCAACAGGGTCGGCGTGCCTCCGCCGGAACATGTGAAGAGTGACGAAGAGCTGTTTGCCTACCTGCTGAAGGTATCCATCCGTCCTTCCGTCCGTCCGTCCGTCTATCTAATCGTCATTCATCTGGTCTCGTCTCATCCATCGATCGTAGACGCATCGGAAAAACTAACCAGCTCCATTGTGCCGCAAATCTGTCGTGAGGCCGCAAATCTCCGAGGCAGATGATCTCGGCCGATTCCACATCAGAAGCAGCGTCACCGCGAGCAACGACATTACATCGGTTCAGATGTCGTGCTGATGATTTTGGCCTCTTATGTCCGGAGTTAGGGGCTGTGTGTGTGTGTGTGTGTGTGTGTGTGTGTGTGTGTGTTTCTTCAAGGTGTGTGTTCCCAGCAGGTCGGGTGCTGACAGAGGCTCTGACATAACCGAAGATGTTATTAAAGAATTTCAGTGATGTTTAAAGTGGGTGTTTTTTTTGGGGGGGGGGCAGTACATGTCCGTTTTTTTTTTTGTTAATTCTTAGGAAGCTGAATATTTTCTATTACATATATTGATGCATATATGCTGTGTTTGGTGTGCGGTCCTCTCACCAAGGTGTTTGATATGGGCGAAGAAGAACACGACATCATTCTCCAGAAAGTCCAAGAATCCAAGGTGAGGTACTACTTCATTTCCATCCCGTGCTGATATGAACATGCAGTTATTTAGTTATACAAGACTATGTGTGTCATATTGGTACATTTTGACGTTGGAATCTCAGGTGTTTCCACTGATATCTTCTGATGCAGATAGTTTGAACATTGCAGTCGTAATAAGGTGAAAGCACGGTCCGGAGAGCCGCGATGCGCTAATGCCCTTGGAGAGTTCTTCTGCGCTTGACTGCCAGGGACTCTTCAAATGTGTCTGTTAGGAACCGTGAGCCCTTTTGAAAAACGGTGTGACGGAGTGAATATGTTTGGGTTAGTCCGCTTTTGGTGGGACATTGAGTCTTTTCTGCCTCGTGACTCACCAAGCTGTGAGAAACCAGATGAAGCATAGTGGCGTCGATTCATTTTTTCACACTCGTTTCTATCGCATGCTGATATTCAGAATGACGTACTATAAATGCACCGTAACGCGCTCACTGCATGACCTTGGCTCTTATCGCGTTCACAGTTTGTCACTGAGCAGCTTGTGATTTCCTTTTTCCCCCCCCGCAGCGAGCCAGTTTTTCCTTGAGAGTTTCTGTCATGAAAGCAAAGAATCTGATGGCCAAGGACGCGAATGGTGAGATCTTTCAAGCGTTAGAAATAAGCCTTTGATGAATTGCAAACAAAAGTGTCCTGTGGAATATCGGGCCACAATGTGGGATTGAAGGTTTAAACTGCGCTCACTCTCGGCCTCCGCTGTATAGTTTTCAGCACTTGAGGACAATAGACTTAGATAAGTGCACTCTGTAGTGATAACACGAGCGATGTTGTGGGTCTAATACGACACACGAGGGGTATGATACCAAAGTGTCCATGACCTTTTGAGGTGTCATGCTGAAAAGCTACAGTATAATTTCACAAAATCAGTTTTCAGTGATAGACGCTGTAGTTGATCTACGACTGAAGCCTAAATAAAAGGAACTGACTGGGTAAAAGTATCACTTTATATTCAGTTTCTGTTCATATGAACATGTTTGGATTTTACAATAACTAATGTCCTCTATGTAAGTGTAGAGAAGCCGAAGAGATAAAAGTGCAACATTTCGGACACATGCACAAGTGACACAATGAGAGAGTTCACAGCCATTTAGGATTCGTAGTGAAACAAGTTTTGAAACTTTATAAAAAAAATCTGTGGCTGTCTTAAATTAAATCTGCGTTGGCAAATGTTAAGCCTCATATTCTAATTGAGACTTACATAGCGTGTCATCGAAATGAATATCTGTTATGTGCACCTTCTTTTCATCTTTCCATGCATGGTAACGCATGTAATGAGCTAAAATGTGTCATATTATAATATATATTATATAATTAGCCTGGGGTGGACAGGCTCTTGGTATGAAATCTCAATGGAAGAAAGACACAAACCTGAATTGATAAACGTATTGGTTGAATGTGTATAGAATATGTATATAATATATATTGTGTAATATATGATGTGTGACCTACCGCATATTATGTCAGTAACAAAACAATACATTTTGTGTTATTGAAGAGCTGATCAATTTTATTAATATATTATCGTTCTTTTGTAGTATTTTATAAAGCTGACTGTGGATGTTCCGTTACTTCCCTCAAACATATCAAACCAGGTTATGTCCACTCTCCAACGTGAGCTGGAATAAAACTCAAACCGGGCGACCGACGTCCACTCGCTTCAGATTACAGTACACCACACGGATTGTACCTGTGGCGATGGCGTCGCCCCTCTCGCGGCCCATAACATCGTCGTCCGTTTCACGTGTGCAATGACCTTTTGCTTTGTGCCATGTTGCGGCCGGCCAGGGTACAGCGACCCCTACTGCATGCTGGGAATCCTGGTGGGCCAGAGCCCCCGGGAGGTGGAGGAGAGGAAGGAGAGAAAGTTCAGCTTCAGGAAGAGGAAGGAGAAGCTGGAGAAACGCTCCAGCACCAAGGAGGTGCTGCCCGCCAGGTGCATCCACGTGACCGAGGTCAAACCGGAGACCCTCAATCCGGTGTGGGACGAGCACTTTGTGTTGTGAGTGCAGCACTTTATTATTATCTCCTTTACAAATTACCGGACGGGGTGACATGTGTGACACAAAGGATTCACAGTTTCGTTTTTTTTCACGCCAACACCCAATGCTGTCAGTCACGTGACCAGTGCAGCACATTTCTCGTCTCTGAGGACGGAGCACTAAAGGTGTTTATTGTTAGTGTGTACTCATTAATGATGATTTCACTGATGATTTCCCTTTCCTCTTTTTTTTATTTTATTTCTTACAGTGAAATAGATGATGCCCACAATGACCTCTTACATTTGGACATATGGTAAGATTCAGATTAATTTTCATAATATTGTGTTGGGTTGGATTAGGTAAAAAAAACAACTCTGAAATAAATTATTTCACATTATTTCTTGCATTGCAGATAACAGAAACTATATGAACTGTATACACAGACAGAAAAAAGACACAAAAGTCTCACTCAACAAAAACATTCACAAAAGTATTCAGCTTTGGCACAATCTCATTTCACAGTATTTTCCAAGGGTTATTAAATTTCTGTCTTTCAATAACATTCAATCTCCAAGCAAAGCGAAGAGGTCTTTTTATGCTGGATGAAAAAAATATTGATTCTTGTTACAATGGACAGTTTTTAAGATTCCTTTTAGTCTCGGCGTATCAGCTGTAGATTGGAAAATCTTCTCTCTTTTGGATTCGCCACAGACTTGAAAACTCTGAGCCGTGTTACACAACAGACAGGACGGAGAGTTATTAATCAGAATTTCAGATTTCTCTGAGCTGGCTCTTGCCTTCCAGTAAACGCCGAGCAGGCTAATGCTTTTTCTTGAACCACAATGGGCCTTGATTGATTGTAGAACATCACTTCTCCGTTCAGCTAATTGCTGTGCAAAGATAATGTAACTGTGTTCTCCAGGGAAATGTGACACTGGTAATAACCTCTGACTCATCTCACTTTCAGGGATCACGACGATGACGTGTCTGTTGCTGAGGCCTGCAAGAAGCTCAATGAAGTCAGTGGACTTCGAGGAATGGGCAGGTAGAAGAAACGACATCATGTAATCCCGAATTACGCCTATTCAGAGGGTGCCCACATTCCCACTTTGTGTAGATGTATATTGGTAATTCCTCATGGATTCATCATCCAGCCGGCACTGCGGGATTCAATAGATGATTCGAAGCTGCCAGTCAAAGGGTCATTCCCATCTCAATTGAGACAGATGTTGCACCTTATGAATTAGGAGGCCTGGGTTCATATTTAATGCTGATAAAGAAACTGACACCTTCCTGCTTGTTAAATCTGGGATCAGTCGGTCTCTCACCTTGAAGAGAGACTGACATATGGGAAAGGCCACTGTTAATAAAGCTGTGCACACGGAGAACACAGAGAGTTCTGTTGGGTCATGGAGAGATCAGTAAATGGCAGACGTGTCTGCTGAAAACCTGAGAAGGCCAACTTTCATCAGGAAATCAAACTCATTCTGCTCTTGTTCCACTTGTGAGTGTCTGCAGATAAGACCATTCGCTAAGCACCTTGCAATGAAAAGCAAAAAAAGTGAAAAGGCGACAAGCAAGAAAGTGTCACCTTCTTCTCCCCCCCGCACGCTGCCCTCTCGCCAGGTATTTCAAGCAGATTGCGAAGTCCGTGCGCGCCAACGGCTCTGCATCGGCGGTCTCCGAGGAGAACGCCGACGACTTCCTCGGCTGCATCAACATCCCTCTGAATGTGAGTGTGAAGTTCAGAACAGAACTCTTTGCGCGTCAGAGGCGGCGGGCCGCTGCGACAGATCAAACGCGACCTCAGTTAGATTCACAATGGATTTCCCCGGACGTACGTCGGTGCCGCTAATCCGGCCGGTCTCCCCCCTTGCAGGAGATTCCGGTCGTCGGCTACGACACCTGGTTCAAGCTGGAGCCTCGGTCGAGCGCGTCCAAAGTTCAGGGAGAATGTCACCTGCTGCTGAAGCTTTTCACCAGCCAGGTTTGTGCGACGGGGATCCAAGGGACGACCTCTTTAGTGCGTGATCATGAAGAATTGCAACCTGTCGATGTTCGTTTTGTTTTGTTTCTTTCAATCAGAGGGACACCACTTTGTCTCAGAGGGACTCGAACGTCTCCGTTCACAAGAAACTGCTGAGTCAGATTGTGGAGTACGAGCACGCCCACGTTAAGGTGAGTCTCCTCCTGCAGTTATGTTGCGTTTTCTAAAGCAAAACAGATTCCCCTGACGCCGGTCAAAGTGCGCTGGAGATGACTTTGGCGATCTCCCACCTATAATTCCAGAGGGAGCCGTACAACTGGAACGGACAGGTTTGTCCTCCAGCGTGGACTGTGCTCACTCACCATGCTGTGCAGACGGATCTCTCACCTCTCCAACAGGCCATCATGTGAGCGTTAATGGAGGGGGGAAATTGATCAAATCAAATATGAAGGCTTCGGCTCCCACGTGGAAGGTAAATGTTTTGTTTTCCCCCCCTGTCCCAGTCGCTGGCAGTGCTACAGCAGCCACCATCGCACCCAGAGGGTGTGCTACTCCCTGCTGCTGCGCCTCCTGAGGACCATCGATGCAGAGTGGGACCCTCCCGCCGTGAGGGGCGACCTGGTAGGTGCTCCGCCGTTGTGCCTCCCAGTAGGTAGAGACCTTTCATGATCTGGAAACAGTCACCTCATTAGCGCAGCTCTTCACTGACATCCATCCAGGTTGGGCTTTTTTTCCCCTACAAGCCTGCGTATAACTGAGGGGGCCCTCTTCCTGTGTCCAGGAGAGGCAGCTGTCAGACAGCTTCCGGCTGTACACGGAGCACTGCCTGAGCCTGATGAAGAACATGCGTCAGGTTTTCCCGTGCACCAGCGCCGCGGCCATTACCCGCTACGAGCTCATGCTGAGGTAAAGTCACACTGCCATCGCTTCTCGTTGCCTCGCCAGAGCACGCTCAGACTCTCACCCCAACACGCACGGGGCGGCGACGACGACCGGCTTGTCACACTCTGTGGCGGAAGCAGTGTCGGAGATGTTAATCAAGTGTTCCTGGCCACAAATTCAATTTAGGGGTTATTTATTCTAACATGTTGTGGTCATAGGCAACAAGGTGCGTTTTGACCAATGCGCAAACGTATTATTCTCTAAATCACATAATTCAATTCAATTTTATTTGTATAGCGCCAGATCACAACATACATTGTCTCATGGCACTTTACACAGTGAGGTCAATATGACAGGGAATAATAATAATGCATCCCTTTCACCAGTGAAATCAGTGGCCAAACCCTGTCATACATGCGCGCGTGACGCCCATATGGTCCTTCGGAGCATCAAACCGAAGATAACAGATTTAGATAAACAGCTGTACACGTGTCAATTGTAGCTCAGGAAAAACACCAAAATCACAAACGTTCATCCTATGGAGACCATGAATGTCCGCGGTGGAATTTCATTGAAATCCATGCTCTGATATTCGAGACACATTGTTCCAGGTCCCATCAAACAAAACAAAGAAGGAAGTTTGAGCAGTGATATGCACGAACTTAGTGAGTCTGTTTCGCATAAATGCCAGCCGGTAAAATCGAGTAATTACCGAAGACACGCGCTGCTGTGTCGGACTCGAGAAGTCGAGCTCTCCGCGGAGATCGATGCCCCGTAGAAGATTTTATACACCTCTCAGAAACACACAATACAGTACATTCATGTCTATTTTGGATTTTGTGGGACGCTAGCCGCATTTAAATTTCATGGGGTCCGGCATTTTGGTCCCCATGAAGGCATTGGACCCCACAAGTACAGTGACCTGAAAGCTGTCTTATTGATTTGACATCGTACTGTAATGCTGTTTCCTGTCTGTGCATGGCAGGGGGATTGGCTACATGCAAAACATGCGGGCGTTCAAGACCGTGTGTCCTCTTCGAAATGAACTGCATTTGGACATCACTACTGCTGTCAAGGTAAACAATGGAATATGCTAAACTGGAAAGTTAACAATAAAGCAAGTTTACTTAAAGGGACCCTGTTGAGCTCTGGACCACTACAGGTGAGATACATGTCCCGTTGCAGATCCCCTTATAATTTGTACTGCATGAAAACAGCATAGGCACAAATTTATACCATCAAACGGTGGAATGTTATATGATAATATATATATATCGAACACAATAGATGGCTTCCAATCACAGAGTGCAGAGTAGTGTACCGTAGAGCTGGTTTGTTTTTGTTAAAGCAGCAAAGTACCAAGAAAAGTACAAAGAAGATGCTTTTCATGCAGCTGAAAAAATGCATTCAACACATTTGTAGGCGCAGAGTACGCATGCGTTACATAATTAACCCTTCCAATCTTCTTCATCCGTGAAATTATTTCGACAGAAAGGAACTGCCGAGTGGTATGAGAGCTTAATTGCACGTCATAGGCCAGAGGATGGGGTAAGTTTAAACTGGTCCATGTTGACTGACTGTGCTTTTGAATGTATTTGACATCCAGGAGGCTCATTGTTTTTTTTTGTTTGTTTTTAAATGTAGACTCTGGAAGAGCAGCTGAAGAAGCTGGTTCAAGTGGTGGACGCTGTGTGTGCAGACATACAGAGGGCCCAGAAAATCTACAACAAACTCTTCTACAGGTGGATATTAATACAAATCTTAGAGGAAGTATTGTCTGCTTCCTGCCACACTGAAGCCATTGCGACCTTTGTGTTTTTTTTTTATGCTCACAGTGCTGTGAAGGTAGATTTCTTCAGCATATCATACAGGCAGCTGGAGAAACAGGTATGTCATTGAAAATGTAAAAACAAAAACAAAAAGTCGAAACTTTGAAGCCATCCCGTATCGTTACTGCTAACTTTTGACACTGTGCTCAATCGCAGTCGCGTTTCTTTCGCCCTCCAGGCAGCTGACGATGTGAACGTAGCAATGGAGCGGGTGTGTGGGACCCTGGAGCAGGAGAGCTCCAGACTGACTCAAACAATGGGAGAGACCATCTTTGAGCTCTTCATGTCCTTGAAAGTCCTCAAAGGCTACCGGGAGTTCCTCCCACTCAAGTTGGTTTTTTTCCCGTTCGCCTAACGACTGTATTCACGCGTAGCAGCGTGCGAAAGGCTCTGACCCGGCGGTTCTTCGCTTGAAAAGTCCCCGAGTCAAACTTTGCCTTCAGCCTTGGATTCATCTGTGATCTGTGTTCTCCTCGTACAGGGATGCTAAAATGTTGGCCTTGACGGGCTTTCACAACTGGTTCAAGTCGTCCATTCACAAGTGGCTGCAGATCGTTCACGACAGATCCTGCGACAGGATGCGGAGAGCAGTGGACACAGATCAGGTAGAGAGACTTGGACAATTGGGTCAGATATTTTGTGGGGTGGTTTTTAAGTAGTAAGTAAGTAAAAGGTGTTTTTTAAAACTGTTTCTACACAAGAAGGTGAAAACTGGTCATATAAATGTCTTAAAACCTAAGAGAAAATGCGACATATCGTTGAATATGAGTACACCTTTGTTATACTCAAGCATTCATTATCTCTACATACAACAGTTATGGATACTTCATTGACAAATGCAATAGTAGAAAACATCTGTCAAGCTGCCTTAAAAAACAACTTTGCGATGCGCTTCTAATTGTTTATGTAGACCTTGTAAATAAAGTACCATAGAACCCAAAAATATTTGGTATATTTGGGTATGACTTTTACATAGTCTTGAAAAACCCGTTGACTGTTTCCTCCGCGGACACGCGCGTGTTCTGTGCGCCTCGTGAGCAGCTGGAGCCCGTGCAGCAGGCCAAACACAGCTCGTCGGCCGTGGAAGTGACGACGTGCTTCGGTCAGGTACGCGAAATCTGGCTGCAGCTGGCCTGGCCGGACTCCGCGGGGGCCTTCATCTTTGTCACCCGTTTGACGGACGTGAGTGCCACTTCCACTGTCCACACACACACACACACACACACACACACACACACACTGCACACAGCTCTGAGCAAACCCGCACACATAATGTGGATTAATAAAAGATTTTACCGATAAGCACGGGGGAGCAGGAGTCTCCCGGTGATGATACGAGTGTGATTTTACACGTCACAGAATTTCTGCAGTGAGGCTGTGTGCTACTCGGAGATGATGACACGCAAGATTGAGAGGAACCAGCTGGGCCGAGACCACAAGAGCTTCACGGTGCAGGTAACGCCCGCAGCGAGACACTAGTGGGGGAGGGAACTCAGTGACGTGGGGAGTAAATGTCAGCCAGCGTTCTCCCTGGCAACACAAAGGGGCTCAACAGGAGAGAACAGATATGTTTACAATCCCAATCATTCACACTCGCAAACCCCGTCCCTCCACCTCTCCCGTAGCCCTGCTTCTTCTCCTCCTTTGTTTCCTCCACCTCCACCCTCTTTGTTCTCTCCTTCCTCCGCTCTCCGCCAGCTCTGCATCGCGCTGAACAACACGGAGCACGTGCGCGTCTTCCTCGGTCGCCTGCCCCACGACTTGGACTGGCAAGGCGTGGAGCGGGCCATGGAGGAGTCGTGCGGGGCGGAGGGGAAGGAGCAGGTCTACAAGGCCCTCAACGGGCAGCTGGTCAACGTGGACCTGGACCTGCAGAGGGAGGCCAAGCGCCTCATCACGCTGCTCACCGACAAGGTGAACACACCCAAACACATGAGACCTTCGGCGTCTCGTGAGAAGAAGAAAGAACATTGTAACTCACCTGTTCAACTCTAAAGGGGAAGGTTTCACCTTGATGGTGTGAGGTTACGAGCAGTGGTTTGTATGAATCTATTGTCTGAATTAAAAAAAAAAAAAAAATATCGACATTTTGAGATTTTGTTTTTGTTTTGCCCACGGAGAGTTTGATATTTATATATTGGGTCTGACTGTAAAGCTGTTTTCAGACATGAACTCCGGAAAATGTCTGGGAAAACTAGGTCCGGACATTTCCCAGAGGTTGCTGTTCATATATGAAGAACGCAGCGGGAGATTGGTCCGAGTGAAACGCATTCACACCAACGGGAAAATGTCTGGAACATTCGGGCAAGGGGTGGCAGGAGATTTTCTGGCTGCATCCTCACACGGGCTCATTCTGACATTTTTTTTTTAAAAATTGACTTGGGGGCTGGCAGGAAAAGTTCTGGAAAATGTCCGGAGCAACATTTGACATTCCCAGCCTCTCTGGAGAAGTCCAGGAAAATGTGTGTTCGCGGCTTTCATGTCTGAAAGCAGCGTGAAAAAAGGAAATGGTGTGAATCCAATCTATATGAGTCCTTTTTATGATCCATTTCTGTATATTGTGATACTTTCATGTGTGTGCACATGCACCGGCATGCACATGTATGAGAGATTCTTTTCTGTGCAGATGCTGCCCGAGCTGCGGAGATACATCCAGCACATCAGCCTGTCGCCAGACTCCATCAACAATGACGAGGTGAGGCCGAGCAGCTCTTTTTCCTTCCTGCGCCCTTCGTTCTAGTGCCTGTAACATATCTGTTAATGTGACATGTCTTGCAGGCCGTGTCCCCTCTCATGAAGTACATACAAGACACCGTCTCCATTCTCACTGAAAACCTTGTAAAGGAGAACCTTACTAGGTAATCATCCCTCTCGCCCCCCTTCCCCCCCCTCCTCACTGTGAATATAACTCCATTTATTTTTGTGCGCATTAATCAGCATTACTGTTCTTAGTTCTATTTGTGACACGCGCTGTCCGATTGCTCGTTTCCTTCTGCTATGCCTGTGCAGCTAACGATAAAAGTTTGAGGGAACATTCTGTACAAAATCATTAACAGACCAAAAGGGAGGAATAAATTAGTTGACATACCGCAATATATTGCCTTTCTTTGTCCCCTTAAGATGCAAATGATTTGATCAGCGAGCGAGTTTGAAGTGGGGTTGTTGTTTTGAACGCGCATAAGAAACTGCGTTATCAGTCTATTGGACCGGTGAAACCTGGAGGAACGACCGAAGCGGACCAAAAATTTGCAATGATAAAGTTGAATTACACAGCACCTCTCTTAACAAAGTTACAAGGTGCTGGTGTATGTAAAATAAAACACAATAAAGTCTTAAAAAAAAAATATTTAAAGCTACATAATGCAAATACACAACTCATGCAATAGGGAAAACATGCAATAAGCATATAAAACAACAACTGTAAATGTTTGTGCAGTAAGCTGCTGCCTCGGGACATTAAAAAGCCTATTTGTTAAAAAGGTATCAAAGGATTTAAAAGTGGTCAGTGCGCAAGTTAACCTGAGGTCCACAGGCTAGCCTAGTCCAAAGTCTGGGGGGGGCATTAATGGCCCAATCCCTCTGGAGGAACCAGGGGACCTCCGGTCACGATCTGGCTCACATGGGATTGAGGAAATCCGTGAGATGTCTTGGGTAACCGGGCCCTGAAGAGCTGTAAAAGTCAACAAAAGGGTCGTGATGCCGCTCCGCCTTTTGTGCGACTCGTTTGACTGCAGCTCCACAATCCCTCTCTCGGGGGCGTTCCTCCGCTCTGCATGCCGTTTCCCCACGTTCAAGAGTAGCCAGTGAAAGAAGGCGCGACAGCTCGGGGTGGCGCACGAGATGCCGCAATCTGCGTAGGCACGTGCGAGCTCTGATAACAGCCCCCCTCGGACGCGTTCGGTGTTACAAGTTGTTATTATTAAGCCATTATCCCGGCTGGGCGAGGCTGCGAAGGGGGCGTAATTGGATGTGCCGCTTAGAAACAGAAACTTGTGCGTGTCTCATTGTGTCCGCCTGCCGCCTCGCAGAGCCCTGCAGAGCACGTGGGAGCTGCTCCTGCGAATGATCCTGGACGCGGTCACGGAAAACAGAGGCGTCCAGGTGGAGTTTTACAACCGCTTCCAGTACACAGTGGAGGTCAGTGCTCGGCCAGTTTCTTTTTTTTTTTTATTACTGTCTCGAAATGCTCACACACAGACTGTGCGCTCGCGCGGCGTGGAAGAGTTGTCTGCGGGGGAAAGAAAAGAAAAGGAAAGACACGTCAACTCCGTGATAATGATTATCATCTCATCTGTTGTCATCATCATGCTTTTAATTAGCTCGGTATGCGCTCGCTGTTGTGCAACCATTAGCACATAATAGATGTTTGGAGAGTCACGGGGGTAGTGGATCGGGGCCTTACAGAGTTCCCCCCTCGTGAACGGCAATGTGGGATGCTGCTGTTTTATTATAGCGGGATGTGAAAGATTTGGGAGCGTGGCACACTCGTATCATATTTTCCTCCCGCCAGAGGTTTGTGTTAACAACGTGCCGAGACACGTCGGCCTGTTTCGAATCCGTCCAATTTAGGTTCTTTTTCCACTCGACTGCTTTAGACCGTGATGCAGTTCTTCCACGCCAAGGGACAGGGTCTTCCCCTGGAAGACATGAAGAGCGGAGACTGCAAGGTAGGACCTCTTTCCAATCGACCCGCCGAGACTCTCTGAGAGTTGGGTGCCAGGTCAGATGTGTGTCCTTCCTCCCCCTGCTGTGCCATTCGTCTCGTTTCCCCCTTTTTTTTTCTTCTGACCGTCCAACATGCTGCTTTAGGTCCTGGACGAGGAGCTCCGGCTGAACAAATGTTCCTCCTTTGAGCTGATTGAGCAGTACTATCTGGAGAAGATTTCCCACCAGGTGCGTTGCCCACTCACACACGGCTGACAGACTCATGTTGTAGCCCCAGGGTGGACGGAGAAGCATTGATCGGACGGCACAGCGTCCGGTCTTCTGTTGTTTTTGCCTCCTCCCCGGAGTCGAGGGATTCAACATATAGATTCGATGAAAGCTGAATGTAGCCTTTCATGCGTTCGCCGGAGGCTCGGCAATGATGATTACCTGCATGCTTTGATTCCTTTCACGTGCCAACGTGAACCTAACGTTTGCAGAAAACGCTCAAACACACCCGCTACGGTCGGATCAGTGTGAAGTGCTACTACGACGCCCCGGAGCAGAGGCTGACGGTGGAGATCCTGCACGCTGCAGATATCATCGCGCTGGACGCCAACGGTAAAAAAAACCCTCTAGTCTGACTCAAACGCGGCTCAGTGTTTTGTTAAGTCGAGTGCTCACTCCCCGTCTCCTTGCGGCCGTCTCCCAGGTCTGAGTGACCCGTTCGTCATAGTGGAGCTGTGTCCTCACCACCTCTTCCCCGTGGCCAAGAGTCAGCGTACGCAGGTGAAGCTCAAGACTCTGCACCCGGTGTTTGACGAGCTCTTCTACTTGTGAGTGTGCGGCGTCTGCCTCGTCCCTCTTCCTGTACACGCGGTACGTGAGTAATCCTTTAACGCCTGGTGCGTTCGGTCCCCCGTGTCTCCCAGCCACGTCAGCCCCGAGCAGTACCGACACAGGTTCGCCTGTTTGACCTTCACTGTGATGGACTACGACTGGCTCTCCACCAACGACTTCGCCGGCGAAGCCACGGCCCCTCTCAGCGACTTCTGCTGGCCGGGGAGACCGAACGCCTCCGCAGCCGGCAAGAGCGTCCAGCCGGCCATTTTGCACCTGTCTCGCAGTAAACCCAGCGGTACATGCGTCGCCTCAGGCACTATCACAAATTCTTTCATCTTTTGCACAAGCACAATATTGGCTCCTTCGGAGACCGGAGGGCACAGGTCTGGCTTTTCCAATTACTTGTCCGGTGCGACATGAAAAGCCGCTCAATCTCGTGGTGTTTGTGTCAGGTGTAGGAAGTGCTCTCGTCTGTTTGCTCTCCCCTCCAGAGAAGCCAATCATGAGGATGCTGGAGGCTCGCGTCGGAGACAGGGAGGCTCAGGAGTTTGTCCGCCGGCTGAAGGAGATTGAGAAGTCGATGGAGGAGGAGTAGACGCCTGAGGCGACCGCCTGCGCCGCTGTTTTCTTACCTCGTCTTGCAACCTGTGCTTTTGTACTGGTACGATGTTTACAATATTTGAATTTTCTTCTTCCTTTTTTCAATGTTTGTTCAGTAATTATACCAAAATGAAAAGAACGAGAAAAAAAAAAAAGTTTTCTCACTGGGAACTGAACATCCTGTCACTGTGCAACCCCCAATGCTGTCTCAGTCAAAGTATATTTTAGAATTTAATGGATAGTTGATCCTAAATGTGACTCGTAGTCTATATTTTTTTGTAATGAGGTAATGTTATCTTTGTCGTATGCTCTTTGATATGATAGATTTGACATTTCAGAACTATTTTGTGGAAGTAGCTTACATATGAAATAGTGTTGAGTCAAAAAAAAAGAGTCTAAATCTATACCTCGGACGTGCGCATTAGTTGCAGGGGGGAGTTCAAAAGGTGTCGAGACTTTTTCACAAATCTTCACACGCACTGTGGGGTGAGATGCACAAAAGCGTGATTAATTAGGATGTAAAAAAACTCGGCATTGATTTTCCAAATCCTATAGTCGCTTACCAGCAAACAGCCTTGAATGAAAGTAACCCAACGCAGGTGAAAGGAAATCGCCGTAGCTTTGGGGGGGATTTCACTTTCTTGAGGATTGGTGTTTTTAGACCGGTCTGACAGATGAGCTGCTGCAGGGAGGCCTGACACGGCCCCGGGGCACAAATGCACGGCTCAGGTTCGTTGGACTTTCCCGACTGCTCTTCACAAGGCTCACGGTGGGTCGCCGAAGAGGCCAAACGCAGGGCTCCTGTAGTGGAGGGGAGGATCCTTTCTTCTAACTCCGCTCTTTAGCTCCTCTGTGACACCAGAGAGTCGGCAGACAACTCGCAATTGTTCTCCTCTGATTAGGGTCTAATTGATTTGCCACTGAAATGAATTGGACTTTTTTTTCTTTTTTGGACTCAAATATTTGTTTTTATGACTCATTTGAAGATGGTGATAATTACAATGATGATCATATCTTTATTTAAAGAGCACTTCTCAAAACAAGGTTCTTCGCAAGTAAAAAACACATAAGAACACATTCAAACAGTCAAATATTTTTTGCAGATGGCTAACCATGAAAATAATAAAACAATGAGCTTCTCGGAGCTAATGAGCTTATTCAATTTGTTTTTAAGATTCATTGTGAATAAAAAATAGTAGTCAAATTACTACTACATTTATTTATTTTAAATATAAATGCAACATGCATGTTGACTTGACAAGAACAGCCCAGCTAAAGCTAAACAGAAGTTATTTTTTTCTATGTATTAGGGTTATGACGAATACATCGATTTATCGATTTATTGAGACGGTTCAAATTAACAGTGGATTTGTGAGAAGACTCACCAGGTTTCCTCCTGGTAAAAGGAACTGAATTCAGAATGGTTCATATTCTTATGGGTTAACACCAGGAGACCCTGGTGCCTGAACGTTGAACGTGAAAAAATGCATAATGACATCCCCGGATATAACACAGTGTGTCCAGTGTGACTTCCCTTTCTTGTGGTAGATCTTCAAAAGCAGTTATGAGGAGAACCCCAGCTAATTGCGGCCGATGAGCTCATGAGTTCAGAGAGTTCCAGAAAGCCTTTGGTAATATCACATCGCGGAGTCGGTGTCTCAGTGTGTGGGGCTTGATCTCTGGAGGTGAAGAGAAAAAGGAAAAGCATAAGGAACCTGTGCGTGATTGGAGTGGGTGAGGCTGCAGCAGCTCTCATTGGGCGGGCGGGCGTAATTCCAGCCCGGCTCTCAGCAGTCCTCCGAAAGCCACAACCGGCAATCAGTTGAGGGCAGTTGAAACATATGACTGAACGACTCAAAAAGGAAACATAACTTCTAGCTTGATAATGGAGTACCCCCAGACGGTTACTCTCATAGTAGCGGTGACTCGGCACAACTAATGAGATCGTAGCAAGACGTGCAAAGGGCTTGTTTCCTAGAGAGAGGTTTTTTGTTTTTTTTATTAAACCAGGACAAATGCTTACATCTGGGAAAAAATGATTTTGATTCTGAAACATCTTGAATTAATATCAAACATCGGATTATTCCTTGTTGCAAACTCCCAAATTCCCCTGTCTCAAATTTTTATCCCACTTTTGAAAGCAGAGGTTGGATCTCAGTGTTTGGCCCCTCTCTTCCTGCAGGAGCATTAATCGTCCCCGGGGAATTCAGCTCAGTCAATAGACGGGTTAAATGCGGGATTATTCCGAGCCCTTTCAGTGTGTTGAAAGCCGTCTATCTGGTTTGAACGTGGAACGCCAGGCTTAAGTCCTTGTCTGGGAAACCGGCCCTTGCTGTTGAAAATGTAGCTCAGAGTTTACAATCTGTAAACGTGCCGTCGAGATCGAGGGAGTGCGAGGTTGGGAAGACCATTTTCCCGCCAGCATTCACGAAAAGAAGAAAGAGCAATCGAGGGAGCTGTTAGTGAAAAACACCTTTACAGACAAAAATGACAGGATCATAAAAGTAGTTTCTGGATGTGTAGAGACAGAATCACTGATAAAACACTGTAGCAGAGTACATAGAACTTATGGCACCGAAATATTCACACCGACAGCATTTTGATAGTGACGTATCTTTACAGTAGCTGCTTGTGTCGTGCCTTGTCGTTACCCTGTGGAGTTGTGAGGATGAAGCACGCAAAAAAAACGACAACAAAAAAACAACAACAACAACACATATCTATGCCTGGAGAGTGTGCTGCGTTACGGGGATCGTTCAGGTTTTTCAAGAGGCCCGAGAAATCCTTTCAGTCCACCTGAACAGCACTTGCCTTTATGCTTTTAATATCATCCATGTTAACAAAAATAGTATCTATATCTAAATGGTTTATTGGTCCACGGACTGAAATGGTCTTCATTATCAGTGTTGTGATTATATTTTACACGCATTACTGGCCAGATGCTTACAACCACTTCACCGTTATGTAGTCAAATTGAGCTCATGTTATATAATAAAAAAAAAACAATCTTAGCGTCACATCTTTCTATCAATGTTAATGTTTAACATGGACACTTTTAAATGAAAAACAATCTTTTTCCACCCCAGATTCTTTATGTAAGCAAACACACTTTTACACACACACACACACACACACACTTTTACACACACACACACACACTTTTACACACACACACACACACACGCGCACACACGCACGCACAGCCAACACAATGGTCTGTGTTCAGTCACAGTATTGCAGACGTCCCTATGTTTACAGGAGATCTGGTCAGTATTTGGTTTAGTAGATTTATTTCTTTTTGTGATTTCTTTTTTTTTTCTAAATTCAAAGGAAAGTATTTCAGTCTGAAAAATGTTCAGTGTCACAGTATTATCTTAGTATCCATGTCCTTAAAAGTGTATCTCATAAAGTGGCCATAATGAGAGGTCGAAGGGCCAAAGGCCTCATTGTCTTTTTTTGGAGGGGGTTAAAAAGACACCAGACTGTGAACTTACAGAATCTCAGTGTTGACGCGGACATGTTCAATATGAGGTGTTAATATAGAAGTATTGTTAATGAGTATATGGTTTGTGGTTCTCCAGCCAAATTTAAAGGCAACAGCTGGCGAAACGTAACTTCAAACCTTCGGTTTGTGACTGTAAAAGTGAATAATTTGCGTCTTTGAATTGTAAATGCCTGTGTTGCTGTTTATTGGATTGTACCTTCGGGAGATGTCTATGACCTTGAATAAAGATTGTATGTAAATTTGAACTTTAGATTTGAACTTTTTCAGGCAAAGATCGTAGTTTTAAACGTGTTCGTCCACACCTAATCCTCCCCACAGTATTCATCATCCTTCCGATCAATCCCCCCCAAGCCCCCCTTCAGCACCGTCTCCCCCTCTTTCCTCGACCTTTATTACCATGGTACCTGCCTGCCTGCCGATCAAACACATCCTCTAACACCACACCAACCCCGCGGGGGCGAACAAAGAGGAGTTCTTATGATATTTGTAGACCGGTAATCTTTTCTCTCTCGCCTCAGGGCGGTGAGGGTCTATGAGCGCCTGTACTCCACCAAATGCAAGTCGATACATTTTAACTCACAAGCCCGGTGATGGACTGAAGGGCACCGAATCGGTGTTCTGGCTCAGGTGCGTCTAATGCAGACACCGTGCCCCCCAGTCGGCGCCTGCACACACCGCATCCATCGGCGACACCTGACAGATCCCTACGCCCCAATGTCCCTGCGGCAGGAAGCCTCATGGACGAGATCATAACACTTCTCTCTCTCTCCTCTGGTTCTGCATCCTAAAATACAAGCATGATGAGAGGAAATGTGAGAGAAAAGAGCAACACATTTCAAAAGGGGTTTGTCCTATTTTAACCACTAGATGTCCTCGTTCCTTTACATATTCTTTAAGCGTGCCTGAGTCAGGCCTAGAAAAGTCAACCCTCGGTCCCCAGATAGTCTCTCAAGGCTCTGTGTGTCATTCTCCTCCTCCATCGCCAGGGTGATTTGGTGTCAGGGCACTTTACGTAATAAGGTTGAGACCTTCTGATGTTGTCAAGGAAGCCAACAGTTCCCACAAAGAGCACTCCCCGAGGAAACCCGCGAGCAGAACCGTGTGGCGATCGGCCTCGACCGGTTGGGGGGAAGAAGAGAGAGAGAGACCAGGAACCATATTGTCAGCGCCGTCCGACTTTTACGTTATGCTTTTTATGATGACAGTCATTATGCTTCACAGAGAAAATATTTAAGATTAACCAATAATTAGAATTGCAAAGATAATAAAGCTGATACTGAAAAGTAGGGTCATAATAATCATAATAAAGAGATATATCTATATATTATATAAGTTGTGTTTTATGTGACATTAATATTCATCCAAAAACTGACAAGTAATTATAGACATGAGACACATATTTAAAAGATACATATATACATTTCCCTGTGAACTGTAGTGGAGCAAAAAATACACTGTAACGTTGCACGAATTGGAAATGCTCTGGGAGAGTTTGAAGTATAACGCACTTTTGTACACACACTGCAAGTACACTACTTGAGTGAAATCAAAAAGTACTCGACTTGTGGACGGCGTGTGGAGGCTGCCGTGAGGTTTCCTTATCGGGTATTCTCTCAACGGTCCGCAGCAGGGGAGGGAGGTCGGGCGCCTTCAGCTGGTGTCGATCCCCGGGAATGTTGGCAGCCTCTCCGGATGGCTGCTGCTCCTCCGCCGGGCTCCGGCAGATGCGTTTAACATGCCTGTGATCCCGTGGTGTCTTATCTCCCCTCAAACAACCCTAATCCTCCGCACAGTAATGTTACGCTGCTGAGCACGCGCCCACCCCTCCCGCTGTAGCAGCCCCCACGCAGACACTACCCTTTTTTTCTTCTGGCTCAGATTGGAGATTGCACACCTGCGGGGTCCCTGACGTGGCACCGCCCGGCTCCTCCAGCGAGGAACCGACACCGCAGGCTGGTTCGTGACAGTGCACCTGAAACATTTCTGTTCCCAGGGGGAGGATCGTTCTTTCAGTCAATGTGCACACGCATGTGTGTACACGAACGGGCCTGCTGTCGAGTCATTTGATGTGTCCTCAGGAAAGTTTAAAGGAATGGAAGGGGTCTGAATACTTGTGAAGCACTCCGCAGAAACGTCCCCCCTCACGACTCAAACTGAAATACGAGTCGATCGAAGCGCAGCACGTATGAAATATCTGCTACTGCCGCGGCCCGAGACCTCTCCGTTCGGGACAAGGGACGGCCCGTGGCACGTCGGTGAGGAGATGGACACCTGCCGTCTGCAGGTGCGTCCTTGGCCGCGGACGTTCGCACGATCGGGGCACCTCTGAAGTCGGCCCCCCCTGCCCTCCATCAAACGCGATGGGGCCGGGGTGAGGAGAGGCCGACACAGCGAGTCCTTTGTGATCTCGGGGGGCCTCTGTTGGAGCGGGCGGAGATAACAGTGGACAGCTCGCCCCTGAGGAATGCGAATGCGCCTGGGCCCAAGCCAGCGACTCCGCTGAGCCCTTTCAACAGGAACCGGTAGAGAATCCCGCGTGTGGGCCGGTCCCAGCGCGGTGAAGTGAGTGACTTGGGTCTCGTTGTCCGCCGTCACGCGCGACCCGATAAGTCCGCAAAGGGGCAAAGGTCGGTCGCACTGTGAAATCCGTTCGAACTCCTGCGGACCTCTCGCAAGACTTCACCCACCATCCCCCGCGTGTCAAGACTCTCGAACGGAACGACAGGGGGAAACCCCAGACCCCTGAGAAAACGATTTGGCGAGGACAGGTCCAGACCCACGCGCGCCGGGCTCGGTAGCGATCGCCGCGTGTAGTTCTTCCAGCAGCAACGGTTTTCCTAGGGCCGCGGAGTAAGACCCCCCCGGAGTGCAAATCACAGCGACAAATGGGTAAACCGCGATGGCAAATCGCAAAGCGCAACGGCAAACAAGAAAGTACAAGTGTCATTTTCCCCCATTTGTCCCAGGGTGTCTACACGGTAACTGGCAGTAATAATTAACAGTAACAGTAAGTGCATTGTGGCCTCATGTTAACCCAAGAGGTTATTATCGCGCGAGCAGCGTCTGATTTTCCTGCCAATCTTCCAGCAATGGCCCCGAGGAGATCTTTTCATCCCCCTCTGAAGCCGTCGATCATTTCATCAGATCCCCAAGACGACCGGGCGTCTTGTTTGTGCGTCTGCTCTCTCGCCGGTTCGGACGGACGGATGAGTCATCGCCGAGAGGACGGCTCCACGGCGAGAAAAACCCCACAACGGCAGTCGCGTGAAAAGAAAGAGACAAGAGAGCACAAAGCGGAGGCTCTATAGCCAACGTCATAGTTTGATGTCGGAGAGGGACGTTCATGTCGGGACTTAAGTGAAACCAGAACTGCTTTCTTTCCTCCCAGAGGGCTCTGTGAAGGAGTCATTATTGTGGCGGGGCACGTCCACATGAATCCCCTGTTTGCTCTCCCGGTTTCTGGCAAAGCACACCCACTGCGGTTCCCTCGGTCGGTCCACCAATCACGCACGTCCGACCCCGGGTTATTTCCCGCAGCCGCCCCAAAATGACGCACGTGCTCCCTCAAAGCTGCGCGCGTGCTCCCCCCCCTCGAGGCTCGCCGTCGAATCACGACGGAGGCAAGACACGGAGGAGTTTGCTCTCCTCCGCGGTTCTGGCGGCACCGCGGCTCCGACGCCACGGACGCGTCGGTTTGGGACGACGGGAGAAGGAGCAGGCATCAGGAGTCGCTCATCGGCCTTCCCGGTCTCTTCGTCTGTGGAGACTGCGTGTGCGTCCTTGAGATTTTATTTTCTCTCCGCAGTTTGTCGAACGTGGGGGGGGGGGGGGGAACTGTTCCTCGCTTGGCTGGTGGCGTTCAAATGGACCCTTTACACTAGCTTCAAAAATACAACAACAGCCAACCCAGTTTAGTCGCCACATTGCGAGAGTCTACTCAGTCTGACCTCTGGAGCTGCAGACTTCCCTGAGCAAACAGGGGGCTGTCACTTAAATTGAATGTGCAGCAAGCGAGAAAAGGATTACCTTTTGCGTGAATGCGTGCGATTTGAGACAGACGGACCCTCGGCGTGAGAGCGTGCCACTGAGAAGAAAGTTATTCTTTGTGTTTTTTAAGACTCGTCTCGTTTCTTGAGCCTAGGCGGCACACTTTTCTTTTTTTTCGTCAATAAATAAAGAGCAGTGACTGTTTCAACGCTGAATGTGCCGTGTGTTCGCTCTGGCACCGCGAGAGCAGAAAGGCCGACTCAAGGGGGAAAACTGTATTTTTGGGGATCACGCCAGTAATCTGGCCTTGATAAAAACGCTTCAAACTCAATCATTTTGCCTTCGGCGCTGTGTGCGTAATTTCTCATCACCTCCGTCATACGTGACACGCGGTTTCACTTTTACTACCGCTACACAAGCACGTAGAGCCGCTCTGTTCCTGGCACATGTTGCCTGCAGCGACGGATGTGATGAAGCTTTTTCTCTCTCTCTCTCTCTCTCTCTCTCTGCTTCCTGGCTAATTGCACCCAGGGAACGGACGTCTTGAAGGTCACAGAAGGTGAAGATTGGCGCGGAGGGAAACGACTCGAGCGCACATCAGCATCGCGTCGACGACCGGCGTGACATTAAAGATGACATTTTGACCAGGAGCTGTTTAGTCTTCCTGTTATTTATTCTGTGTCTCCGCTGCCCTTTGCAAGGCGGCAAGACATAACACGCCAAATCTGAATTCCTCAAAGTGGAGGCCGAGGCGCCCAAAGTCGGCAGTAATTGAATCTGAAGGACCACCACCCTCGCATTTATCTCCGAACGCTCCGCGTTTTTTCCCCCCTCTTTCGCGCCGCAAAGGCTAATATCCTCTCGTGTGAAGCCACCTTTTCTTTTTCTCTCTTTTTTTTTTAAGTATCCCCGGACTGATTGTGGTCGGAGTAATCTTTAGTTCATTTCCTAATACCGCTCTCCACAAGCGGGGCGTCCAGGGGTCAAGTGGTCAGTCGCAAAGCCAAAGTGATGGCGGCTCGGGCCTTTGAAGTCTTCGGTGGCCACTAACTCACAAAGACGACTGTATCCATGGCCACCGGCGGTGCAAGGGGGAGAATGTGACCAGTGGCTGCCGGTAAAAAAAAATTCAATAAATCTCCCCTGGTTCATTTCAAGGTCAACAAACTTTTCACACTTTGCCCAAAACCTTGCGGGACAAGAACCTCAATTCTGGAGCAACAACCGCTGCAGCAAATCCCCCCCCCCGGTGATGACTCAGACGGGGAGACACACACACACACACACACTGAGGCAGACTTGGACACAATGTGCTTCCTCTCTCGCTCCTCCCATGTGCCGGCGCTGGCTGCAAAAAGGTCTCACACCGTGTGTGCGAGTGCGCTGAAGAGGCCTCTTGTGTTCAGTGTCTTTGGACGGCTTCCAGTCGGTTCACATGACGGATCCCGTGCATGCCCCCCTTCCAATTCCATACATTAACCAGGTGATTGTGTAATCACGTACAATTCACCCCCACCATCACTCATAATTCTTCTCTCCTCTTTCTGCGCCTTTTGTTCCACAGTTGCGTCGCATAGTGCGGGGCACTGCGATCATTTCACCTTGTTCCTTTTCCTCCTTGGAGAGACAGAACTTATTAAAGCCGACTTGGTTCCCAGCCTTCACTCCATCTTTCTTCAGGGCTACAGACGCTGTGCCCAGGCACATATAATGGAACAATAATGGACTTATGTTTAGCCCGAGAGGCTATCACATGCATAGCATCCGCTTCCAATCTTTATGTCCAACATCAAGCCCAGAGGAGCTTCTTTATGAAAGCACTGATCACTCCTTCAGCTCCCCAAGACAACCGGCCGTCTTTGTTGGTGAATTTGTTCTCCTGCCGGCTTTAGGCGAACGGCCGGGTCGCCGCGGAGAGGATGGTTCTACAGTAACGGAGCGTGAAAGGAAGAGACGAGGGCACCGAGTGGAGGCTAGCCAGCACTGATTTATGAGAGGGAAGTTCATGTCGGGACTTAAATTAAAGCAGAACTGTTTTCTTTGCTGACAGAGGGCTCTGTGAAGGAGTCATTATTGGCAAAGGGCATGCATGAATCTTCTGTTTATCCTCTCAGCTCGGCAGGCGGGCCACCTGTGGTTCCCTCGCTCGGTCCCAAACACAGTTCCCAGCGAAGGATCCCCCCCCCCCCCTCATCCCACGCAGTATTTTGTGTGGTCGAGGATGGAACAGTGCAAAGGATGCGGTGGCAAAGGGGCAATTTTAGAAGATTTCAGTCCCGGTCGACTTGAAGACACCTGTGGTTACCGGTGATAACAGCAAATTTGGTTTTAATGCTACAGGCCCCAGAATGCTGGGGGCAGTGAAAGGAGGCGGTTACTTCCCTGGGAAGTTGGAGGTGTGCAGCCTTGTGTCGCCATGTGGCTGCGCCTTCTTGTTCCAGTAGTCCCTTCGATGTTTCAAACTGAACCAAAAATGCCAAAAAACTACCGTTGAACAATAGCGTCAAGTGTCAAGGTGCATTTTCTGTGACTACTTCACAATAAAAGTCAACTTTAGCCAGTTAATTGCTTTTAATGTGACACAGCAGCGATGGGAAACGGGAGATTTTCATCAACAGAAACTTTTTTCTGCATCTTTTTCCGGGAATATCATCATGTACACTCTACTGCAAAGATAAGGATGGTTAGATCGATAGTGACATTCATATTTACATGATTATCTTACAGCTTGCCCTTTCCAATACGAGTAGCCTTTTCTTTAGAACAAATGGCATAGCCCAGAGCACAGCTTTTCACGCGCACTGGATAAATGTGGGAGCGTTGCATCCAAGTTGAAAAATGCCATAAATTCTGCCCAGTCAAAGTTCAGTGTAGGTGGGAGTGCTCTCCGTCTCCGTTCGAGCCGGACCCTCGCATGGGGGCTGTGGGAATGGGCTGGAGGAATGCTCCCTGAAGGGAATAAGAGTGAGCAAACAGAGAAAAACGGGAAAGAGGCAGAGCTCTGTGGCCACAGGGCCGGTGGGCACAGTGTGCGAGTCCGAGGGAACAGCGTGCGACGCCGGCCCCCTCTCCCGTGCCCCCCAGGCCCTCGCGTAAGTCACATCATCATTCCCCCGACAAAGCCTGCGTCCGGCCAAACACCGCCACTCCCGCCTCCAGCAGGTCTGGTACGTCAACAGTGCTGTGCACAGCGCACATTGGGAGTGTGTGTGTGTGTGTGTGTGTGTGTGTGTGTGTGTGTGTGTGTGTGTGTGTGTGTGTGTGTGTGTGTGTGTGGGCACTATAAAGTTGTGTTTTTTCAGGACAGGAGCAGCTGTTAAAATGTTATCCCACCGTTCTGTCGACGCACACACAGCGTTCCACCATTGGCTCAGCTGTCCCGTGTTTTATTTCAGCGTCGCCTCTGATCTTGACTTTAACTTTGAGAACCTCTTTCAGAAATGACACTTCGCCAGAGAGCCTCTGCACACGACTCTCCCTCATTTGGATTTAGCCGAGCTCGAGACCCAAGGAAGACTGCGTGTTGTACATTTGTGAAACTATGCAAGCAAACGCATGTATACTCAAGCACTGACCAACCCGCTTTGCATTGCGACAGCCACTCCTTTAAATAGTCCTGTTGTTTCCACTACATTCCTTCAGCTATGACATCTGCGCATAAATAAACATCCTCAGCTAAACATGTATGACCACTTAAGCCACTTGAAAATCGCAGCGATTTAAAAAAAAAAGACAACAAACTCAACCTCCAGCGCTGTGCATGTCTCCACGGGGGAGGACCCGGCCTTCAATGCCGTTGCGCCCGAGTGCGAGTGTGTCGGGAGAGAACAACGATTGCAATCGGAGGGACAGACAAACAAATTGAAGGTGGCACCGTGGCACGGAGCAAACTGTGTGGCCCTCGACATTGCCTCTACACCCGGCCGGGCTTTGGCCAAAATCCCACATTCAGCCTCCTTTAGTCGGCTCAAAGCCTGATGGATGTCGTCGCATGGTCCCCGGGACCACCGTGGCAGCTGCCAGCACTCGGCCCGCTCTCGTCAAGCTGCCACACAGCCAGTGAAGTCTGCGGCCATTGTGGGCTACAGCGCTGCAGTGTGTATTTGTATCATGTGGACATCATGCGGTGAGCTTTTTCTAAAGAACCTGCCATCCTGTATTGCAGCCGAACAGTAGCTCAATGTGAGCCCCCCCCCCCCCCCCCCCCCCCCCCCCCCCTCCAGCAGCTAATGCCTGGTAATTCGAGGGTGCACTCAGTCCGGATGAAGAGGAGGGAATACTGTGAGGCGCCGGGCCCGCGGCCGCGGCGAGGTGACGTCTCACTCCTGTGTCGCACTTGTACTTGTTTTTGTCCTCACTGGCGAGCTCCATGAAGATGTTCCCCCTGCAAAGCTGGCTCCGCTCAACTGTTTACACAACGCCACCTCGGCCCCCCAAATCCCATTTGCTGACGTGCAAAAAAAACTGGCCGCATAATTGCCTACCCACAATGAAATAAATAAATTTAAAAAAAAAACGTAATTACGTATCAAATCCTCACTTTCAGTTTTTCTGCAGGAAGTTAACACAGACACAAAGAATCGCTGCCAATCAGTCATCGCTCGCGTTGACAGTAGATGAAGCTTTGCCTGCGTCAGCCACGGAGCGGTGTGCGGGTGGGGCCTTTTCTCCCTGAAGTGCGTGTTACTAAAATGATTACTTGACAGGCGCGCACGAAGTGGGTGCACTGCACGTACTGTGAGTGTGAGGGGCCGCCCCTCTGGTTCCAATCAGTGCCGCGTTGCTTGTTTGGCGCGGGCCATCTGCTGAGGACACGGCCCGAGCGGGGTGAAACTCAATCCAGATGCCTGCTATTTGGCAACGCCGGCTCTGTCTCACCCCGCGCTCCTGACCGGCTTCCACCAACAACGCGGCTGGCTCTCGTGACGGCAGCGCAGCCGCCTGTCATCGTGGGTTTGGTGTAAGGGATATTGGAGTGATCTGTCGGTCTGTGCCAAAAAGAATCTGACAAACCGCAAGGAAGAGGAAACTTCTTCTGAGAGTCAGGCGATGAAGACCCCATCCATAGCTCCACTCCAGCACGATGCAATGTGTAATGTGGAGTGAGATTTCCCAATCGAGGTTTGCTTCATGCGTGACACCCGAACGCATGCAGTCAGTGCACGGACAGGCAGGCTGTACTTTAGATCAAGTGCATTCACCCACACAAATCTGCCCAGCCAGCCCAAACAAACACAGCCTCCCTTTCGCTCAAATCCTCGGAAACACCCCATGGATGTTACACAACAGGAAAATCCAGCCGTTTGCCCCGGAATGCTCTGCTCTTTGAAGCGAGGATTCATTCTCGGGTTCATTGTACTTTGGAACGCACCACATAAGAACCCCTGCTGTATCTGCATTTGCATCCCAAACTCGTTCTCGTCTTTCATATTTGCTTCCATGTCGGGATTCACACCAGCTCCACATTTAACGACTCAATACATTGTCAGGATATACGCACGCATTTCAGAAATCCAAACTTTTAATTATTATCAAACACGTGTTTTACAGCCTATGAGGACAATCTTTTGAAATAGTAAACCTTGCTTTTTTTTTGTGGGGGGGGGGGTGCTTCAGAGATTATTTATGAAATAATCTGCTTCATGAATCTCTACCCACCGGCTGAGCTACAGTGTAGTTTAAAGTGCAGTTTAAGGACTCATACATCAAACTCTGCGTCGAGCCAAAACCAGTAAACAAGTCATTAGACATAATGAAGTATTATTTATAGAAGGTCTAAATCTGGAGACAGAAAAAACTAGCGATGCCTAACGTAATGACGTTCCATATTAATGGGATGGAAACACTTCCCGTGACAATTTAATCCATCAGGCAAAACCCCGGACGTGCAACAGCACAAACAGAAATAGTTTGTGATTAAAGCAGGTAAAAAAAAACAAATGTGTGACTTCTGAAGAACAGAGAAAAAGGTTTGTATATTTGGGTCGGGCACATGGAAATCAGCATCTTACAGTGAAATGACCAAGCATTTTTACATGCTTGGTCATTTTACAGTACAAATAGAAATCACTGGAGGATTATTATTATTTTAGCTATTTTCAAGCGTGTATGGTGTAAACTGATGAAGGCAGGAGGAAGGTTTTTATACTTCCCACAATGATAGAGATGGAAGGAAACACGTATTTCAATATCTTCCGGATCTCTGTTCGAAAATAAAATATGTTTTTTGCTGGAACAAGGTTTTGCTGCACAGCATGACTTAAAGGGTTCTACCCGATTATTAAGTTTCACGATATTTAGTTATTTATCTAATTCCAAATGTGATAAACTGCAGTGATATGATCCTGCTGTAAATTGCTACGCAGTTCAACGGAGGTGATGACTCTCTGTCTGATGCTACGATGTAAATCTCTGTTTTCTGCCTCTTTTTTGTTTTTTCTTTCACATTTACTGCTTTGAATTTAATGCACCCAGGTGTAGAAAATCCAGGAATGCCCCCAGAGGGTTTTTAAATATAATGATACCTTGTCTTCCCGCGCGTCCCAGCGGAGAGCATTAACCCCCACCAAAGCTCCGAAATGAAAGATCCACGGTGATTTATCAACACCTCGATAAGGCCTATGTATTGTGAGGTGATGCACGTGGTTTGTCGTGATGAGGGATTTTCCTCACTTTTTTTTACGACGAGCAGGAAGTTAAGCACACACGACCGCCGGGCGGACAAAATGTACTCTTACGACCATAAGAGATTACGTACACGTGTGGATCCTTTCAACATGCAGAGGCAGCGACTGACTGCAGCCCAACTGGGTGGCCTCTCATGAGCAGTAAATGAAGGCTGATTGCATCGCATTCCTGCGCGATCCAGTCAGGTGCAAGTGAGCGAAAAAAGGCTTCCGCAGCGTTTGCTAGAAAACAACGTGCGTCCTTGCACCCGCTGCCACCGCAGGGGCCCACAGATATCCAGGGCAGATCAGATCTGTCTTGTGTGCAGCAGCGGCGGTGGCGGCGGAATGCTCAGGGAAGAAGTCTTCTTATCTGACTGAAAGCACAGGGAGGCCCCGGGTTTTCATTCAGGCTCTCTCACACAAGCCGCTTGAGCCCGAAGAGTCTGGTTCTCCTTGCGCAGCTGCTGCGGAGCGATTCGAGTTCAAGACGTCCCCCGGTACAATGAACGGAGTTTGGAGAACTTTGCGGCGAGGGTTTTCTTTGCAGTCAAACTGTCTTTTGTGTCGCGGGACGAGAGGAGGCGAGGCATGTTCTCCGTTTGCACCACAGGGCCATGTGTTTCTTTTGGGGGTGTGAAGGAAATGTGCAATGACGCCCCAGTGGGCCGCCGATCCCGTCCGAGCTCCCCCATGTGTGGGCCATGAACACGGAGTCCCACCTCTGCATGACCTCACACACAGTGAACGCCTCTACCACCCGCAATACATGAATAACGTGCACGCCAGGAACAATGGATCACGCTCCGGCGATGTCTTGTTTCCGGCTCCGTGTGGGAGAGGGAGGTCGGCACATGGCCAACGCTCTGACCGTCGGCGAGAGTCTGCGCGGGTGAACGCAGACTTCCCATAAAACAAGCGTCCCGGACGAGGGGCGGCCACCTCGGCTCTACCTCCACGCAAACCTCCCACAGTGCATCAAACAGGGCCAATAAACAGGGCAGAGAGCGGAGGGAATGCCCCGGGGAGTGGAGGGCGGATGGTGATACGTGATGGAAGGAGACAGACACGACTTCTGTTTACTTTTACCTTGGATATTGCATGTTTGTTTTCTCTTTTCATTTTCAGGGAGCAGAGCTGAGAAAGTCAGAGAGGAGGCTGCCTCCGACTGCTCGGCAGTCGGAGGCTGCCGAGCTGATAAGAGGAGGCCTCGAACAAAGCACCGACCACAAGAACAATAGCGAGTAGGAGGGCTTTGGGGAGGAAAGGGGGCCCAGAGAGGGGGCAGCTGAAAGGCCCACTGTGTACGAGAAGAGGGGGGGGGGGGGAGAGAGAGAGGGAGGGAGGGAGGGAGGCACGCGGCGCCATGCTGACAGCACCACTCTGAAAACAGCACCGCCAATGTGTGTTTTTGTTTGCCATCGTCTTTCACCGGTTGCGCGGATCAGCCGCTCCGTTTTTTTGTTCTTCTGACGTCTCGTAACACCTAAACCGGGAAATGTCACTGTTCGAAAAAGGGAAAGATCGATAGGATTCAAACTGCTTCTTTTGTGAAGCCGATGAAAACCTCTGGAACGACGAATGAAATCAGCTTGTCCCCCCATGGCAGAATTTAAACATTTGTCTGTTGGATGGAAGCTACAGAGGCTACCATCCCAAGTTTGGTTCGTTGAGGTCTGGGTCATACCGAACAGTGTCTCGCCTGAGCTACTCCCACTAGAGGCACTTACGTGGCTGCGTCCGGGGCTCGGACCATAATTCTGGAATGAATATGTCATAAAGAGGAAACGACACCCAGTTTCAGTGTCCTCCCTGCACACTGCCGGCCAATGCAGCCTTTTTTAGCTCCTAAATTTGCAGGGTGCTACTACTGAACTACGCCTATGATCCACTGCGCAAAACTTCCGAATTTATCAAACAACAAGAAAAGTTGTACCGTAAACTCATGTTTCATAAAACGTATGCCCCTATTACGTAGCCTTTAAAGAACGCGACATTTTCACGACATGACTAACGTTTTACTCGGTGAGTTGACAAGGATCGGGTTCAACCAGGCCTCCAACAAATTGTTGCACACTTTTCTTTTCTTCTTTTTTTAACGTAAGATCTGAAATAAGTGTTGATAGTGTATATGGATGGAGGAACCAAAATATCGGCTCTAGATGTCGATTGTTCGCCGTTGGTTTAGGGGCCAGATTCTGGCGTATAACGCCACAGTTCACAGAACCCTTTGTCGTCTGGGTGTTGTGGCATCAGACTCTTTGTGGCCACACAATAATGACAACAGCCCACCGCATCAGCCCTTTTTCTACTCACAGTGTCCACATATCATCAGTCCTTCCGCGTTGTGGCTGGAGGCGTCCTGACCAAAGTTTTTCCCCCCTGCGGCCGAGATGATGATTTAATAGCAAATATGAGTGTTCCAGAGGGGCTAACGTGGTCTCCCCTTCCCCTTTTTGTAACCTCATGTGAGTCAAAGCAGGGTTGTGTACTTGTCTAAGCCAATGATTCATCTTGTACGCGCCATTTTGAGCAGAAAAACCCACGCAATCTCCACGCTGGGATTGTTTTTGTTCACCATCGTTTCACATCTATTTGTCCTCCCTCCTCAATTTTGAGCCGCCACGCCCCCCTCTCTCTCTCTAAAAGTGCAGTTCCCCGGTCTTCAAAAAGAGGAAAATAATACTATCCATTCTTTTTGAACCCTCAGAAAAATCTCCGTGAAGTTTCAATCCTCGTCTTTCACTTCTGTTGTCGGAACAGGTGGCGGCAAGGACCTCCGGCAGACGTCGAGCGCACGCGGCAGATGTTTTCATTTGGATTTTTTTCTTTGGGTCCTAGCGCGGCCCCTTAGCTTCCCGCTGCACGGGGAGATCTCACGTGGCCAGTCAAGCGTAGGATTTTGCATCAGAGCGAGATCAATGGACTTTCGCGCGCGTGTAGTTTTGATACTCTCTGAGCTCTGCAGTCATTCATTGGCGTAATCCCGGAGCGAAGAAAATGGCAACTCTTTGAAGCTGCTTTTCATACGACGAAAAGAAAATCCCCTTTGTGTCGTCGTCCGGCCGGAGAAATCTTGGTATTATTCGGGAAAAAAAAGTGGTGGAAGAAAAATCCGAATCGAAAGCAGCTTCCATCTATTACACAAACGGTGCTTTGATTCTATGCAAAGGAAATGGTACAAATGTAAATGCAAGAAATGCAGAGGGAAAGAAACTCTGGGAACGTTATTTATTCTGACATTATAATGGATCTTGTACCATGTTAAGGTATTTCTGATGGAAGTTTGTCGTTGAACTGGTTTCACCTGTTTCAGTTGCAGCAAATTGACATTGTGGGCACAGTGGCATACGTGAAGTATGGCCGGGTTTTCATCTGACTGGTTTTATGGCTGTAAGCGCTGGCAGAGGCCGATGGAGGGAAAGAGGTGGGGGAAAAAAAAATGCAATGTCATTATTCCTTTCATATCATACAGTATATTTTTTGCCCCATCTAGAAATCTCGACTTGAGCAGTTGCTGCGCGAACAGTCTCGAGCCGGTGTATACCTCATGTGACTGTGGAACATGTGGTACTGTTCTGCGGCTTTATTTCCTACAAATGGCTGGTTGATGTAAGAACCCCCCCGCCGGCTGCCATTCGGTGCACCGCAAGGGTGTTGAAAGATAAATCTCTGAGAAATCGTGGCTTTTTTTTGGGGTTGTTTTTTCGGGGGCCTGATCTCGTGGCGGAGCTACAACACAAGCCCTAACCACATCAGAACACATGTGGACCTTGCATGTAGTACATGGATGCAGAAGGAAGTTGCCTCTGCAGAAATCCACATGGGCCTGGCTGCATTAACCCAAAACAGCCATCAGCAGGTGACATTTTTGTCAAGGTTGTGGCTGAAACAATGCCGCATCTCTTTTACTCTTGCACAATTCTCTCACGTGGAAAGCACATCTGGAAAAATCCTTTTTCTTCTTCTGCCAGGTTCATGTGAACATGACGCAACAGACGGCAGAGAGTTGTCTCTTAGCTTAGCACAAAGACTGGAAACTCTGTCGAGCACCACTAGAGGTGTTTTCAGATATGAACGGTCTGGAAATTTGGTGTTAACCTCATCTGGCAACAACATATTTTCCAAGTCCATTGAAACTGGTTCGCCACCCAGAGCTCTTTTTTGGAGACTGTCTACATGAGTGTTTGTGACCCATTACCATAAAGGAAGGCCCCACTCAGAGGGAGTCCAGTCAAGGGCCTTATCAGTCGCAGGGTAATCTGATGAAGGGGCCCCACAGCCAATTCTCATCGGGCTTGATAAAGGCAGAAGAGGCCTATGTGAGGGGAAGGAGTTAAACCAGGAAGGTGGGGGCGGGGGAGGTGTTCTGCTCCATTAAGAGCTGCAGCAGGAGGCACATATATCCACCGTGAAGGTGCCACCAACTGTCCCTCGCCTGAAAAACCGCCTCTTCTTTGATCACAAAGTAGAACACAGAGGGTTTCAAATGCTTAAGCACACACACGGGTCAATGACTGAGAGATCGCAGAGATACCGAGAGGGGGCTTTTCAGCTTCTGTGTTTTCTCATCTCTGCATCACCAGAAGTCCAAAAGGACCTGCTGACGTCAGGCTTCCCCCGGACACTCACTCGGATTCCTAAGTGTAACTAAATCACACCGAGGGTTTACGTGCGTCCATCAGCCAGAAGACAAATGTCCTGTTTATGGCCCATAAAGATCGGCAGTGTTTCCTCCCCTGCTGTCTTCCATTGCCTTGTACACACATCCGCTGCCGATTCGACCCTCCACGCTTCAGAGAGGCCATGGCAGAGCGGCGATGCGGCCGGGACAAACTTCGTTCGCAGATCAAGAGCTAGAAAGGCCAGAAAGGCCAGGGGCTCTCCTTTTCTCTCTCTCTCTCTCTCTCTCTCTCTCTCTCTCCGTCTCCCTCTCGATTCAAAGGGTTCACAGCACTTGTTCACTTCCTCTCTGTCTTCCAGTCAATGCCTGCACACTTCCTGCCCGGCTCTTGTTCGGTTACTCTGAAAATTGCTTGAACTGCCCTCCAGGCGCTGCACATGCACAATGAAAGAGGACACTATTGTTGGTAAACAATGCGCCTATGTCCAAGAGAAAACAGACCGTTCCCGAAACATCAGAAGTTGTTACAGTGATTGCTTCCATTTCTGGCCAAAGCTGTGTTCTGGCTTTTTGTAATGGCCGCGTGGTTTTTGTCGTCGTGTCAGCATGTCGACGAAGCCCGAAGGCTCATCTATGCTCAACTTTAGACACAGATATATATACGTAGACGGACGACGCCCCGCGTCTGCCCTCGGCGCTCATTTGGGCCATGCCTGTGCACGTCTTTTGAAATCTTTCGGACAGGACGAAAGTGAGCAGTGGCACCGCAAGGCGTGAGGGGGCAGTTTCACCGATAGCTCGAGAGAGAGAGAGATGACCACAGGACACGAGGAAAACATTTCTACCATGGCGGAACTTTCTGAGGAGAGACTACCACCACCTTTTACAACGCTGCCACTTTAACCACTGAGCCCGATGAAAAATGCGTCATGTTGTAAAAGTCCTCATAACGTTTGATCGGTTCATGGCATGAACTTACGGTTTGTTTCGACGGGAAGCGAACACTTGCGCCGTTCCAGGCAGGGCGTCCGTGCGATCGTGGCCCTTTCAGAAGACTCAGTGGCTTTTCGTAGACTTTGTTTTCCTTTTTCTTTCGTCTTTACGCTCAGATAACCATTTATATATTCACAGTGATATCACTGAAGCATATATATTCTGATTGCCTAGGTTGTCCTGAAAACATGAGGTTTGACAAGCATTATTACACGAGGACCAAAAAGGGCTTTAAGATGTATATTATCAGAACCGCTTCCGCAATCGCCATTTTGTTCTCAGCAACGCGCGACTTTTACGATGCCCCCTGGTGGTTTACTTTCACATTGCAACCTGGCCAACGTAATGGACACGTGGCTACTGACGGTTTGAATCGTTTGAAACGGACAAATCCTTTTTTTTTCCTGAGGCAGCATGAATGAGCCTTAATACTATCTGAGATATAACATAAAATACATATTTGAGATTTCAGATGATGTACTGCAGATGATCGATTCACAAAAATGCATTCACAATTTTCTACACAGCTGCGAAGTTCTCTTCCAGTAATGAAGAGCATCAAACCAGTACAGACAGTTTCCTCCTCCCGTGTATCGGGGCCCTCCTGTTACAGATACAAGGATTTTACAGGCTTCTTCCTCTGTAAAGGTTGATCTGGTCCCGGCGGGCATCGAGGAAGTGCAGCAGGGGTTAACTTTATCTGACAAAAGAGTACGGGAAAACCCTCATATCAAGATACAACTCTGCTCTTACACGAGCAGTCTTCCATTAAGAGGCTCGTGAGGCGACTAGAAATGTTCTGCATGCTTCCGGACGACGAGCGGAGCTGGAAAACGTCAGCTGACACGGAGGTTGCGTGCGGCCCTGGCTGTAGGTGTCGCAGGGGCCCGTGTTCACGGTTCACCCTTCCAGACTAAACACGTCTCCGTTTGCAGATAGAACAACACATATAGTCTATATATGTTTAGTCTATATTGGGATGTACAGTATTTGTGCACAAAAATAAATACTGTACAAACACGCACACACACACACACACACACACACACACACACGCACGCACGCACAGGCAGTTGTTGTAGTGGATGGTAAACCACCGGGTGTAGGCAGACAGCCAGCGAGTCAGAACGAGGCCCAGAGTAACCGCTCTGAAAATGAATGCTTTAGAGGACAGCCAAACCACGACATCAAACAAACACACACACACACACAGAGAGAGAGAGAGAGAGAGAGAGAGAGAGAGGAAAGACACACAAGAATCCAAACAGTTGTCAGCGATGCTGCGTGCGCACGGAGGCCTCCTAGAAAGAAAAAGAAGAAAGTTTGGAGGGACCGTGAAAATCTCTCCTGACCGCTCCACTTTCCGATTTATTGGGAGAGTCTTTGAGGGGAAAGAGAGTGTTGTAGAGCGAATAAGGGCGAAGAGAACAACGTGGGCCCGCGTCAGGAAACGAAAAAAAATCTGTTGTCGACAAAGAAACTGGACCAGACGTCTTGGAGGGGAAGTTTCTGCTGGATTCTGTGTCAGTGGTGTAGTGTATAGTTCGGTGAAAGCAAACACAAGACTTTCCTGTTTGCCACCACCTTAATTATTATCATTTGTTTATTCATCAAATTCTCTGTTTGACTCGTTTAAATTTTGTTCCAAACACTTTTTTTCTCTCCTATGCTGCCTTCACTTTTCCATGCCTTTCATATTTGATCAAAAACATAATTGCCTTTGTTGTGGAAATGTGCTTCCAACCAAGTTTCTAACCTCGATAAATACACTTCTTTTCTCGTTTGTAAGGGAGTTTTCTGTAATAATATAATATATATATATAATTATATGGTCAAGGTTAAACGTCAGGGTCAGGCCAAGTCGTCCAGCAACTCCACAAAATCCACAAACTGAATTTGGTTTCTCCACCTTTCCGTGAGGACATGACCCATTTGGATTACGCTGTAGTCTCCAACATATGCACATTCCAATAATAACTGCTGCGCTGTGTTTTACACATTCCTCCAGGGACGTTTTCCTCTCTTTTCTTTCTCCCGTGCTGGTTCGTCGAGACGAGACATTTATCATCTGATGTAGTCCAGCAACTGTTGGTCCTCGGGGATTGTTTTCTGTAAATAGAAACTAACAGCGGCTGCTGCCGGGCGACTTGAAATACGACCGCAGTCGCTGAGAGGACACAACTTGGCCGCATCACCTGCGCAGAGGCCA